>NW_009953950.1:1288790-1298511 GCF_000747805.2 Chaetura pelagica
TGAGGCCCCGTGGGACTTCAGCAGCTTAGCATGCTGCCAGCCTACATCAGCCCCCCAAACTGCTAAGCCTCAGAGACCAGTCCCAGTCCTGTATAGCCCATAGTCAGTTGGTAAGTGACCTAGTAATCCAATTAGGCAACAACAAAGGCTGTCTAAAGAAATAAAACAAAAGGAAATGTGAAGGAAAAAGCAAGAGGAAAGAAATTATGCCTAAAGCGAGTGGTATCCTCATTACTCCCCTAATCTGCAGTTGCAAGAAAGAGCTTATCTGGGTGCCCAGTGTCTAGGAGAGGGGGACAATAACCTATAGAAAGCCCACATGGCTAGGTGGCAGAAGCTGCTTTCGTGAGACCTCCTGCCCATCTCCAGCTGCTCAATCCCAAATAGTATCCTGTGCTTTTCAGAGGATGCCCCACATCTGGCACAAAATTAAGTACATAAGAAACCACCCATTCAGCTTTAAAAGTCAGGTTCTCTAGGAAGATAAATAGAATTGTGTAAGGCACCATGAAAAACTAAAACTGCAAAAAAGGGGATTTCTGATAAAAACAAATGTTTACATTGCCAGTGGTTTTCACACACCTAAGAAATGAGCATGGCCAAAGTTTAAAAAAACACATTTTAAGCAATTTCCTAGGGGAACAATGGCTTCAGCTGCTCTATAAGATAATTGCAAAATCAAGAACAGAGTAAGAGATCTCAGCTACTGATGGATTTGTTTGTGGGTGTGAAAGTTCAAAAGCACAAAAACTATCAAATCAGCTTCCATGCTGGAGGCCCAAACAAGAGTATTATCTAGAGTTTTGGAAAATAACAAAATGAAAGAAAAAAAAAAAGCCTTATACATGCTATTGCTCTGGAAAATTAGCATTTTTAATAGAAAAGTAAACATAAGGCTTGTTTTATATGATGATAACTATCAGCATGTCAGGGTTTTTTTTATGGTTTCTTCATTATCATAACAAAAGCATGCTGAGCATTTTGGTTGAACTGCAGGAGTTAAGAATGCATAACATCCTGACTTCTTAGAGATAATTTTGCAAACAAGAAGTGACAAGGATGCACTCCTCCTACCACTGATTTCTTTTATGAATAACTTTAACAGCACTTTAAGTCTGCAGAGACCCAGTTATTTTATCAGACCTGTAATCCAAGATCCAAGTTCAAAAGCAAGATAAATTAAGGAGCTGGGCATCCATCCCTGGCTTAGAAAAATGCTTCTCCTGAATATTAGCATAAAGCATCTGCTTTTGCTGTACATCCTATGACATGACACTACACAGCACCAGCTATCAACAATATACTTACTGCCTCTTGGTAGCTATTTGCAATGCTACCAAAACCTTGGCTGAATGTGGACAGGACTCTTTTGAGACAGGCCACTCCTGGGCTAGTCCAGCTCCTATGCTGGAGCACCCAGAGGCTCCCCTAGACCAGAGAAGAGTCAGGGTCAGTCCAATTGCTGTCCCCAGCTGAGGCTGGGCACCAAGCAGCTGAAGGCCTTGCCTGCCGCCCTGACACAGGCAAGTTGATCCCCAGCATGGGGTACAGCCCCGGGATATCCTCTGTGGTCCAGCACAAGGGGTTGCCCCACTGCAGCAGAGCCAAAGCCAGCCTCCCACGCAGCAGGGAGCACAGGACCCAGCACACAGGGCAGCCCCAAAACATGTTCCCACATGTCACCCACAGCAATGGGCAAGGAAGGACAAGGAGCCCGACACCCAAACAAGAAAATCTCAAACACTGGAGGTTCACCTGAGCCCCTGGGCAATGTTCAAGTCATCAGCTACACAGGTCTAGAGAGTGACCCATTTTGAAGTGAGCAAAATATTTTTCTACCTTCCCCACAGATGATTAGCAACGCAAGCCTGAAACGTCAAACACTGACTCTTAATTACTGAAGTCAGCACTTAATGACTCCAATTATATTTCCACTGATTTCCGAAAATTGGATTCTCCACTATACTTGCTGTGTTTAAATGAGTTTCTTCCCTCATCCACAGTAATTATACTTTGACAAACTAAATTGAAATACAGTTGCGATTTCTAAGATCCTACTTAAAAATAGTGGAGATTTAAGAACAAAAAAAGTGTAAGCCTACCACCACCCACATTTTTCACTGCCTTCCCTTCAGGGTACAGGAATGAAGGGCATTAAAAGATGAGAGACATACAAAGGACAGTAATTTGTTAAAATGCTATAGTAAAAGTGTTTTAGTAGTAGGATATGCTGGCTTAGTTCTGTGATAGAAACTCACCATCCTATCCCCCTTATCACTGAAGTTAGCTTTGCCTTTTATCCTAAAAACCAACAAAAGTTACACTTTTTAGGCTTAACATCACCAATACCACAGTGGGCTCCAGCTACCAGGAGATTCAGATGTGCATTTATTGGGAGGGAATACATTTCTCACTTATAACTAACAGCTCTCTGGACCTAACTTGCATGCTGGGACTCAAGTATCTATAACTACAATCAAAACATGCCTATGGAGTAAGTATGACTTCTGCAGGATGCAGCTGCACCCATCTGGGGATGCTTACCCTTTGTTAGGGAATTATTTTCAAGTTCCTGTTCATAAATAGTATTAGAAATGGAAAAGGACAAGAGAGGAAGCAGCATATTTCAAGAAGCTAAACAAGCAATGGAAAGAATGCATAAAAATACATTATTTCAGGGAAAGCCTCTACATGTATTTACTTAATATGATAAAGAGGGAGCAGTGATTTCTCCAAAGAGGATGCCCCTCCATGCATTTTTCTCCTGAAAGAGGAAGGAAAAGCCACTAAGAGCCCCTAACCCCTCAAACACCCAAAGCAAATAACCTTACATTGCAGCAGCCCAGCAATAGCCATAGGAGCTGTCAAGTATCCACAGTAACCACAGCAAAGCCAAGGTGCCCATGCCAGCACTGCAGGCAACATTGCAGCCCTAGCAATACAGGTCACAGAAGGGTGTCTCAGCACCTGGACAAATTAATCCTAATCCCTGCAGGACCACAGCCATCTCAGGAGCCAGCCACCTGGCATTGCATCTCAAAGGACAGGCAGGTATTACCTTGGCTGGGCAGTTAGCACACTGAGCTACCGACCCAGCCCCAAAGCTAGATGATGGTAAATTGAAAAAAAGGTTTTGTGTTTCTGAAGGCTCACAACTACGCCAACAGAGAGATGACAACAAGTTTCAGATGTGGCAGACCACCTTCTAGCTCCTTATGGCAAAGGGGTAAGGCATTGCAAAGCCCCCACCAGCTCGCTACAACTAGAGAGATGTACAAAGCAAACCACCTGCATGGGTTCAATGTGCTTGGTGTTAATTCAAGGGCAAGGGTACCCAGATTTTCAGGGTCACATTTTCACTTTAGTATAGGGATATAATATGCTGCTGTCACAGCTACTTCTTGCAATAATACCTTTTTGCTGTGTTTGTTTCTGCTATATTTTTATCCTCATCTCTCATGGATACCCATTACTCAGCAGCATTGTTGGATTTTATGTTCACATACGGTTTAAAGAGGTGGCTATTTAAAGTTCCCTACAAGTAAATAACTACATGCTGTTTCATTCCCTGCTATGCAAGTGAAGGAATTCTTAGATTACAAATTAATACAAAAATATGTCAAGTTGGTTTCATTGACAAATCTAGAAAATGTAGCATAGACTAAACTCTATCTTCCCCTTTACCCATGAATTCCTATTGCTTCTAATGAGCACATAAAGCAACCAGAAATGGACAAAAAACAGCCCAGGGAACAGGACTCCAGGGGAGCAGCCAGTAGCCTGAGGACAGCCCTCTCATAGGCATCCTTCTGTCTGGAGGCAGGGAAGGCTTTCACCACTGCCAGTGCAAAGCCAAATCACGTATGGTGAAACCAAGAGGGGACCACATGCTGAGGATGCTTGGGGAGCCCACCATGGCCCCCTCTCATGGCACAGCAGAGAGCAGGAAGCAACAGACCTAAGCCTGGAAAAACGCCACATGGGATAAAAGCAACTCCTGCCACCACCTATGTTGGTGTCCAATGTAAGCAGAAGCCACCACATAGACAGCTGGCTTCACCACCAGCAAAAAGCAGCCACAGGACAACACATGCACACAGCAGCAGAGTAATAACTAGCAGGGGCAAACACCTGCATTTTAAAATATTCTGCTTTTATTCTGTGCCATAAGCCTAGTACTGCTACTAGAAACAAACACATATTTTTTAGTGTAATTTATCATCTTTATAATATGGCTGACAGCATTCATTTCAAATCAAAGCTCTCATACCAAGCACATTAAAACCATTTTTACTTTTCAAAGATGAAGACCAAGAGAGCCAGCAGCAACATTAACATAACCACCATTTCCAGCTTGTTCGGTATCAGAAACCAGCACATAGAGTAATGTTTTGAACTTTCCAAGGTGGAGAAATGCTCTTTAAGTAAATAAAGAAGAGACATAATTTGTTGTTCAGCCAGTCTCCCTTCCTTTCTGAACCTCAGGAAACACTTGCTCCCAGGCCTTCTAGTGCAAGTGAAGAAAGGCAGAAAGCTCACCAGCTGTCAAGCATCCTATAGTCCCAGGTAATGGGCAGCAAACCTTTCATCACAAGCACCCCCAGATGGGCTATGATGCAATCCACAAAGTGCCTGCCTGACAAAAAAATGGGCTTGTACTGCTGAAGATGGAGAGTCTTAATAAACTATGATGTACCTCTGAAAGCCAGCAAGCAACATGGCAGGCATCAGTGGTAGCATGCAATTTCTTTCCAATAAACAGGGAGTTTGTTGGGTTAAAACTCTTACTCTTATCCTAGGAAGGTGAGCACACCACTGGCTGCCATGCACGAGAGTGGGCAATGAGTAGTGGTGGCTGCCAACTTAATCCGGCAGCAAAATTGCCCTAGTGTGTCAGTACAGCAGTAAACAGGTACAAGCACTCCCCATGCAACCACCTGCCTCAGGGTAGAAATCAGTGTCTGGTGGCAAACAAACAAAGAAGCAAGCAAGCAAGACCAAGAAAATCCTTGGAAGGCAGAAATCAAGATGCTAATCCAGAAGCCAGGAAGGAAGGAAAAACCTTTGGCCTGTGGAAGCAGGCAATAGATAGCAAGAAACTGGATGATAATTCAATTTATACAAATGTGGACCAAACAATCAAGTTTGTATATATTATATCTATACATATACTGTGTATATGTATATAGTATAGTTAGGAGCCAGAGTGACTGCAAGAGCACAAAGATTACAAAGATGCTCTAAATCAATGCCGCAGTACAAGGATGGGAGGAATCCCAAACCTGCTCAGCTTTGCCTTCTTCAATCCCTATCCCACCCCCACACTCCCTCAGTATACTAATGAGGAATCCTTGCCCAAATCCAGTCCCAGTAACTGATTCCTGCTGCCCTAGAGTTATCCTACAGCTCTAACAGCAGATGACTGATCTCATTTCCTACACTAGCAATCTCTGTTGTGTGGTGTTGCTCTGCATATTAATGATCCTTAATGACACCTAAAAGCATCTGCAAAGTCTCAGGTATGGATTTTACCACTTAGTTCCATGTTTGGCAGACAGAAGCCACAAAGAGCCGACAATGGTGAAGTAAGTTTAAGGATCAAGATCAAGAAAGGAAAGCATTCATTAAGGCATCCTCTTAGTCTTGTAGAAAGGGGCATTAAGATGATTTTTCTCCTTGACCAGCAGTGCCAGGTGAGTAAGATGATGAGTAACATTAGCCTGAAGGGGATTTTTAAAAATAAAAATGTTTGTGTTTATTTGGGTTTTTTTTAAAGTTGGCAGGAAATAAGCCTATTCAATGGAAGCAATTAAAAAAAAAAAAAAGTCAAGGGAGCATCAAGGGAGCAAAGGAAAAGAGCTGCCCATTTGCCTATGACATTGTCAGCTTCTGACAGTGATGGAAGATTAGTCCTTAGGAATACAAATCACTCCCAGTCAAGGCTCTTGGAATTCAGTGCTTCCCTGTGACTGCTGAAGAGGCACTATCAGCTGGTCCTTATTTCTCAAGATTGGGATGAAGACAGGGGGCACGATAAGGCTGAAAAGAATGGTTAATTTAAAAAGAGACAAACAGCCAAGAGCCTTTTGAAATTGATTAGACAATGAAAGTAAATGACTTGGCAAAACAACCTTGATTTCACTGCCAGAGTTATAAAAACATCTAAGAGATGGAGTGCTGTTTTAATGATCGATATTCTCACTGTATGCTCCTGCAGAAATGATAAGTACTGGGACAATTATTGGGATAAATGAAATCACAACTAAGCCATCTCCTTTCCTACTCTGTGAAAGGAGAAAAAACTGCCAGGGATCTCTTCATCCAGAAACCAACACATAACCAAAGACTTAGGAAAATGATCATGTTGCCAACATAAAGCTCAGAAAATTATATTCATCAAATTCACATGGTGTTTGTTGTTTCCTTGCTTGGAAGAACAGTGTATCAACATTCAGATAAGTGACCAAAACCAGAAACCCACCTTCCATCTGCATTTCTGCTCTATAGCTAGACACTATCCCATGCAGACCTATTTCTGTTTCTTCAGGAAGTCGTATGGCATGGGGAAGTCCCAGAGCCTTGGGAAAAAAATGTAAAACATAGATCATGCCTATGTCACTCATCTGATGGTTATTAAATATTTTTCTGTAATACATCAGTAAAGAAAAGAGGCTTCAGTCCAATTTCATGACACAGAAGTCTTGAATCATCATGTTCATGAGGTCAGAACTGCAACTGATATAAATTTACTTACCACCACTATAAATCCCAGCATCGTAACACTGAAATATCCCAGCCGTCAGAGCAGTGATGTTGCACATTGCCCTGCATTTTTAACCTCAATTGTATGTAATTGTTAATCACTGACCCATTCTCCAGCAGCCCTTGGCAGGAGTCAGTTGCTAAGCGACCCATTTTTGCTCCCGATACTTCTTAAAGCTAGTTTAGAAACGGCCAAAAGTCAACAAAATGAGTGTTGAGACTATTGCAAACAGACTCAAGGTAGAGGTGAAAGCAGAAGAAACAAGTGAGACTGACTCATGCCTCTACTGAAAGTGTAAGAATCGTCCGTGGCACTTTCCTAACTACAAAGTTCCCTTGAAGAAGCCTCACGGCAGCCTGGATGCAGCTCACACACCTCCTGAGCTGCAGTATTAATTACTGTTTCTGAACAAACTCCTATGCAAACGGCCAGCACAAGAAGACAGAGATGTGGAGCCGGACCTCTGTGCTTGCCCATTCTGGCAGTTGCATCCAACACTGAACCTGGGAGGTGTTGTGGCTGCAACCTGACACAGCTGAGAGCAGATGCCCCGCCGTGCCCTCCCACCAGCCCCACAGGATTGGAAAGCCCAAACACCCACAGCTCACAGAGCCCACGGGTGACAGGTGACATCCTCCAGACCAGCATGCGCAATGATGCCAAGGACCACACCAAACAAGGACAGCTTCAGAAACACACACAGGGTTTTATTAGGGAAAACCACACTGCTCTTTGAAAGCTAATGGGAATATAATTACTCTCCCAGCCAGGAGTGCTGGGACTTTCTACAGACCAATTATTAGAAATAATCAGGTAAAATTAATCAAGTAGAGGGTAGAAATCACCCAGCCTGTGTTTCTGCACCCACATTGCCCTGCAGCCTTCCCTTCCCAGCTCCACTATCCATAGGTACGCTGGCACACAGGCCCTGCCAAGCACCCAGCCATGGGCCCGCAGAGCAGCACAGCAGGCAGCCAAATTATTCCTGCTTCTCCCTTCAACAAGCAGGTGAGGCTGGGACTCTCTTACCTGCGAGGCTGTCACACTCCATGGGACTTGTGGGGAGGGACCTCCTGACTCTGGGACCTTCATCCTTCTGGCAAACTAGCTTGGTTGGTGGGACACAGACGGCAAAGGGAGGGACTGTGAACACTGTCCTGTCTCTATTTTCCTCCCTTTTTGCTTCTCTTCGTCTTTGAATAAGCACCTTGAAGAAGAGGGGCGACGCCACATTATGCCAGCTCAGAGGAAAAAGTGTCTTCATCTTGCTATTTTACTCAGGGATCACTATGTCATTAACAAACACTACAGTATGTCATTATTAGTTATAGAAACTTGATTTTTCTCCTAGAGGAGTCAGTGGCAAAAATGCAACAAATTTAAACCAGGGCAAGACTGAGCAACCACACTACTTGTCAAGAAGGAACTGGAAAATTTGCAGGATTCAGGAGGAACATGCAGACAGGAAAGCTCCAAAGTTCTGCTTTTTCAGTCTTTTTTTTTTTTTTTTTTTTTTTTTTTAAATATAGCCTACTAATATAGATAGTAGCTATAGTTACTAGTGTAAATACTGTAACTTTTAAGATCAGGTTCACAAAACAGATGAGCAATTCAGGAAAAGAAGCTGTGTCTGTATGCCAGAGTGGATATGCAGGTAGCTGAAAATGTCTTGCTTTCTTGTTTTCAGAACAGACTGTGTATCAGCTCAATACATTTATGCAAACATGCCTCTTTTTTTTTTTTTTTTTCCTTTTTTAAACTTCAAGAAAACTTTAAGAACAGCCTAGCCAAACAACTCATGGAGTAAATACTCATAAAATAGTAAGGGCTTCCAAGCTTGTGCCTCTCTTTTATCATCAGGGATCTTCACCAAATGTAGCCAATGGTTTAGGTGTAACAGAGATTAATTAAGGAACAATGTAAGCTGTATTTTGTAAAGACAGAGAAAAATACTTGGGCAACGAAATGATTGCTGGGAACAACATGTGCAAAAACAACAAAGAGGTATGAGGATCAAGAGGTCTACAGAGTAAGACAGTAAGGGACCCTGAGCAGAGCACCCACCCAATGGAGCCAGTGGGCATCACCCAGTGGGGCTCCCGCCAGCCACACAGCAAGACAAGGGGACAGAAATGGGACTCCCCATTGCTGACCAGCAACCCCTGACCAGCTGGGTGGTCCAGGGCAATGGAGAGACCAATGGGAAAGTCCTGACTTGGCCTTGTCTTCACCATTGGTGAATTTTCACCCCCTTGAGCACCACTACAGGTAGGATGTGCATCAGCCTACACCATCGCATTCACCTACATGCTCCACAGACACTTGGCATTTGTTTCACTTGGTCCCTGTGAAAGCTCATGAATTAAATGCTATAAAATTATTAGCTTGCAAAATAAATTATTAAGCATGAAGAAGGGGTTCCCGTGAGACCACTTGTGTTTAGACTGTATTCTAATAGTTTGTTATAAAGGACTTAAAACCTTAACCCAGCTTGCCATTGCTGCTGTTCTTTGGGTCTGAGCGAGCTGTTCATCACACTTGGTGATATTAAAACAAGTTACACAGCGTAAATCTTTGTCACTGCCTTGTCAGTCACTCCAAGGAACACGATACCATCACCGCTAGCTGACCTCTGGAAGTTAAGTATTGTTTCATGAAAAAATACTGAAGCTTGTTGATGGCAATTTGCCCTTCAGACAGACAGATCTTGCGCAACACTCGACCTGCATCCAAGCCAAGGCATCACCCAGCGGGATCACTAACTGGAGATAAATACCCACAGCACATGGGAAGGTAGTGAGCCAGAAACACAAAAACAGTGTCTTTGGGAAGGCTGCTGGGATTAAACAATAACATTTCCACCAGTTCTGCAGAGGAAGAGCTAGAGACAACCCAGAGTAGGAAACTTGGCCAAATAAAACTGCTAGGAGCTGAATTGTTCACTGTTCGCTTTGCAAG
>NW_009953950.1:1298542-1324435 GCF_000747805.2 Chaetura pelagica
GTGCCTGGAGTACAAAACCTGGACTCAGCTTTGTACCCTGCCTGCCCCAATTATAAAATGATCAGGCAGGGAGAGCAGAAGGACAGTGCAATATACATGTGCATGCAGGCATCAAACAGGCACTGCTGCTCAGGAGCCAGTAGACAGACGGCAGAAGTAATTTTAGGCTCACTGACTTCTGCAAAATAGTAACAACAGAAAAAAGGAATACAAAACAAATCTTGGAGGAAGAGAGCTATTCAAGTAGCACCTGATAAATACTGCATTTGTTAAATGATGGATGCCCACAGGCATCAAGCAATCAGCCTTGCAACAAAGGCAACAGTGACTGCTGAGATCACTGGAAGTTCTGCTGGTACAGAGACCTGAGGACCAAGTCTAAATGTTTAAAGGACCTCCATGGTCCCTAAAAGAAAGAACTGGAGGAGAGAGGGAAGCATAAAAAGAGATGACCAGAGCTGATCTGCATAGTTCTCTGCTCTATTGGACGGGAAGCAAATCCAACCTTGCATAAAATATGACAATAAGCATTTCGAACCAAATTCCTACTTCATCAAACCTATTAAAATCAGCCATCAAGAAGAGCTTCAACCTACTCAACATAAGCAAGCACCAGGCAACTAAGTCTGCTGGAGAGCTTGGGGCAGGAGAGGAAGCAAGCAGGAGCAGCCACAAGAGAGAGAGGAGGTGCACAAGTCCAAATGGGATGGAGCTTTGAGCAACCCGATCTAGTGGGAGGTATCCCTGCCCATGTAAGAGGCTGGAACAAGATGATCTTTAAGGTCCTTTCCAACCCAAACCATTCTATTATTCTATAGCACCACAAAGACAGATCCATGCTAGTCTGAGTGTCTCTGGCTGGTCAAAGCCCATTCTGTTGCTAGAGTTGACAACTCTTTCTTCTACCTGCACCCCATATACCAGACCCTGCCTTCTGAAGCCCTTGATGCTCCTGAACCCACACAACTCAGGGTGTGCATGTGGAAGCAAAACTTTGGTGAATATCAACCCTACCAAGAGTGCTTTCAAGCAGACTGGCTCCCTGCACACCTCACCACATGGTTGCTAGCATTTTCTTTGTCCTCCTCCTCATGCCAGCATCCCAAGGACACCAGGAATTGGAAATCTTGCTCCTTCTCCTCCCACCTGATGGCACCGGGATGGACATGGGCAGAACAGGGCAAAGCTGGCACAGCCAATCCTATGCTGAATCTGTTCTGGTAAAGCAGCCTAATGTTTCCAGAGAGCCATTAATCCATCACCTTTCAGCTCTGAAATTTATGCAAATTATTTTTGTTCATAATTAATTAAGGTCTCTAAATGTGGAAATTAAATTATCATTTACAGTGTAAAGATAGCCCAGAAAAACCTAGATAGCAGCATCAGCTCTCTGCTTTGCATGAACCCAGAGAACATGTGGGGGTGGGAGCTATCTGGCAGTAGCTTTAGGTCATAATACAGATTTCAGTATCTTGGAAAAGCCACACAGGCCCAGTCACACCAGATTTTCATTTCTGAGGTGCCAAATCAATCCCAAAACTCACACACCCCTCAACTCTGCTCCCAAGAATCCCCTAGACCCTTGCATTAGGAGCACATTTGTAAGATAGCTAAAAACCCAGTATCTCTTTTATTGCTTGGCTCCTCTGCTGGAAAACAAGATGTTTGAAGCACAAAAGAGCCACTCGTCATATGTATTTAGACTCAACTTTCCATTCAAATCAGGCTGCAGCAAAAGAGAGAACATACAGGGAAACAGATGGCCCTGCACTGAACACAAGGCATAATTCACTTTAGGGGCTGAGAGTCAGCGAGCAAGATGGGATGAGCAAGCTGCAGGTCAACACAACCACTGAATTCAGTCTTACGTTTACAGCAGCACCTGGCTGTATATACGGTAAATACGGTTGTGTTGCACACAACAGCCATGAACACTTCCTCATTAACTCAGGGGGAAAGATTCTGGAAAGTTTTTTCACTTCTTGTTTCAATGGCGAAACAGCATCTGAATTGGTGATGGAGATGACAATGACAGTTTCAAAAGCAACTTCCTCCCATCCCCAACAGATCATCGATGCAGTTCATATCAGAATCCATCATGAGAGTAAAAGGATCTTTTTCTCTTATATTCAGCTATGGGCTTGCCCAATTGTAAAGGGATATTTAGGCTGATGGTAAGAAGATGGCCTGCATACAGTTACTCAAAGAGACCAGGAAACAGCCATGACCCAATACGTTAGCATACTCAGCCAGGCACAGCCAGATTGCAGAAAGGGTATAAGCCATGTTGAAATTAAGCAAAGAAGAAAAGGTTAATATACATGACCTTTCTGATTCTGCGCAGCCAAAAACAATGAATAATGATGCACAAACTACAGGGAAGTTCCAGGGCTGGATCCGCTCTTGTCCCTCCCATCCCCTTCTGCACCCTCATGTCTCGCTGAAGTCAGCAGGGGCTGAGGTGATGCCTGTGCTAACAGTAGGCACAACTTCTTACAGAAGGAACAAGGGGAGGCTCCTTTTGGTACCCCACAGGAACATTTCAGGATCAGTTCTTCACTTGGCAATACAAAAACCACTAAGTCAAGCAACAGCACAGGCATGTTTGTTGCTGAAAAAGCAGGCTCTGAAAAGATCAAGAATGTGGATAGCAGGAACAAGAAGAACTGCTCCGTCTGGTCTCTCTTCCTTGTGCGCCCATCTCCGCAAACCCACTGCCTTTGTGAATGCAACCAACTGGTAGGTGCCCTTCTGCTGCTGACGCACACAGGATGCAAAACCTCAATTAAGGATCCACATCTCGCAGGCTGTTGTAATTCATGCCTTTAGCTCTGTAGGACCCCAGGTCAATTCCTGATGGGTACCTGCTCCATAAACAGAGCTCAGAAACTAGTGCCTCCAAAATGCCTACAGACACACATGCAGAGGTGTATAACTGAGCACCAAAATATATGCAACTGTTGTGGAACAGTCAGTTTTTAAAACCCACAGTTTATTTCTTGCAAGCTATCCGTTGACTATTCCACATTGTATCTAACAGTTTAAACCTTGCAGAGGCCAAGGCACATGCTTGGTTTCACGTACTTATGCACATCTGTATTTACACACCATGAGCACCAGAGTTTAGCAGATGCCCAAATCTCAGCAAGACAGCAGCTGGTATGTCAGTGCCATACCCAAAGGAGCTTATCTCTGTATCTCCAATATGACATGGCTCCAGTAAGCTTGGTGACCACAGTGGAGCTGAAGGTTTTCAGCTAGAAGGAACTACATAATTTTATATGAGAGGCAACTCAAATTGATGCCAGCTTCAAGATGCTATAAAATAAGGAGACAAGTGTGAAAAGTGAACAACTGATGTGTACCTCAAAAGGTGTACCACATTTAAATGTCACTACAACACTGAAGGAAGTGAGAAGCCCCTTCAAAGGCAGCTTTTCTAGTATTTGTAGATACTACTCCTCCTGAAGACCCTGAGAGCCACAGCCACATCCCAGGTACCCACATTTCACAAACACACACCCCAGCCCCTGCTTCCAGAGAGCTGGCTTAGGCAAGTGCTCTCCCAGTCCAGTAGCCACACAGGCAGATCCTCACAGCAGCAAGACCAGAGCATGCCCCCCAAGCAGTTCTCTTGTGAGGACTGCCTTAGCTTCTTCCTTAGCCTCTTCCTCAGCCAAGATCTTCAAACCAGCCTGCTTGCTGGGGCACCTGCCTGCCTCAGGTACCTGCCTGCTCCCAGAAGGCAGCAGGGAAGAAAGGAGATGTTTCCAAAGTCCCTTGCCTACACAGCTCGTTTTGTAAAACTGTTTTGTGGAGCTCCACTCCTGCAAAACACATCTTCACCTCCCATTCCCAGTGTGCAAACCAACAACCTACTGGGACTACTTACAAACACAGCCACACATGGATGTGCCATACAGTCCTCAGACCTGCCACAGCACAGCATAAGCCTTTGAGGTGTGCAACTGCTAAGTGACACACAGAACTCCCCAGTTTTGTTTGTACATTTGTTGTTTCATTTAATACCAGATAATCCCAACCACATGGGCTCCCATTTGCTCAGAGACCCACTAGGCTCCACATTGGTTCTGAACGAAGCAAGAGCACTGCCATCCTGATGTCTGCCCCAGGCTTTGGGTCAGGTCCTCCAGAAGGAAGGGGACTGCAGCAGAGCTGCCTGCCTTCCAACTCAGAGTCAAAACCTGAGACACTCCACCATTTCCAAGCAGTGAATATTTCAAACTGCTCAAGCACGGTAGACAGGAAAAAAGCAATTTCCTCAGCAGCACCACTTTTGTTAGTGACAGGACCCAAAGCAGAAAAACACCTTCTCCATCTTCACCAAACCAAGAGCACATGACACATAATAAATTCAGCTGGGGACCAAGTGCTTTTCTTCCTAATGAACGTTTCCAAACCAGAGCAGACAATGACCACAAAACAATTACAAAGAATAATATTGGAAATTGCCTGTTAGGTATATATAGTATATTAAAAAAACCTTCAAAGAAGAAAAAGAACTTCAACAAAGACACTACTTATTTTTACCCAGCTACAGACAGTACTTATTTAAGAGAAAACACTTTGCTGGAAAACATGTTTGTTTTAATTATTTAACTCTGACTTCACACACAAATAAATCCAAGCTATGGAAAACACCATAGCTAGGCTTTTTAAAAGGCAGAGTTGAGCCAAAGAGCTACAGTAATTAATGTTTCTTTGCAATCTAAAAGGTATTTACCATTTGGTTTTGCCCATGGGAAATAAATGCTGTTGCAAAGTGACATAAAACACTGTTGCAGTGTAAAACCTACCTCTACCCTCTCCTTATTGCTCCCTGGGGAAAAAATCTGTATGCAAGCGAACAGAAAAAAGGGGGTTTCTTCATAAAGGCAGAGACGTTGCCCTTCTCTCGGTCCCGGGCTGAGTACCATCACTCTCCAGGAGCACTCATGAGGGACCACATTGCCCTTCACCCCCATGGGTGTGCTGCCTGCCACCCTCTGTGCCAGGGCACCCAGGGAGGTGGCTGAGGGCAGCAGCAACACTGTGGCCAGTCCACCCCATGCCACCTGTCACTGAGGTACCCAGGGCTGCCTTGGAGGGCTTTTGGACACCCAGCATGGGTCCACTGCCCGTTCCCATGGGGACCCAGCAGAAATACCAACACAGCTGCTCATGGTGTGGCAGCAGGCAACAACCAAGGGCCACATCAACACACCAGGAGAAAAGACTGGAAATCACTCCAGCGCAGAAAACTGTCTCCAAGTGTAAAAAACTTTCAATTTCAGCTCCATTTCTATATAGTTGAAGCATCCTAAACTGCCTGAGGTTATCAGCACAAACATCAAATGTACAGAGCCATATTAAATGCATCAGCAGCTGTACCATTTGGATCTCCAAAAGCAATGCCAATGCTGTAAGAGTAACACAACTATGAGTACCAGGATTGGGAATTGGATGGAAAGGAAAAAAGAGAGGGATATATGGATAGTTAACAAGAAAGCTCACCAGGCAATTAAAAAGAAAATATTATAAAACTTTTTCAGAAGAGAATTCATCATCCAGGCTATTTCATTCCATTAAATTTTTAGCAGTGCTACCCATTCAAGTCAGAATTCAGAGAATTTATACTTTTCGCTTTTTGAAGCAAACCTCCTTCCATAAAAAGGAGAACTGGCCTGCTGGCAATTCATTCACAGTGGAAAAATAAAGTGATTCCCTCTCATGCACAGCAAATTCAGTGGCAAAAACTCTATAAATATTGCAAACCAGTTTCAGTAATACATCTGATTCGAAAGGAGCTCAGAAGTCAAGGCTTAAAACAAGCCATTAAAGTAAAATGCTTTTGCAGTGAAGTGTTCAGAGGTAGCATTTGGGGATTTTTACATAATTCTTTTTTTTCTCTCCAGTTTGTGACACTGTTATATCAAAAGCTTGATCTAAAACCCAAAGGGGAAAATACGAATAGTGGCTCTGTTTAAGCTGCAGAAGATTTTTGGAGCCCTTCATCAAGCTGCAGTCCCAGCCACAGAGCCAGACTGCTTCCCCAGGGAAAAAGCCAAAAGCTGCTTCTGTCAGTGAGATGCTCACACAAGCTCTCCTTGCTTTAACACTTAAGAGTTAGTACAGATCTCCTTGCTGATAGCACAGGAATTTAACATTTAGGACAACCTTCTCTCTAGCCCATCAAAGACTTGACATGAAGCTCAGCCCAAATTCCCTCCGCATCTAAATTATCTCTAAAGGGAATTCCCACAGCCAAGGAAGGGTGAGCAACAGCAATTCCGTAAACCCACAAGAGAGATGCAAAACAGAGCAGCAACAACCCAAAGATATGTCCTGCTATTTCTGCACAAGTTTCTTTTATAAACTAAAAGGAAGAAACAAAGCAAAAACTGCTGCTTAAAATAATATTTGGAGGTTACATAAGGGATGTTGAAGAAAAATAACAATTTATTAATTCTTCACTATAAGAAAACATCCTGAACAAAGGTCCTAGGTAGAAAAAAAAATATAAACTCATTACACAATTGCAGAGCATTTACTTAAGACTGCTCTGATAAATGAACACAAGCAGTCTTTGGGCAGGGCTTCTCCTGAACTTCCGAGTGTTCAATTCCTCTGCTCGTAACACTGCATAAAATAACTAAAATTGAATACTGTATGCATGAATAACTCCTGACCTAAAATATTTATGAAATATTATTATCATTACCCCCGACATGGGTCATCTGCAGTGTGAAGACATTAAAATGCACAGCACAAGCAGCAAGGCCTAGTAAGAGTGAGCCTCAGAAATGTTCTTTGCTTCCTGGATCACTCATAGCTTCTGGTAGGTCTCAAAGCTACTGGGCATCAAAAAAGGGTTCAAACAGTGACAATAGGTTGGTTTAACTGCAGGTTTGAGAGATGTCTGCTCCCAAATGTTACCCTATGTTAAAGCACAAGTTACACACAAGTTAGATCAGCAAATTAAAACAAGCCAGAACAATCCTGTTACAGCTAGACTGTCTAGTTTCTCACACAGACAAGCTTAAATTCACAATTAATTAGCTATTTAACAAAAGCTCAGTAGTCTCTAAGCCCAGCTTTTCAGAACTTAAGGGACCACCAGCTGCATTTTCAAAAGATAGCAGGGTTTGGGGTGGGGGGAACACACAAACAAACAAAAACCACACCACCACATTTCCTTCTGTAGAAGGGGCCTCATCAAGATCTCAGGGCACATGGACTCTCATCTGCACCAAAGCCCCTCAACAGCCAGCTGTGGGGCCATACAAATTCACACCAGCTTCAGTAAAGGCAAGAGGCTGCCTTTAGTCTCCTGTACCCTTGCTGAGGCTGGCTGCAATGCCTGGAGCAGCAGCTGCATTCCAGGTAGCACTTGAAGTTTCACTCACTGTGGCAGATAACAAAAGCATCAGGTATAAGGAGCTCACTCCCTTATTCTTGTTAAACAATATTATACAGTAATCTTGCAGTTCCTGTCAGGGTCGTTACCCAGTACCACAAGCAGTGAAACTGAACCACGCGGCACAGCAGCGTCTTGTTATCCTCATGACTTCATGGTTAGACTTGGATTTATTTATCAGTGGTTTCTGTATGAGACAAGGGCATTTTACCTGAAACACTTCAGCACACTGGGCCTTTGGGTCACTAACCTCACACCACTTTAACACAAATAAATGCCAGGTTATAATCGCCTCAAAAAAAAAAACAACAACTCAAGAGACTACTTGAACAAAAGTAGCAGCAGGTTTACTTCAGGCATCTGGAGTGGAAGTAGGTATTACAATCCAAGTACAAGGAGAGCCATAAGTGGCAGAAGGACTCTGATAATGAGACAGGGAGATTAAAACTGACCCAAACATCAGAACAAGCCTTTCAGGAATGTCAAAGGAGAAATCCAGGGTCTGACAACCACTTTAACATCATTGGAGCTTTAGCTATATAGATGGATGGATAGCTATCAATGTTTAAATTCTCCAGAGAATTTCTACAAGTTTTATCTTACTGTGTAAAAAGTAGTTACACAAAATGACTCAATTTTGCTTTTGAATGTTCACTCTGCAACAAAGGCTACAGGTACTTTGGTCTCCTCTGGCAATGCCCCATGCTTTCAGCTCCTGAAATTCAGAATGTTTTTAAATTAATAGGAATAGGAAATTCAATATTTTAGTCTCAGATAGGAGAAACAGTATTTCAAATACGTAAAATATTGGCACTGGTTAACAAAAGGCAAATTGATTAAATCTCTTCAGAAGCTTAGAGGGGTGAAAATTATCTTCCTCCACCAAGTACTACAGAAGAAAATTTAAAGGAAAGCATCTACTGATGAGTGACACTGCTATATCTAACTTGAAAGACAAGATTTAAGGCTAGATTAGGTTTTGTTGGCAAAGCTGGAAGAACTCCATCGATATCAACTGTCCTACCCACTTACACAAAGCCAGGACTTGTTTTATGGTGGCCCACAACATGGCCTCAGTTTCGAGCTTATCTTATAAGGCTAGGCACAGTGTGTCCCACTGAAGCATTACAGTATATGGACTCAGCCAAGGCTTCCATCTCAAAATGCCAGAGTAAAACCAGCAACAATTATCATCCTGGTATTGAAATACGCAATAGCACATGCAATAAATGTGCTTCAGTTGATTTGGGAGATAGATTAGTTCCCAGCACTTCTTAATTCCTTAAGAAATGCAGTCACCTTTAATGCCTTTAATGCTGTTCCTGTCAGCACTTGGTTAGAGAGAAGAAAAAAGTATTGATTTTCTTCAACAGGTATTGAAAGATTGGAAAGGAAGGAAACATGCACCAAGAATCCCTGCAAGGAAAGCTATTAGCAAAGAGGGTACCCTGAGGAGGGGAGAGCACACCTCCGGCAAAGACAAGACAGGAAATAGCACAGTAGTGACTTAGTGCAGAAACATCCCCCCCAGCAAAACCTGTGTCGCATGTGTTGGTGCTCTCTTCTTACAGTGTCAGCCAGTGCAACTGGCAAGCAGCAGGTCAGGGCACCCCATACATAGCCTTGCCAAAGCCCAGCATGCGTGGTGCTGCACCCACGCCCTGGGGACACCCCCGGGCATCCCTCACCATTAACCCACAGGATGGGAGGGTGACAAGCAAGTGACGTTTCTTAACATGTTATCTTCAAATTTCACACTGGTTAAAATTCATCAGGTAAGCATTTAGTGGCTAGATACTGATACAGATCAAGAGATTAATTTACTTGCCACAGTCAACTGCAGGGAAGAAGAAGACAACCCACACGTACACGATTGCCTCTCCTTTTCCTCCATTTCTGGCATCTTTCTATTTTGTATGGCTTGTGACAACATCAAGCAAAGGGAAAGCCTAAAGCACTCTGCAAACAAAAGAAAAGCTGGTCTTTCATGGGGATAAAAGAAGGAGGTATCTTCCCCTGAAGTACAAACAGGTTCAGACACCTTCTCTTAGAAAGATGAAGAGCATTTTACATACAATTCCTCCCACCATCTCAAGGAGGCTTTAAAGTATTCAGGGGAAGGAAGGACATGAAGAGTGAAGATTGTACATTTGCATCAGACACTTTGATGGTATAAACACTTTTGTGTAGCCACAGTTAAAGAGATGATTATGACTACCATGCGTGAGTGAAACAGACAACAGGCCTCACCAAACACAGAATGCAACATGGGTAGCAGAGGAGGACTCGGGACTCCTGGATGACGGAAGCTCCTTCTACAGCTTCACACAGGCACTGCTCCAATGCTGGCAGGTCTGTGAGCATGGCACAGGGGGGAGGAAGAGGAAAGAAGGAAACTGGAAGCTGGCATACAGAAACATGGTGAATAACCCCCCCTCTGATATTATTCAGGTTAAGACTGCACTTCAGTAAACACCTGGGCAACATGAAGCAAAGATAAAGTGCACAAACATACTAGAAATGAAAAAAAAGTTGTCTCCCCAAGAGCTTATGTATTTCCACAATCACTTCAGAAACAAAAGTCATCTTAACACCTGAAAACCTGACTAACAATACATTTAAAGCTAACATTAAGGTAATGGTGATTAAACTATTCCTTTTCACGAAGTCCAAAGCAGGCCTAGAAACAAAACAAGTCAAGCACAGATTTCTCCCCATCTCAGAAACACTCGTATGCCCACATTGTGACTTGCTGGTGCTGGCTGATTTCCTTCATGCAGTTTGGCCTTACCAATCTTACTCTTCTCCTGCCTTTTGTTGTTTGCCATAATTGTACAGTGAAGGTATCAGTCTTCTTTCACTAACTTCTACAGACTATACCCAGATCTCTCTTACTGCAGATTCAGCTTCAAGCACTTTTTGGCACAGCTCTCTAAAGGAAGCAATTTTACCACTGACAGCCAAGACCAAGAAAATAATTTAGTGACACGGAGATGCTTAGCTTAGCAGATTAGCTAACAAGCACGCTGGTGCTGGAAAAGCCATATACAGATTTCAGGCAGGGCTATACTCTTGGGTAACTTTCAAAATGCTTGATGACCCTTATTGCTTCCTTGGCAACCTGTCAAAAGTAAAAAAAATAAGGCAATTTCCTGCTGCAGCTTGAGAGAAGGTATACATCATTTTAAGGACAGCCACCAGCCCTAAAGAGAGACTTCTGTCCATCACAGACATCATGTTGAAACCTTCTCATTTCCATATTCTTTTCCCCTTTTTCTAACATGAGTGCTCTCAGCAGCTTCAGTAGATAGCATCCTTGCGGCCAAAAACAGTGACTGTACAAACAGGGTCACATAATACAGATGTCTTCAGAAGATCCCCACCCAGCAAACAACACTGCAAGACTCCCCCCGTTTCAGCTGGATGCTGAAATAGCTCTTTGAATGAGCTTTTCACATCCAAGAGAGGAACTCAAAACCAGGAGGAGGCTTCCCAGCCCCAACACCTAAAGATTGCCAGTGGTTCAGAGGAAAGCTGAATGTGTCTCTCTCCCTCCATGTGTGCACACAGGGTGTGCTGGGGCAGAGGAGGCATGAGGCAAGAAACCTGCACATTCCTTCTGTCAGCAAGGATTTGGGCAGATCTAAGAGAGCAATGTTTACTATTACCAATCATGAGTGAAAGCCCCTGAAGATGTGTTGAGCTCTGCTGACATAAACAAGCCTGCTCCTGGCCTGCGGGCTGCAGAGCTCAGAGACCACATATCCCTCTGACCTCCCACCCCTCACCCAGCTCTGCCTGCACCAGCAGCCCCAGTTCACTGTCAGTCCTTTTTACCCACCCAGTTGGCAGGGTCAGGACATCTCATCCCAGAGCAGTCTGTGCACTTCCTCAAGCTACTTCCTTTCCCCTGGCAGATGCCTGACGACCCACCTGGGCCAGCACTGTTACCCTGCCTGGTGTTACACGAGTACACCCGCTTCGCATTGCTGTGTCAAACTGAACCCTCAGGAGCTCCTCCCGAGGCTGCTGCTTTTGCTGGCTGTCACAGACCACAGCCCTTGGGCTGAGCAAGTCACTGAGCGGGATCCCCAGCTTGAGATGCCTGGGTTATGCTGCTGCTCACTCCCTCTTGCATTTGCCAAAAGGAACCATGCATGAGATTTTCCCTCTCCTGTCCATCAAGTTGCTCATTGACTCCAGAGATGTCGAGCATCTGCAGCAGGCAGATTTCTTGAGGCATTTCATATGCTGCCATTTTCAATTCTGCCACACGATAACTGCCATTAGGGTGCTCTCACCTTCTCCACAGACCTTGGTTAGGATTTCAGTTGGTGTGGATCCCGAGGGCTCTCTCTACCGGCAGCAAAACTGTGCTTTCGCTACTGCTGCCAACCCTGACACTGTGCCAAAAGCTCAAACAGTTCTAGAAAAATGGTCTTTTCTGTTTCTGGTACAGAGTTCCATTGACACACTCCCCTCCAGGATGGAGCAAACAGGTGAGGCAAGACCCAGCCAGGCCCAAGGATGTTCTCCTACATCTCCAGCACAAGGAGCAACCTGAAGTATAATTTATCTTTCTCTTCTCCCATATTTCAAGACAATTTGGGTACTCCACAGAAAAATTAGAAATTTGCTTCTACACCAGCATCAGGCTGAAAGTTTGTTTTTAAGCACAAAGTTCAGTTACCTTTGCTGCTGCTGCCTCTCATGCTCCCACTGCAGGACAAAAGGAGGCAACAGGCAGTGCTGACAAAAAGAAAAAGTCATTAAGCTTGTAAGATTACCCTATTTGAATGGAACAATCCTAGGCAAAGATATTACCCCAGCAAGCTTTTATTTCATGTCTGAGCTCCACAGAAACAGGCAGTCAGATGACAAAAACAAACCAGAGGGGCCAGGGTCAGAAACAGCCACAGAAGCTCAGCAACAAGTAAGAAAGTTTGCAAGCAAGCAAATGTGCAAGTTCACCTAGCTGGTGTTTCAGGTGTCCAGCAAGAGAAAGAGCACCCACAGAAAACTTGCTTTTCCTTCCAGCAGCAGTCTGTGCTGCTCCTGACACACCTGCCCTACACACACTTGTGCAAAACCAGGGAAAACAGAAGGCTCTCCAGCTTTTTGGGACCCCACCAGCAGCAACCACAGTCACATCCACCTGCCTGAAAAGGCTTTGTGGCACTTAACCAACAGTTTAGTTCCCATTAAAAATGTCAGTAAAACCAGAGTACTAGGGCTCAGACAGGCAACGAACCTACAGGGGGTAGGGGCTAAGGGTAGGAAACCTCTTCCCACCGCAAAAATGCAGACAGCTTCTTTATCATTCCCTGGAGGGTCCCTTCTGAAGACTGTTTTCTCTTCCAGGAAAGGGGAAAGGAGGAGGTAGTGTCTTATGGCACTCTTAGTTAAAAAAAACAAAACAAAACACCACAACTGAGGAGACCTGCTCTCTGTTGGCCAAACCTACAAGCACCTTTTCTGCCCCCTTGCTCTCCCCATTAGTCACATTCTCCAGATGTCTCCTCACTGTCCCTTAGCCTCTTTCACCCCCCAGACAAGACCATAGGTGTAGGACATTAGGGCAGAATCCCACTGCACATACTCACAGCTTTTGTTTTAACAAAGTCTGCTTTGTTAAAGACAGACTGTGTTTTTTAAATTAAAATAGATGGAAACCAATGTACAGCAAGGGATGTTTTTGTCATTTCAGAAGACCTTATTAACATATTATATAACCACAACTCCATTATATATCCAAAGAAACTCACCTACCACACACACACACACACACCCTGGCTGCTGCTAATTGCCCTTGCTCAGGGTCATTTTTACCGAAGGGCTCCCATAGTAGCTTTCCCAGGTTTCTTTGCTGGATTTTATTCCCTGCCCTTCAGTCCCTCCACTTTTCCATAGCAGGCAGAGCACGCAAGACAGAATGACTGTCTGCCAGCAGACAAATACAGAAAAGATACCTAGTTTCCTCAGTAAACCATCCAATCTTTGCCTGACGTCTTAACATTTCATAAGCATTTTGCAACTGCTTTTTATACCTGGCTTCTTCCTACAAGCTTGGAGCACCCTATGTTGGGGTGACACTGCACCTTCCTGCAGCAGAGTGTCTATTTGTAGGAGTTGAAGGTTTTTTTAAAGGGAAAACCGAGCCAGCAACAACTACAGCTATCAAACCTTAATGCTGCACTACAGAGCTAGCAGAGTGTTAACCACAGATGGCCCAAGCAAGCTGAAGTGAGTAATGCAATTAGTGAACCACAGTCACATGGTTCAATGACTGTCTTCAGAAAGCCCTGACTGGCCCGATGCAGCTATGTCTGAGCTTTTAACATTGAAATGAATGAGTCTTTGACCTAAGGCACAAAACCAAAACACAACAAAAAAAACCCCAAAACACCCACACCATGGATTTGGTCATCAACTAAACTGATGACTGCCAGTCAATACCGTCACAAGCCTCACACATAACATACACACAGTACAGATAACGTATATGATGATGACACTGTCAAATTTCAAGTTCACGTTATCCAGAGAGAAATGCATCCAGTCATCACAAAAACCGGTGCAGACTGTCAGAAATCAAGTGAAAGAGGAGAATCAGCATTTGGGTACATCTGAATTGGAGGACAGGGTGTCTGATGCCCTGAAATACACTTGCAAGGACATAAAATCCCTTACATCACATCATCCACAACAAGGAAACATAAGGGATTTCACATCAATACCATCACAAGCTGCTACTTGGACATTCAACCTGGGCACCACAGCTCACTCAACTAGCTTACCTGACTATTGGCATCTGAACAATGGCCCACCTAGGCAAGGTCCATGGCCATGCCAGTAAGGTCTGTCTTTGCGACTCATACCACCCAAAGGTCTCATGGCCACTGTCACTCATAGGAAGGACAAAATAACATATTGTTTGACTCCCTCTGGAAAAAGCTGTTACAAAGAGGCTACTGCAAAATCCCCAAACTGCCCGTTGCTAGAAGCTGGGAGAGCACTTCAGAGAAGTGTCAACAGCACCTGCCCTGGTCTTATCCCGAATACAGAGAGGTTTTGCACTATTTAGTTGCCTTTCACAGATGTACTTCACTGAAGAAAAAAAATCATCAAATATGATGTGAGTCTGTATTCACAAGACCCCATGGGAAGAGGAAGCTGTGCAAAGAACCACCTCATTCATCCAGTTTGAATCTACCTTCAACTCATGCCCCAGCAGGTACCTCCAGGCACTGACAAATGACCAGAGGAAGACTATTTTATCATTCTCACAGGCTTCTTAAGCTTTTCTGTGATGCAAAAAGAACTCTTCCCTGAAATCATTTTACCAACAATTTCCACATGCAGAAGAAAAGGAAATATTTCAGATTGATTTAAAGTTGAAAGCTAAACAGTTTAAATTTGGGATGTAAGGATGAAGATGTGAATTGCCAGCAAGTAATTCCCCAAAGTAAACAACATGTGCACTAGTCTCACATCCCTACATGAGCAAGCCCCAGACACAACCCTTTCAGAGAAGACACATGCCTTGTGCCTACATACATTAGGAGGATTCCAGCAGAATAATTACAATTAATCCATTACTTAAATCTCCTAATCACTTCTGAGCAAACAGAATTCCAAAACATTTGTTAATGACACATTCTTTTTCATACCATCCTACTCATGAAAATTTAGCCTTGAAAATAAACTAAAGAATGCCCAGGTAACCCCAGTTACTTCACTCAAACCTACAAGCAAGACAGATGTGTAGCCAAGGCCACATCTGCAGCAGCAAGTCCCCATCACCCTTGCAGTCACAGAGAGCTCCCTCACACCAGAGGTCTCATCATGGATCCCTCCCTGCCTGCCACAGCAGCCACCCTCTCTTGCCAGCTGCTCAGGTTGGGTTCTAAGTGCTTGTGGTCCATGAGTTGAGTCATTAACTAGATACACAGAGTCCCTCAGCAATTCCTCTCTTAATACATTCCACCTAACATATATATATATATATTTCAGAGTTTAACAGCCCCACAGGATGCAATAACTAGGTGTTACCAGGGAAGTCTGAGTAGAAAAAAGTAAGAATAGAAATTTAAACAGTCTTTGCAACACTGCAGCTCTGTGTCTCACTTGGTAGGTTTAGGAAAGACCTCTAACACCAACTTTTTTTTTGGTTTATTACCAAAGGAAAGAGAATGTTCCAGCATGGGAGCCCTGAAGCTAAAATTAAAAACCTATAATTTGGGTTCCGTATAATTCAGATTCCAGCCACAATGAGAGGTCTCCAACATTATCAACTGTCAACAATTATTACTGGCTAGGCACACAAAACAGCTTTGTTCTGAACTGGAAGCCACAACTGCAAGCAGCAGTAATTGCTACCAAAAGCAAAACAGAAAAACCCCCAGCCTTTCCATGCAAAATGCTCTCCAAAGAGGAATATAGGAATGGACAGAAAAGTCTTACTATCTTCACTCACTGTATACCCAGCAAAGGAGGGAGCTAGCGAGGAAAAGTGACGCCAGAAATACATTTGTTAACGATTCTGAGATGAACACACATTTAATGAAACATTCTGTTCATTAGTTATTGAACTTTCATTAGCAGTTTAAGGGAAAGCTACACATGGAACAGATTAAATGCAATCAATTTCTCCTGAAATTGCATACATTTCAACACTAATCTTCAGCAAGTTCATTTCAACCAATATTAAAAACCAAATCAATTAATACTAATTGCTCACCTTATTTTCACAAAGGGATCTTCACGCTTCAGCAAGCCTCAAAAAAAAAAAATAAAAGAAAAAAGCTATTTGTACAAAACAAATTTACTTGTCTGGTCTTTTTATATTCATTTTGCTACACACTTAATTATTTTGGCAGGTAATTCTGTCAGCTCAAGTTTCCTTCCTCACAACTACCCTTTTGCAAACTGACATCACGAAGCAATTGCATTTTATAACCCCACAGCCTATAGCAACAGAATAAACAAAAGTCTTCTGAGTCATGGGGTGAAACCCTTCATTAGCAGGTCTGCCATTAAGTTGATACAATGGGTGCAACTGTCCCAGAAGACAATGATGACCAAATGAGGAAATGTATTTTACAAGCAACTAGCAAATATAGCAGGATTTACATTCGATTTTTCTTAAAGACAACACGTACATTTTTAACACATGCCATAGAGATAGCATAGAGTAAATGGAAGCTACATTTGCCCTCCTCTGGTGTAGAAGTGCAAAAGATTTTCTCACCATCACATGCTGAGTCTTCGAGAGGTTTTCTCTTCCTGCACTCCATATAAACAAACGATAGTTCAACACTACCCCACGCCCATTAACAGATCTTGAAAAAAATTGTACATGGGTCCATTAATGTCTACAAGCAAAATGAGACAAACAGCTGTACAAAAAGAAATAATAAAAAAATTAACAAAAAGGCACTTAATGCTGACAATCTTTCCTCTTGGTTAGTTTTATGGAGATAATCCTGCCACACAGCTCTCCAGAATGCTAAGTAACTTGGACCAATGTGTCCCTACAGCATCCTGCATGTGTCACCACTGGGCCAAGCAAGTGTCAGTACCAGTCAGGATCTGGGCAGACTTTCCCAGTGGCTAAACAATAACCACATCTGCCTAGCCTTGACTGCTCCTGGGGTTTCTTCCTGCTCTAAAATCACCGCAGCTAACTTGTGTCTCACCTGTCCCAGCTCCCACTGATGTAGGAGATGCACAAGAATGTAAGAAAGTGCCAGGCTAAAAACCTTTGGTTCATCTGGAAGGAAACTGCTTAGGCACCAGTAACAGTGGCAGAGATCCTTTTGGGGTTCTTTTGTTTCAGCTATATCCATGCAGCCAAGAAGTGACTTATGTGGAACTAGTAACAAGGTGGGATGCAACTGCCTCAACTCTAAATGTTTCTCACATCATCCAGTTTCTGCACTTTCTGCATTGTTTTTGCATTTTTCCTCCCTCACGTGGTCTGGCTAATACTGCAGGGAAGTCAAGTCTCTTTAGGGAAGCTGCTTAAACTTTTTTCACTCCTGAGTTGGAACAAGTCAAGTGTCACTACCTGTGATACTTGCTTCTTGCGAAGCTGCTTCTGCTTCATCAGTGCAAGAGCTCTGTCTCCCACCACACGAGGTATCAAATCCTCTGGATCAAAAGCCACTGTCATCTCTTCAAAGCATGATGATAAAGAATATGATAGTAAGTGGAAAAATTAACTAGTCAGCTCTCTGCATTTTTTTATTGTGGTCACAAAGTCAGTGGAGAACGGTTTTAAGTGTCTCTGCAATTGTGTTGCACAGGCATCTATTCAAGCTCTAAAGAAGGTCCATGATAAAGGAAACAAGCTACAAATAGATGCCTCCTGCAAGTTATGCAGGTGCAGAGAGAAGTGCAGACAGGGCATACATTAAGGCTTTAATAAAAATCTCAGCACCAAGACTCTGCAGGAACCCATCAGGTGGTTAGGAAGCAGTACTCTTAAAGCTTTAAGACATGCTGTCAATAAGCAAACTGAGCTCAGGAGCTGATGCAACCAAACAGAGCCCTGCAGAAGCGATGGCTGGGACTCTGAGGGAAATACCTTTTGCCCGAGGCTTCACTGGTGACTAACGGCAACAAGTCACAGGGAGAGCACCAGCAGAGAGGAGAGCATCGGGGCAGGGCACAGAGAGCCTGGCCCGTTTGGAAGGCCATTCATTGTGAAGGAATTACTGGCAGCAGCATAGTACACTTTCAAACTCAGCGGTTTCCCCAGCCCAGCCCATCAAAGTGTTGCTGCAGAGGGATAAGGTGGCAAAGAGAAGGACCAGCTTTGAGATCAGTGTGGCAAAAGCTGAAGTCAAATGGGAAGCAGTCAGGAAGACCACTGGAGGTTAATGAGGAAACCCCCATCTCTCCCCCAAACCATGCAGATAAAGGCAGGCATAAGATCTGCTTTAGAAGCAGCAAATAGAACTATGATGGACTGGGGCAAGTAGCCTTTCAGTATCGGAAGGGGGCCTACAGGAAAGCTGGGGAGGGACTTCTTACCAGGGCTTATAGTGAGAGAACAAGGGGTAATGAAGGGGTGATGAAAACCATAAGAGGGGAGATTTAGATTAGATGTTAGGGGGAAATTCTTTACTAGGAGGGTGGTGAGACACTGGAACAGGCTGCACAGGGAAGTTGTGGATGCCCCCTCCCTGGTAGTGTTCAAAAACAGGCTGGATGGGGCTCTGAGCAACCTCATCTAGTGGGAGGTGTCACTGCCAGTGCAGGAGGATTGGATCTAGATGATCTTTAAGGTCTCTTCTAAACCAAACCATTCTAAGATTCTACAGTTCCATAATAATGGATGGGTCTGACAGACAAGCAGTAACTAGATCCAAGTTTTGCTGAAAGTCTGGTGAGCAATGCTTATCAGGGCGAGTGGAAAGCCAGAGGGCTAATGTGATGACAAATCAGTCAGGTTACTCTACTAAAAACAAAACAAACAAACAAACAAAACTAAAAACCTTCATACCATCACTAGTTTTCTCTGCACTTTCCTCTGCAAATAAGACAGACAAGATACAGGGAATTAAAGCAAGATCATAGATTGGTTTGGGTAGGAAAGGACCTTAAAGATCATCTAGTTCCATCCCTCCTACATGGCAAGGACACCTCCCACTAGATCAGGTTGCTCAAAGCCCCATCCCACCTGGGCTTGGACACTTTCCAGGGAGGGGCCATCCACAGCTTCCCTGGGCAGCCTGTGCCTGTGTCTCACCACCCTCACAGTGAAGAATTTCTTCCTAACATCTCATCTACATCTACCTTGTTTCAGCTTAAAACCATGCCCTCTTGTCCCACAGCTACATACAAGGGCATGTAAAAAGTCTTTCCCCAGCTTTCCTTTAGGCCTCTTCAGGTACTGGAAGGCAGCTATAAGGTCTCCCCAGAGCTTTCTCTTCTCCAGGCTGAACAATCCCAACTCTCTCAGCCTGTCTTCACAGCAGAGGTGCTCCAGCCCTCTGATCATCTTTACGGCCCTCCTCTGGACTAGTTCCAACAGCTCCATGTCCCTCTTATGTTGGGTGCTCTAGAAGGGGACACAGCACTCCAGGTGGGGGTCTCATGAGAGCAGAGCAGAGAACCAGCTCACTTGACCTGCTGGCCACACTTGTTTTGATGCAGCACAGGACATGGGTGGCTTCCTGGGCTGCAAGGACACACCGACAGCTCATGTTGAGTTTCTCATCAACCAGCACTCCCAAGTCCTTCTCAGGGCTGTTCTCAATCCATTCTCGGCCCAGATACTCATGTTTTTGTAGAGTAGCACTGCTATAGCAGGAAATCATGGGCAAAGAATTAGGCCACAGCTTCCTGGCATGAGGCTTTAAATCTCTAGATATAAGAAGTTCTGACTGAAAGATGAGAGATGTTTTCCAGCTGTCGTTTAACTTTAGCCTAGAGATATACAGTTGCTCTATAAAGGTAGTTCCTAAGAGTATTTTTTACAACAAAGGGAGAGGAAACCCCAGTCATCTGAGTGCTATTGTCAGCCAGTCTGAGATGAAACAGCAGAGCACTGGCTGATAACAATGCAGGATGGGATGGCTCTCACATCAGGGAAAAAGACCTCTCTCCTTAGGTAGTTGGTTTGGGTTGCAGTTCTCCAGAGGCAGCTGTGGAGCATGTACAGCTTTACATAGGTAAAAGAAGGAGAACTGTTCCTCTTCAAAAAGACATTTTGGAAAGAAAATTAGCAGAAAGGACTTTTTACAGATAGGGAAGCACTGCTGCAGTCCATCCACCCTCCCAACAGCACAAGGGTTTTGCATGAGCCCACAGATGACCCCAGGGAAGCTGGAACAGCAAGGGCAGAGGTGGAACGTAATAGCTCCTGGCTCCTGAACCTCTCTGATAGCTCTCTTCACACCAGCACTGACTGTTGACACCATTTGAAGGGCTCCTGGCACCTCCAAGCTGTGCCCAGACCTTCTGGAGCAGTCACCTACCCTCCATGAGCCCTGCCACTTCACAGTGGCAGGGACACTATATTTGGCCCAAAGGATCCTGGCATCTTCCCATGCAGTGCCAGCCAAGGGGCACACTGCAGGTAATGCACAGTCAAATCCAACCTTGGAAGCTGCCTCAGACCTTCTGCAGTCAACTTTGTTTTGGTGAAACACCCTCCAACAGTGCAATCAAGTTACTGCACAACACCAACCCACTTTGCATCGATATCTTTGCCATCATTCTGCAAAGGGAAGGTCAGTCCTGCCCTCCAGTAAGTCATACAATTAGGCAAAGTAAATGAGTTGTCAATAAACCCTTCATTGTTCAATGAGACACCACTAACGGGAAGGCAAATGTACATTGCCAGAATCCATAACATGATACCAATAATTTTTAAGTTATCCTTGATGAAGCTATTTTCAGTTGCTTTGAACCTTTTTCAGAAAAGTCAGTCTTTGAATAATAATTAAAAAAAAAAAAAAGTTGTTATTGTTCTGAGCTCAGATGCATCCATTTAATCTGTCCAGGTGTTTAAATTATTTATCCATGAGGAAGAAAACTGTACTAATCTTAGGGACAGAGCATATGAAGAGGAAAAACAATTAGACATAAAGACATGCTGAATAATGTGAAGCAGTATAGAATTCTCTCATGCACAAGACACTTGGAACACCTGTGGTCACAGTTGTTTGTTTTTTTCAGCCTGGGCTGCAAAACTTGAAATACAAATATTTGCTGCTACTAGAAAATGTTTCCTAACCATGAGACAAAATCACTGTTTACAACAGGCACAAAGCCCCAGTCAGAAATTGATACTTCCACAAGTTTGAAAGAGCAAAATTTCTACAATGTTTTTTTCAAAAACGAAAACAGTGCCTGAGGAAAAGAAGAGTACTTAATGGGTACTCTTCATTAAGTAAGTGTGACATACAGTGCTCTAAACTAGACCATTTCTCCTCATCACTTATGTGTAGAAACCGCTTGGCTTTCTGCTTTTATCTTAACCTTCTCTCCATCTCGCTTTACAAAGCCAAGGGTCTACCCTAGCACCAAGACAGACCTCCCAGGTGGAAGACATACAGGGTGAGAGAGACAGTCCAGCCCTCTGTAGCCTTGCTATATTGCTCCCCCAGCAATGGCTACCACCGAATCAACTGGTCTGGCACTACAGATGTACATCCCCAGGTGGATTGAAAGGCTGTGGTGACACACCAGGACACCTGGTTAAGAACAGAAGACTTCCAGCACCCTTACTCATTGTCTGCTTTTTCAAATAAAGAACTTCTTAAAATCAGTCTGCTTTAATGTTAATGGATCAGGTACCTTGTTCCAACTCTCAAATACCTGGTACCTCAGAAGACTTGGCTTCATCCACTGAAATTAATGGAGAAGGTCAAGAAAGAGGTGCATTTACACTGTGCACTACAGAAGAGTAAAACTACGTGTACTGCTGCTAACATACACACATTTCTGTAACAGTGGACGCCAGCATCAGTACCTTCACTTAGAAAGACTTAGCCAATTAAGTTGATAGCGGGGCACACACTGGCACTTTCCAAGCATGCAGGAAAACAAACAGGCAGTTTTTATTTCAGCAAAGAATCTGGCTCTTCTCCCAGCTTGTTACCAGCTTTCTCTACCTCACCACCTGGCATGCAACTCCTGCCATGGAGGTGGGTTCCAGCTACTGAGCAACAGCCTGCTCCTATGCAACCAACCTAAAATCCCTTCCTGCTCTGTGCTGTATCACAAAGGTTGGGCTGGCTACAGAGAAAACAAAATCCCCACCTTTGCTTAAAGAGACCCAGGGAGAAGTTCAAGGTATTTCAACTCACTTCAAGCCTTTGCCAGCTGCTGTTTCAATCATTTTGTTTCTGTAATCTGGGCAGCACACCAATGATCACAAGGTGTGGGTTTAAGTTTCATTTTTAAATCATCCTGAAGGAGAAGAATCATTCCTCCATTTTATTAAGCAAAAACCATAGGCTGCTGACAATGCTATTACAAGAGGCAACATCAACGGAACATTATGTATCTATATATATAAAAAGAGGCACATTGAGCTGGAAGGTTACTAAGAAAATAGAAAGGAAGACCCCTGAGACATTCTCTTTGTAATTCCTTTTACACGAGCCAACACTTAAAGCCTCCTGGCTGATATTCCCCAGGAAACCTACAAACCATTTTATAGCATCATTGCTCAAACCAATCTAAGTATCCAGTAGGGCAATTTACAAGGGAATGACAAAATTATTGACAAAATTCTTCACAGAGCAAGGAGAAAACCTACAATGCAGATACATCAACTTTGAAAGTAACACTGGCTTAAATCGAGTTACAATGTGAAAGCGACCTGTTTTGATGTCAAAGGTCCTCGGCATTTACTGCTTAAGAGGAAAAGCATCTATGAAACACTCCAAGAGGGACACAGTCTTCACAAGGAGCAGCAGCCAAATGAGAGGGGATAAAAAAGGAAAGAAAAAAAACACAGTATCAGCACCACAGCCTGCCCAACTGCTCCCAGGTACAGAGGATCACCCTTCCTTCTTAGAATCAATTCTCCAGCCACGGGAATCTTTCATTTTGACATCAGCCTTTTTAGTCAGTTTTGTCAGATTGCGCTCTTGTCATTAGTTCTGATTAGAAATACAGACGAGATGTCTCTTCCATTTTTTTTTAATTTTATTTTTATTTTTTATCTAAGGTGCTTTATGCTGTAACTTTAAGGATAATTACTTTGGGGGCTGAAATTTCCCATCCTTGTTCTCATTGCAGAGGTACATATCTGAAGAAGATCTGCTCGGTTATTTAAGGTTTTTAAATATGTTCTCAGATAAGCACAGCTGCGTTTTTAACAGTAGCTAAAATTACAGAATTTAAGAAAGGAAAATTTGATGTGATGTTTCGTGCTTTAGTGAACAGTCTTGCAAGATACAAAGCTCCCTCCAGTTGCTCTGGAAACTGTAACTTGGACACAACCATGTAGATACATCAAGCCTCTGGCTATAAATGAAAACACTTTAACAACACTGTATGCTGATGTGACAAATGCTTTTAAAAACAAGCACAGTGTCCTGATCTGCACATAGGGAGGGCACATCCCACAGCCCACCACACAGGGCACAGTTCTCCATCTGCATTTCCTTGAAGCCTCAAGAGAAATGACTGAGCAAGAGCCAGGAGAGCATGTGGACACACCATTGAGACAGTGACCCTCCAGATAAGGAAGAGATGGGAAACACAGGTAGGTATTTGAGGGACATGCCAGGGATTCAAAGCAGAGCTGTTTCTTCCCACGTTTGCATGGTGTCTATTGCACCACAGGCACAGATGGAAGCAAACGCTTGTACCAAAGGGACTGAGAAGACAAACAAACACGGTGGACAAGGCTGGAATCTGGTACACAGAGCCCTCAGCTGCTGGCCAAGGAGAAGGCAGCAGGAAAGCTGGAGCTGGGTGCAAAACAAGGTGACAGCCGTGGGGAAAAGGAAAGCAGAGCGGGATGCTCGAAAGCAGGGTAGGAAGGACGAGTGTGGGGTGTTAACAGAGGAGGATTCAGTACAGCACTACAGCAGAAGCCAGGTACTTTAAAATGTGGAAACCATAACTTTGAATTCAGTGGCTTAAACCTACCACCGCTATTTATACCATGCTCCTCACTACAGTACGAGAACTTCGTCTGAGAAATGGAAAGCTCTAGTACCAGACAAATGTGTTTCCCCCTCCCCCAGTTACTCAAAATGGTCCTTTCAAATTCACAAGGTTTTTCCAGTGTTCCTGGCCACTGAATGACTACACACCATCATCACCTCTGATAGAAAAAAAAATAAATATATATATTTATATTTATATTTATATATATATATATATATAAAATTGAAAATCACTATCTTTCTTCTTCTAAGCAAGACCAGATGAATCACTGGACAGACATTGGGTAGGATTAACTGAATTCTACTTTGGTCAAGCACAACCAAAGAAGCCAAAAAGACCCTTTGAAACAGCTGTATATCTAGTTTCCCTTACACAAACTACAGCTAGCACTACATGAGATTATGGAGGGCCAGATCCCAAAGCCTGTTAAAGGTGAGCATTTGCTTAAGGACTCCAAAATATTGCCTTTAGTATGCTGAAAAGCATAATTGAAGCATCAGTCCAAGAATAACAATAACAAAAAGGCAGCAGATTAAATGTTTTTTGGGAGAACCCCTTTAAAAAATCATTTTTCAAGTCACTCTGTTGTTTAAGAAGGAAATGGCTTTTTCCTCCATGGGAAACATGATTCTGGGGCAGCAAGTGTTCCCACAGCCTAAGCGGGAGCAGGACTAATCTGCCTGTAACCAAAGCAGAGGTGAGCCAAGTCCCCACAGGTACATCACATTCCTCTTCCACCTCCACCATTCCAGGGCCCCAAGGGAACACAGTCCCATTCCCCACCCACTCCTAAATCACGTTTTACCTCCAGTGGTACGGAGGTGTTACTGTAGCATGTTCACTATACACACAGTAACTACCCGGGGGTGATGGTGATCCCAGGACCCACCCCCACATCACTCCCCAAATCAAAGAGTTCAGGGCACACAACGGCCAAGAAGGCAAAAGCTGAGAGAGAAAGCCCCAGCGTTTTCCAAGGTCACTCGCACCTTCAAAATCCCACAGGACCGTCCCATCCATGCAGGCTCATCAGGAAGCAGCAAGGGCAGCCTTTCCATGCAATCCAATAAGCAGTACTCTGCGTGAACAAGGCAGCTTTTGCCTGGGGAAGGACAGCCAGGGACTGTGCAGGGACAGGAGCAAGGACTTGGGAAAGGGGCTCCAACAGCTGCTGAGCCAAGAGGGGTGGAAGGAAGTTGCTCTCTGCAGGATTGGGCCCTCAGAGCTAAGGTGAAGGGAGGTCTCATTCGCCCTTGCTCAATAATTTATATATCACAGAACTGAAGCGTCATTGAAATCGACAGAAGTGTTTTAATAATACAGGAAGGGGAAAAGATGCTCTAATCAGACATTAGGCACCCAAGCAATCACTCCATAGATCTTAGCCTCCCCTCATTTATTCCAATACATTTTTAAATCAGGATTTCATACGTAGCAAAATGATTAACAAGTCATGGGTACTCCCTATGCCCTAGCTCCAGCCAGCTCTCACTAGTCGAGTCCTCTGGCTGCCACGGAGAGGGGGAAGCGTGACCGAAGGGCTGACAAGGAACGGACCGTCGATTTCTCCCAGCGCTTCCCAATCAAACGCGGCAGCACTGGGATGCGCGCTGGAATTCCGCACCCGCTCCTGTAACTCTCTCTATTCGAGACCACATCCGTGCCAGAGCTTCCCGCCAAGCCCAGGACTGTGAGCATCAGCCCCGCGTCCCTCACTCCGGCAAGGGCAGCGCGGGCAGCCCGCACCCTACCCGCAGTGACCCCGGGCCGATGCAAACCCCCCCCCACCTCACCAGCCACACACTCGCTAACTCTCTGCTTGTTACCTAAATGAC
>NW_009953950.1:1329390-1353594 GCF_000747805.2 Chaetura pelagica
TGTCCCTGCTCTGCTGCTGCAGCTAAAGATGCGGAGGGACTGGAAGCCCCGGGGGGCTTTAGCTGTGCAGTGCACACAGACCCCTCCGAGGGGACACAGGGATGCCAGACACGCCTTGGCACAAGCACTGCCCCAGTGGTGTTTTGTTTCGTCCTCTTTTAAATCGTGGCGCAGCTCAAATCTAGGTAAGTACATGTTAAAATGCGTTAATTAATAAACATGAGCTGCGTCTCAAACACAAAGTGTTTCACAAAACCTGCCGAGGGACACAAGCTGGTTTATAAACACGGAACTTTGAAAGTCAAGATGGGGAAAAGCCAAATAAATCATCGTTGTTCGTGTTTGGATGTTTACTGAAGAAAGAATATGCATTTTTAAATACTGTGCATTTCTTCGACATTTGAAAATAAAATATTTTTAAAATTGAAAGGATTCACAACCTCAGCTCTCTACTCAGTAATCACTATGTTGCTAGCAAATCAAATCTAAATATAAAACATCCATTTTCTTCATCAAGCCATTGATTAATTCACGGCAGGTTTTAAATGGCATTACCACACTTTAGTAAGAATATTTAATCAGCAAGATTAAATGCAGGTCCCTTCCTGACATTGATTTTTAGGTACAATTCCCCACTGGTTCAGCCAGAAGGTCTTAATAAAACTTGGTAGTGTGCTATAGCCCCGGACTAGGGAACTCCAGCTAGTCAAGTGGCCACTCAGAATAATCGTACAAGCCCAAGTGAGTGACAGCTACCCCAGGTGTGACATGTATTTTGTAGCTCAGAATTGGTAGAGTAACTTAAAACCAGATCTTTAAGGTGTCCATCAGTTTATCAAGCTCAGAAACAAACGTATCTCATCAGGTTATAGTTCGCACATCAAAATCTCCATGTGTCCAAGAGCCATCCTAGGCCCATGTAGGGCTGCTTCACCTCCTGCTGTGCCCCAGACCAGCAGGGCAGCACTGGCCCTTGACCACCTTAGACAGGCAACAGTGTGTGCAGCAGGACTAGCCCAGTGGTTGTGCCCCTATAGGACGTGGAGGTGCTGGAACATCCAAAGGAGGGCAATGACGCTGGTGAAGGGTCTGGAGAAGGAGCCTTATGAGGAGCATCTGAGGGAACTGGGGTTGTTCAGTCTGGAGGAAAGGAGGCTGAGGGGAGACCTTACTCTCTCCACAACTACCCAAAAGGAGGTGATAGCAAGGTGGGGGTTCATTTCTTCTCCCAAGTAACAAGCATTGGAACAGGCTGCCCATGGAAGCGGTTGAGCCACCATCCCTGGAGGTGTTTAAAAGACATGTAGATGTGGTGCTTAGGGATATAGTCGAGTGGTGGAGTTGGCAGTGCTGGGTCAACTGTTGACTTAAAGGTCTTTTCCAACCAAAATGGTTCTATAATTCTATGAAATAGCTGGTACGGTAGATGAGAGGAGAGCAAGTAAGTATTGTCCACTGTGACTTCATTGTAGCTTTTGACACTATTTCCTATACGATTCTCATAGATAAGATGATGAAATATGGGCTGGGTGAGCAGAGAAGTGGAGTGAAAACTGGATGAAGAGCTGGGGCCGGGGCTGGTGATTAGCAATGCAAAGCCTAGTTGGAGACCAGTAGCTCCAGAGGTCAATACTGAGTCCAGTTGTGTTCAATATCTTCACTAATGATCTGGATGATGGGGCAGAGTGTACCCTCAGCAAGTTTGCAGATGACACAAAACTTGGAAGAGTGGCATAAAACAGGGAGCTGAGCTGCCATCACCTAGACAGGCTGGAGAAATGGCCTGATAGGAACTTCACAAAGTTCAGCAAGGGGAATTACAAGCTCCTGCACTTGAGGAAGAACAACCCCATTCATCACTATATCCTGGGCTCTGTCCAGCTGGAAAGCACCTTGGTAGTAAAAGACCTTGTGCAGTTGCACAAAAGCATCAAATGGTATCCTGGGCTGCATTAGGCAGAGCTTGCCAGCAGGTAAAGGAAGGTGATCCTTCCTCTTTATTCAGCACTGGTGAGGCCACAGCTGGAATGCCATGCCCAGCTGTGGTCTTCCCAGTGCAAGAGAGACATGGACACACTGCAGAGAGCCCAACAAAGGGCCACAAAGGTGATGGAGGGCCTGGAGCATGTCTCCAATGAGGACAGGCTGAGAGAGCTGGGACAGCTCAGTCTGGAGAAGAGAAGGCTCAAGGGGGTTTTATCAGCGTGTATAAATACCCAAAGGGAAGGTGCAAAGAGGATGGAGTCAGGCTCTTCTCAGAGGTGTCCAGTGATAGGACCAGAGGCAATGGGTACAAAGTGAAACGCAGGAGGTTCCCTCTGAACATCAGGAAACACGTTTTCACTGTGAGGGTGGCAGAGCTCTGGCACAGAGAGACTGTGCAGCAGCTAATTCATCTTGGAGATACTAAAAAGCTACCTGAGCAATCAGCTCTAGGGTGCCCTGCTTGAGGAAGGGGGTTGGAGCAGATGCCCTCCAGAGCTCCCTTCCAACATCAGCCATTCTGTGACCTTTTGGCCAAATCCTATATATCCTGGCCTCCCTCCCTGACTGCAATTACATGTACCTACTCCACTTCGGTCTCTCTATGCCTCATGCTTGCCTCCTTTGCACCACCAGTGCCTTTGGCCACAAATGCATCCTGGCCCTTGAGCCTGGCCACTGGCTTACCCAAGTGGGGCCAGACAATGCTGCTTTGTCATCATGAGCCAGCTAAGTCTAGTTGATCTGCTGCCTCACCAGACAGGAGTGTCTGGCACAGCACTGCTTTATTTCTGTCTATCCTGCAGCCCAGACTCAACTTCTTTCACGTTGCAGGCAGCTCCACACAGTCCAGGGAAAATCTGTCTCCTTGGTTAGTAGACTATGCTTGACTCCTCAGCCAACTTTTAGGCACACTTGAGTCACACGACAACTTGTGAGTCTTTAAGGTCTCACAACTTGGATATTCATTGTATAGTTAACGAGATTTGTAACTCTGATCTGATTTGCCATATTGGAAAACTTCTAGTGAAAGAGAAGAGGAGAGGCATGGTAAAAAAAAAGAGAGAACATAATTTCGACTCTCAAGCAAGGTGACATTACCAAAGACAGCAGAAGATCGTCCACCCCACTTTGCCAAGCAGTGGTTGAGGAGGGCTGTATTACTTCCTAGGTTTGGCCAATACCGTCCAGCAGCAGCCTGCTTTGATGATGAGCCATCCTCACAGAGGAAAATCAGGACAAGGAGCCAAATGCTCCCACTTCTGCAAAGTAAAGCCAGTGGCATCAGTGGGACTGTAAATCACAGGAAAGTGTGAAGTTGGAAGGGATCTCTGGGAGCCTCTAGACCAACCTCCTGCTCAAAGCAAGGCTAATTCAGATCAGGCATGTCATGCATGGACTTGACTCATTAAGGTTTCAATACCTTTAGGCTGGAGGTTTCACAGCTTCTGAGCAGCCTGTGCTCTTTGTGCACCATGAGTGCAGCCTCTAGCTCTGTGTCCTTCCACCAGACACACTTCGGTCTGCCAGTCTCATAGACACATAGAGTCATGGGATGGTTTGGGTTGGAAGGGACCTTAAAGATTACCTAGTTCCAACCTTCCTGCATGGGCAGGGAAACTTCCCACTAGACCAGGTTGCTCAAAGCCCCAGCACTTGACTTGATGGAAATTGGTCAGAATCTTGTTTCTGAGTTTCGTAGCAGCCAAGAAATTTCTCCCTCTGGTATGGGGGTTTGCATACATACCCAAAGCAGAAACCCTGCAGCTGTCAGCATGGTTTGAGACAAACACAAGGAAATATATCAGGCAGTTATCCAGCAGGTCCTGTTGTACCCTGTATCCTCCATTTCTCAGCCTATGGCTCCTACAGAACACCTTACAGCAGAATACCATACAGCCTCCCCACCCAGCTCCTCTCACGCCAGTTTTCTTCTCCATCCTATAGGTGCTCTGCAGTACATGGAGAAGAAAGGTAAAGAAGAGATAAGAATGAAAAAAGTCCAGGACATTTACTACAAGCCTGTAAAGCAAAACGGTAGGAAGACACATCCAATGGTCTATGACAGTGCAACACCAGAGAGGTGCTGTTGCCTCCTGCCACCACAGTGCACAGCCCTGGCACGGTCCTGCTTGAACGTGAGTGATTTTCAGCAGCTGCTCCAGAACACAGGGAAACCAAAAGCGTCAGGGCGATTGACCTGTAGGTGACACCTACCATCAGACCAGATCAGGGAATATTTCTGTTCTGTGGAAAGCTCAGGTGTCTGAGGGATGAGCTCCAGCATCTACAGATGCTCATGTGAGCACCAGCGGGGTAGGGGGGGTGGGGGGAAAGGCCAGAGGCCCTTGCAGGGACTGCTTTTCTCTGCAGCAGCACAGACTCTGGCGCGCATCAAACAACAGGGCAGGAGAACCGACCCCCTTCCCCAGCGCTGCCACCCCCTGCCCCGCTGCAGCCCCGCACACACCGGGTGCGGCTCCCTCGGCCGGGCACATCTGGGCCACTTGACTTGATGGAAATTGGTCAGAATCTTGTTTCTGAGTTTCGTAGCAGCCAAGAAATTTCTCCCTCTGGTATGGGGGTTTGCATACATACCCAAAGCAGAAACCCTGCAGCTGTCAGCATGGTTTGAGACATATATCAGGCAGTTATCCAGCAGGTCCTGTTGTACCCTGTATCCTCCATTTCTCAGCCTATGGCTCCTACAGAACACCTTACAGCAGAATACCATACAGCCTCCCCACCCAGCTCCTCTCACGCCAGTTTTCTTCTCCATCCTATAGGTGCTCTGCAGTACATGGAGAAGAAAGGTAAAGAAGAGATAAGAATGAAAAAAGTCCAGGACATTTACTACAAGCCTGTAAAGCAAAACGGTAGGAAGACACATCCAATGGTCTATGACAGTGCAACACCAGAGAGGTGCTGTTGCCTCCTGCCACCACAGTGCACAGCCCTGGCACGGTCCTGCTTGAACGTGAGTGATTTTCAGCAGCTGCTCCAGAACACAGGGAAACCAAAAGCGTCAGGGCGATTGACCTGTAGGTGACACCTACCATCAGACCAGATCAGGGAATATTTCTGTTCTGTGGAAAGCTCAGGTGTCTGAGGGATGAGCTCCAGCATCTACAGATGCTCATGTGAGCACCAGCGGGGTAGGGGGGGTGGGGGGAAAGGCCAGAGGCCCTTGCAGGGACTGCTTTTCTCTGCAGCAGCACAGACTCTGGCGCGCATCAAACAACAGGGCAGGAGAACCGACCCCCTTCCCCAGCGCTGCCACCCCCTGCCCCGCTGCAGCCCCGCACACACCGGGTGCGGCTCCCTCGGCCGGGCACATCTGGGCAGGCGGCTGCGCTGCAGCAGACCTGACTCTGCAGCTAATACAGGCATATTTCTAAGTAATCCCACTTCGTTAGCTCCTTTTCCAGGTCTTCGGCATATCAGGAGTGAACTCCATTAGTCATCTGACAGTTCTAGTTTTCCGGCATGTCAAGTCCTATCTCTTCATTTACATATCCAGTTACGGCAAGCTGGTGTGCTAGTTGTACCCCTCCACCTCCTCAGTGCTAATTTAAGAGTTGTTATTTTTGGCTCGCAGTGGTGGTGTGCATGAAAAGCTCAGCTTCCTCCAAAAACTTTTAAAAGGAAGGAGAATACAGGACTGAGCAGAACACTCCCTTTCTAAACACCCTTTGTCCGACATCAGTAAATCTCGTTTTCAGGTAACGTAGCAGAAGTAAAGTATCTTCCCATGAAGCTCCTGTCTGAGTTTATGAATGACTGAGTTGCAAAAAAAAACATAGCTGGTTTTGACAGGAGTTGCTCACTGAGAAAAAACAACTTGGCAATTCACAATGAACAGAGTATAACTTACAGTAAGGACGGTAATTCTGTGATTGAAAACATGAAATAGCATTTGCTTATCAAAAAATGTGTATGGATGAGGAAAGCTCAAAAGAAAAGTTCTCTCTCTACTCCAGACATTCTTTGTCCCTTTGTAAAATTAATGATCTGTAAATTAAGCATTTTTCTCTCTGTAATGCTTGTTCTGCTATTTCTCCTCTCCACCAAAGAATGCTCTTATTCCTGAGCATTCATGTACCTGAATGGCAGAGGACATTTAAGGTTGAAAAACTGAAAAAAAAAAGGGTTAAAAAAATCAGGGGAATTGTCCTTTGAAAAATACTTGTAGACTGTTACCAGTACACCCTTTCAAGGATGTGCTGCTACACGCATGTAAGCTGACATTTTATGTCCTACACAGAGTCAGCATAAGGACTCCTTACCACCAAAGTCCTGACCAGGCTGTCGATTAGGAGTTGTTCTGTGCTCGTGAATCTCATGCCTTCTGCTTATTTTCCTGACAGTTTTGCCCATAGCTGAAAAAAGATTCTCATGACAACGCAGAAGTTGTTGCCTTCTCTTTTCTTTGCAAACAGGAACAACAATGTAATAATGGAGGTTTCTTTCTGGCTTTTAAGTAAAAATAGCCCAGGCTGGTTCCAAGACCCTGAACTCCATACATAGAACATAACTATCACTGCTTAGTATCTCTTTTAGCAGGCATGGTAGGCCTTTGCATGCTTAAAAAAATAATAATAATGCCTTCCCTGTTGGTTTTTTTTTCAGCCTGTATTTGTCTGAATGGCTCTCAACCTGCAGCAGGGCTAACAGTAGAATCATGTTCTCGCACATGCAGGATTATGTAAATGAGGAGATGCATTTGATGAATTCTTGTCCACCTTAGCCTTGCTTTTGAAAAATGCTGTTATCGGCACACACTGCCAGTTGTGAGTGAAGTGTTTTGTAAAATCACAGAGTACTTTGGATAATGGCAAAGTCTGAGCTTTCCCAGGGCTATGATTGCTCATATTATAAGGACACGTATGGGGAAGACAATAGCCCTTGCTTCCAATCCCCATTTTGTTGTTGGTTTATGGTATTAAAAGGTTTCTTTCAATGTCATTGCTAATTTATGGATAAAGAATGCATTACTGGAAAGGCTGTGGGGGGGTGGGGGAGGGGGAGGGGGATGTGTGAAGGGGAAGGACCATAATTGAAAATATTTGTCTCTTGTTGGATTAGCTTAACCCACACGTGTAAATCCAAGTAAAATCTGCGTTATTGCATTAGCCTTTTACAACTGGAAACCTGGCCTCAACCCTGCTGTAGGTCACAGACAGAAAATAATTTCCTGTCCTTTACTAAATCCCAAAGGCCACATTTGCCCTTGTGACCACCTCACTAAAACCCCAGCAGGCTTTGGTCTGGCTTTTGCCTGTGTGAAAGGAACCAAAAGAAACCCATGAAGGTCAGCAGAGGAGAAGAGAGGGCTGACAGATTTTGTGGCAGCATTTTCCTCTTCTACCCTTCCATCTGTAAACACACTAACACAGAGGTGTGGGATAAAACAGTGAGAGATTGGTGTGTAACTTGAGTGCTCAAGTTACAATTTCATAGGCAGACCCTGCATGGTCTGAAACATCAAGGATGCATTTTAAGAAGACAGAAATAACAACAATTTTGGAAGGTAGATGCAAGGGGAGTTGCCTGCATAAAACTTACCCCTTATAAATGGCAGAGCAAGAAACACAGCCTATCAGACAGATGGCAGGCTTTGCCATCAGAGGACACAGACTGAGAACACAGATTTCTTGGGACCTCTAGGCAGGTTAATTAATCTTACTTCATCTCCTGGGATGCAGCTTGATACTACATCTAAGCTACCCTAGACAGCAAATAACAGTGAAAAGTGGCAGTGTTGGTCCCCCTCCCTCACTGTTTGTCTTGCACAATCTGACCCTGCAATGCACCAGCTCAGTCACCCAAAAATTAACTCTCCAAAAACAAGACATCAGGTTTATTTTGATCTAGTTCCCTGAGCAGGCTGGAAGGCTGCACAGTTGGGTGCTGGTACCAGCAAAAAGGGAAGGAGAACTTTCCCATAGCACATAGCTACATTGGTTTAGCTATAATGCAAACAGTACAGCAAGTAGTGCCATCAACAATGGAGCTGGTGCATCAGAAGGTGGAGGTAGGACTGGGTGGGGAAAGTAAAGAGGAGCCAGAAGACACCTGAGTTGCCATTGCCGTTGAGAAAAGCATAGCCTAATCCCACAAACTGGGTGTTTGCAGGGACAGGCTGTTTGGTTTGGTGCTTGGTGGTTTTTGCATTTTTTCACTAAATCCATTGATACTGTTGAGGAACTGCACCTTTCAGGCACACAAGACCTTCCTCACTCCTGAAACAGAAGCAGCAGTCTTCATGCTAAGAACAAACTGAGATTAGTTGTTCTAAGTTTAATTGAATTATGTTAATCAGCTGGACAATTTCAGAACAAGTTTAGTCAGTACTTGTGAAGTGCTCACAAGGGAGAGTTGGTAGGAGAGGTAGGTAATACTGCTTGCGGGATGCTGAGGTGTCAGTAGATGGGGAGCATCTACAATGTATCTTAGAAGTGAGTATCTTCCTAAGAGATTACATGGGTTTTTTTAGCCAGTAGGTTTGTTAATTCCAGATTCACCTTTTGTAGGTGTTTGGTATGTTCCTCTGAATGTCTATTTTTATGCAAAATGCTTTCCTCCATCCCCCCCCCCCAGCAATTTCAATTTGGAGCATCTTTCTCTGCAGGCGGTTTGTAGGAGTTCATTCCAGTGATTGCCTGGTCCCACCAGGTGATTTCTCCAAGGGCAGAGGTGCACCGAGCAGCCTGGGTGTCCTTCTGGCGCAGCATGTGCCTGTTGCGTCCAGGCTGCCTTCCTGGTCCGGGCTGTGCGAGACAGCAAGTTTTGCAGCTGGTGCAGTGGGGTAACCCCCCTTTCGGGGAGGCGTAGGGAAGAGCTCGGATGAGTAACTCAGGAGAGGCACTGATGTTCTGCACCGAGGATGTCTAAGAAATACCTGCATGAGTAATCAGAACGGATTTTAAGAAGTCGTTTTATCTCGAAAGCTGTTATTACTCAGCTCGCAGGCATGTGGGCTCCCGCACAGGCAGCCAGTCCTCGGTGCTCCTGGTGGCTTGCTCTGCAGCATCATCTGGTGGTAGCAGCAGGGAAAATCGACCCCTCCGGCACCTCTCGTTTGTGTATCCTCCACGACAGTAGTGCTTCATAACCTCCCTGCTTTCCTTCTCCTCACCACTGCTTCTCCTCTAGGTAGATTATTTCTCCTACAGTGACTGGAGCCACAGGGAAAACTCGAGGAGTACTTGGTTCAGGTGACTCTGAAAGACTGCTGGTCCCACAGCTGACATCAGGTGAAACTTGTGTCTTGGTAGAGGGTCAGCCAACGTATCATTGAACCCCTGTGAAGAGTTGTGGACGATTATACAGCCCACAGGTTTCACACAATCCTCAGAGGAGGCTGTACATCACACTATTGCTATCTGGAGGGCAGATATAGTGCATGTCAAACTTAAATAAACGTTGGCTCATGCTACAGGACTGAATTTCCCTTTAAAGCCTGAGCAGCAGAGGAATAAGGCATCTCACCCTTGCTCCTCAGTACAAGGAGAGGGGCTGTTGCTGCAGGCCTGCTGCTCCCACACCAGCTGAGCATGGTGAGGGGAAAGCAAGCAGCAACCAAGCGCACAGGGTCAGGACACCACCCATCAGTGTTTTAGTTGGGCACCAACCCCTGGGAGAGAAGCTTTAAGCTCCCCTCCACAGCATGGGAGAATGAGGACTGAGATGTGACCTGGGGGCTGTGCTGCTTTCTTACATCAGGTGTGGATCATCATGTTTGTGTTCATCTGCTGAACTCGGACATTGACAACGGTAGATAGTAGTCCTGGCTTTGGCACATACCATTATAAGCTTGTCCTGTTTCATGCTCAGGTGGCTTGCTGTGCTGAGGCCTGAGCCTGTTACCTTCCCCAGTGGGACTCCGGAGAAGCTGGGTGTACCTTCAGTCATGGCTGTGCAGAGAGATAGTTTTGACCTGTGTGCTCCCCAGCCCCTGTGGTACTGCAGGCACTTGCCTGTGGGGAGTATTCATCATGGCTCTTCATCACTTATTTTTCTGATTACTAAAGCTGACTCTGACCAGCATGGAGATCTGCAGGAACATCATCCCAGAGCAACTCTTATGGACACAGCTTTGTAGTCCTGCTGGCCTATCTCCTGACAGGGCTACCCAGGAAAACATGCTTGCAGTCCACAGAATGACAGGGGAAAGGGGCAAGCAGCCCTGCTGCTCAAGCCTCACCCAAACCTCCAAGCCTTCTGGCCCCAGTAATGTCAAAACAATTTGCCTTTTTGAGGTAAACTTTCAGCACAGGCATATTTATGGAGAATCAATCCTGCTTCACTCCACAATGTGTCAGAACCATGAGATGTAGAGAAGCACAAAGCTGCTTATGAAAGGATGGAGAGAGAGTGATTCCTGCTTTTCCTGTCTAAATCATTGGCCTGGGGCTTTTCTTCGTCAAATATTAATGTTTTCCTGATTATCTGCTCCTTATGAAAAGGTGATTGAGCCTGCAGACTCTCTGAATAATTCATTTAAAATATTAAAGCCAGAGAAAAATTAACTTTTACTTAAGAGTGGGCCTCCTCATGCAATCCTTGCTCTTGGGGTGAATGCAATGGGAAGCATTCCCATGATCCTAGCCCTTTGGAGATGGCAGTATGGCAAGTAAAAACAGTAGTCAGAGTTGCTACAGACCATCTTCTCCCACAGCTGTGTAGGTGTGGAATGGAGAAGGAAGGCAGGAATGGGGAGTGTGGGGGCCAGCTCAATGAGTTTTCTTTTTATTTTTCTATATTTTTAAGCCATGCTTAGCAACATTGCTTCTGTAGGTAGCCACTGATGGCTAAACAAATAAATATAAACAAGTGGACAGTGCAAACCTGTGTCATTTTTGCTCCTGCTGTCTCTGGTGCCACAAGCATCCCTGGTGTAATACCTCTTTTTTTTCCGTGGCAGTTCTGAAGGTCATCTAAGAACATGGATTCACCTGCAATGTAAGACATAGCTTAACAAGTGGTTGGGCAGATCAGATACTATATGCTTGGACCAGCTGGCCCAGGCATTTGCACTTACAGTTCCTTTGGAAAGACATGGTCTTAAAGGGATGTGAGATATAGTTAAGATGCACTGGAAAGTGAAGGATGAGGTGACAGAAGAAATGAATCCTTGCATATGTATCTCACCTAAACTGGTGACTCTTGGCCACTCTGGAAAAGCACTGGGTTGGTTCTCTATTGCTAACTCAGCTTTGAACATGTGCTGGCGGGAGAAGAGATCATGGTTTACAGGGGCTTGGAAGAGGACTGCTTCTCTGACTCTGGGGCAGAGGCTTTGCCTCATGTCATGTCTCAGTGGCACAGGAGCCCACCACAACCACTGCATGGGCAGCTCCAGCCCTGGAAGGGAGGAAGGTCCCAAAGTCTTTGCTGCCATTTCGGGCTATCCTTGCACTGCTGGATAGCAGAAAAGCAATGATCAATTCCTAGTCTAGCAGCTAAACAGCACAACCTCTGTGCATTGCTGTGGGCTAGCCTGCTCTGTTGGCACATTTACCTTGGAGAGGCTAATTGAAATGATCTGAAACATAGACCTAATAGTTAGTCAGTGCAGATAAACAGGAATCCAGTGCTTGAACTTAATCCCTAGTCACTCTGTCCTCAACAAGTGCAGACATACCTTCTGTCTTCTTGAGGAGCTACGGACAAGACTGCTACTCTGCAAGAACTCTCACAAGCCAGAATATGGATGGTAAGACTTGGGGGAAAAGGCAGAAAGCAGGTGAAACTGAGTTAGGCTCTCTGGAGGATGATGTCAAGAAGGGACAGTTTTAAACAACACCTTGACTTCTGTGGATTCTAGCCTTTTTGAGTTTTCTGTTTGGACCCTAAAGCTCTGAGATGCTTTGATGTAGGCAATTTGCTGGTGCAGTCTTGGGCAGCTCAGGAGTCCCGAAGTGTCTGGACTGAGACCATACCCATACGGTCTGTCCTCACCTGCTGTGATGGATGTTAGATCCCACCTCAGAGGGGACCAGAGGGTGTTAAGTGTTGCTGAACACTTGTGCTTATTGATTTGTGCTTATTAGTTCCATTAGTTCTATTTACACATGCACTTTTGCTGTGCTCACATAACTCAACCCTGTCAGGCTAATGCAGGTGATAAGTCATTTTACCCTCTGATTCCAGCAAATTGCCTGTCTGTGATGGACGTTTATTTGCCTCCTACACAAACTATAGTCTGTGCCTGTGCTGGAAATGGAGGGAACAAAATGGGTCCGTGCCAAGCATAGCATACATGACCAGCCACAAGCACTGCTCTTGCAGGGTTTGACTGAACAAGGAGGAGAAGGGGAAGCAGAAACGTCGGAGACTCCTTGTGGAATTCAGCCCCTGCAATGGGGGGATGAATTAAGTGGGCACTGGCACTCCCTCTGCATCCCTTCATGACCAAATTGTTTTGTGGGATTAGCTCGTCTGTGTCCTTGGCATTTTGCTCTCGTTTTCGTAAGCAGAGTGAATTGTTCAGTGGTCTGTGTCATTGGGAATTTATATATTGGAGGAGGCAAGTGTTACCTAAATTGATGGTTCCATCTTGTACATTCAAGGGGGCTTCTTTGCTATACTCTCCAGTTCTCTCTGTCCTGGCAAGGTCCTACATGTTGCCAAAAGGTGAGAGATTGCATCCTGCCATTTTTACTGAAGCCACTGACATTACATGACTATTGCAAAATTAGAAAACTTATGAAGTATTTCTGTGCCATTGGCTTTGAAATCTTTTTTTCCCCAGACAGACCATGTGAACAGGACAGACTGGTTCCATGTTCTGCCATTGATTATTTTTTTTCCCCACACAAGAAAGTCCTTATGCCCCTTTTATTTATTACTGTCTGATGTAATATGTCATATGACACAGTGTGGTCAACATGCTGGGAGAAAGGGAGTCCCTGTAGAAGGACCTTGACAGGCTTGAGAGGTGGGTCCATGCCAACCTCATGAAGTTCAGTAAGGACAAGTGCAAGGTCCTGCACCTTGTGTTGGGGCAACGCCAAGCACAATTACTGGAGGGGCAGAAAATGGATTGAGAATAGCCTTGTGGAAAAGGGCTTGGGGATGTTAGTTGATGAGAAGCTCAACATGAGCTGCAAATGTGCACTTTTAGCCCAGGAAGGTGCCTGTGTCCCGGGCTGCATCAAAAGAAGCGTGGCCAGCAGGTCAAGGGAGGGCATTCTCCTCCTCTACTCTGCTCTTGTGAGACTCTGGAGTACTGTGTCCAGTTCTGGAGCATCCACATAAGGGGACACGGAGCTGTTAGAGTGAGTCCAGGGGAGGCCACAAAGATGATCAGAGGGCTGGACCACCTCTGCTGTGAAGACAGGCTGAGAGAGTTGGGCTTGTTCAGCCTGGAGAAGAGAAGGTTCTGAGGAGATCTTATATCTGCCTTCCAGTACTTGAATAGGCTACAGGAAAGCTGGGGAGGGGCTTTTTACAAGGGCTTGTAGTGATAGGATATGGGGGGGGTGGTTTTAAGCTGAAATAAGGTAGATTTAGATAAGATGTTAGGAAGACATTTTCCGCTGTGAGGGTGGTCAGACACTGGCACAGGTTGCCCAGGGAAGCTGTGGATGTCCCCTCCCTGGAAGTGTTCAAGGCCAGGTTGGATGGGGCTTTGAGCAACCTGATCAAGTGGGAGGTGTCCCTGCCCATTGCAGGGGGTTGAAACTAGATGAGCTTGAAGGTTCCTTCCAACTCAATCCATTCTGTGGTTCTATGACTGTGATTCTATGATGCTATGATTCTATGATTATGATAAAGAGCTTCTCTGTGTCCCCAGAGTAATCAGAGCAATCATTTGTATGAACATGAAGGCTTTCTGATCTCTTTCCAGACTACTTTTCAACCCTTGTGAGGCAGATACTCTGTTCCAGAAAACTGTCAACTATCCTCCCCAGGTATTGTGGGGTAAGGAAGGAGATTTTCCCCCCTACATTTTATATAGTCATACAGCCAAAAATTCATCAAGGTTTCCAAATTACAAACCTAATTTAAAGAGAACAAATTTCTTTTCCTTGAGCTGATAAGCCTACCTAATTTCTTCCTCTGACCATCTTCTGCTTCCTCAGACCTCTCACCCAAATATCCTAACATTATCAAGCATACCAAGCAGACAATTAGGTCTTATCCAAGTCCTGCTTTTTCTGGATTATCTGAGACTGGAATCTGTATAAAACAGAATTAGACATGAAGCATGTCAGATGGGTAAGGGGATGTACTGGGGGGATAGCAATAAGGAGCCTACCACAACTGTTCTTCTTTAATGGAACTAGGATTGTCTTCTCAAAATGTTCCTTTTAGGTTTTATTTTATCTATGCACCAACATGAAATGAAGCATGACTTAAAAAACCTTGCCTGGCTCAGCTGGACTTCAGTTTCTTACAGTCCCTAGATCTGAATGTCTGGCAGACAGGTGCAGGGGTTTCCTACAGAAGACTTTCTCTGAAGAGCTGGTGTCCCACCCCTGACACCAGCAACTTGCACGGTGCTGATGCAACTGAGCAGGGCCTGCCTGAACCCAACACTGCTAAAAGTCAAGTGCCCACCCAAGGGATGAGCTGGGATGCAGAAGATCGGTGGCAATTTCAGGAAAGTTGGTGGTTAGTCTGCTTGTTTATGACGTGAAGTGGGAATTTCTTCTCTTGCCTCTGGGTTTCCTAAGGAAGGATGAAGATGGTAATACATACATGAGAGAGGTCAGGGGAAGTTGTTTTTATGTATAAAATAACCATCGTGCCTGATGATCTTGCTTCTGTTTCTAGCTGCTACAAATTTTCTAGTACTTTAGCAAATGAAGAGTAGAAGGACTGTGGGAGGTAGAGTCTCTTGAACGAAACCTGGGCTACTAATGCCATCCAGTGGCTGGCACACACTAACGCACTTGCCATTGCTAATAAACCCTAAATTGACTGGAACAAACATCCACTCTAAACACTTCCCTTCCTGCTCTTTACAACCATCCACATATAATTTTTTCCCCTTGGCCCTACCTTTTTATTCTGAAAAAAAATTTAAGAAACCATACTTGTGTTGTATCTAGTTTGTTTTAAGCATATTTTTCCTTTTTCTTTGGAAAGCATCATCTGTGATGCTTAGTCTCTGTGAAGTAATCTTATATGTTGCACACGCTGCTGAGTTTGTAGCTGATCTTTCTTCATGTGTCTGATGCAATAGGCTGTCTTGCCCTTGTAGTGAAGACCTTCAACCAAGAGCCATGAGAGCAACGTGTTACGTGGAATTTGGGGTACAGAGTAAAACTGGCTTTGTTTTATTTGTTTCTGCCCCTCTTGCCCCTGTGTAGTTCATGGAGCCCCTACAGAACAGGTCCAACAGGAACTCACCTTCAGCTGCCAGGAGGCAAGGAGAAAGCTGGAGTTGCAACATTTTGTACCTGTGAGATTAGCTGGGCACCTACTGCTACATCCTCCAAAAATCCAGCTAGCTAACTGCCACCACAAAGCACAGCCATCTGCATCCTGCTCTGGTCTGCTCTTCTCTCACGTCTGCCAAGACACAGCAGGCAGAACTGCAGGATCACAAAACACAACCAGGATGTGTTTGTGCACCCACTCAAGTGTTTGTGGGAGGGACTCATAGCAGGCTCCTAGCAGAGCTTTAGAGGACACCACCCCCTCCTTTCAGAGAGAGGGAAGAAAGCAGAAAGGTGTCCAGTATGGGGAATTATCCCAATTCCATTGTTTATCCTGTCCCATGGTGGGGAGAAGTCCTGGCCTGGGGTGCCTGGACAGCCAGTCTGCTGCCTGTTTTTATGGGCAGAGAAGGAGTTTGGCTGAGAGGGCTGAGATGAGGGCAATGAGAAAACTCTGCAAAAGAGAGAAGATGAGGATCCCACAGTCAAATCAAAGCAGGGATGGTATCTGAGGAGTTACAGGACATAACTCACTGAGCAGCACAGAGATGACCCTTCTCCGATGGGAGCTCTTGTTGGCTGAGGCCATGCTCACTGGGACCTGGACAGGTAGGCTAAAGGCTTCCTGCTACCCCCAGGAGTACAGCGGGTCCTAAGGCATCTGGGCAATGTCTTCTGTCTGGCAACAAACCATCTCAGAGTTACTACTGGTAGGCCCTCAGCTACCCAGAGGCAGGCACAACTGGGATATATGACCTGAAACCCTGCATCGGTGCTGTCTTCACCAAAGAGATCAATCATAACCAAGATCAAAACAGCAATGTTGATCTGAAATGTGGGGGCGCTGTGCATCATAGCTGATGCAGCTGAGGTGGATGTGCATTACAAGTTCCCACAGCATAGTGGAGCAAACCCAACCTAGTGGCAGTGATTGCTCCTCCTGCAGGTGGTAGGGTGAAGACAAGTGTCCCCACAGAGACTCAGGAATAGCTGCTGCAATTGTTGTCCCTCTAGCATACAGTCACGATGCTCAGGATGTCACCAAAAGCCAACAGTTCCAGGGGAAAATGAGACAGCAGATGACTTTGCACACCTCCCAGTGCCAGTTGTTTCAAGGTACTTGCTGGCTCTAAGCTGCTGATCATTACACCTCTGCAGGATATTATGTTCCTATAAGCTGCTGGTGCCTGCCCAGAGCCCCATGCTGCAACCAGCACCCACCACTGGAAGCCAGGACTCACTGTAACAAAGGCACGAGAATTACTTTGTGGAAGCCCAGTTCAGCAGAGGGGTGCCAACTGAGGCTGCAAGGAAGGCTCACGGTGGTGATTTGTGGCTGGAGCACTGCTGGGCACTCCGTGGCAGGGTGTGCATTGCACCAGCCTGTTCCAAGCAGCTCCTTCAGTCTGGCCCGAGCAAAGGTCGCCACTGCCCCTCAGACTTCCCAGCAAAACTGCACATGGCATCACTTCTTAACCACGTTATGTCAGGGCTATCATGGCTAGAAAATCCCTGCCTTTAGGAGTGTGCAAATTAGCCTGGATCATAGTGACAGGAATGGATTAGGGAATAATCACACATGAAGTCAGGGAGCGGTGCTGCTCTCCAGCTGCTGGGTGCTGTAACCTCTTCTGCCACCACTGCAGGCAGGCTGGCCATTAACCGAGCTGTTTGCAGGCATGTGACAAGCTGGGCAACCTGCCAGGGACTGTTAGGAAGTTTAAATTACTCCAGCTCTGGAAAGGTACAGGGATTGTCCCACCAGGCCCATGTACCCTCTCGGAGTCCCAAGAGCTGACAAGCTGACAGTGCTGGACACAGCTCAGTGCGGACCCGGATTTCAGTGGATGCAGTAGCCTGTTCTAGAGCAGCAGCAAAGCTTGGTCCTGGCAGGGACCTACAGGCAGACTTTCAAAGTCTCTCAACCTTTACAGCTGAATGTGGACCACCAAAACCAACAGTCACAGTGCCCAAGTCCTGACTGGGAACTTGCGTATCTGCTCTGGCCACATTTAGTGAAGGCATTCCAGATCACACAAACCCAGAGGGACAATGGTTCCCCGTGTGTGTGCTTGGGTGCAAAGTCTACAGGCTTTCTCCTGTGTTGCACTTTGCCCTTTTGGCAAGGCTAGACGTGCCTGATGGATCTATGGAAAAAATTTCCTAGTAGATGAAAAGTGGTCCCATAAATATTAATTATGCAGTACAGTGAAAATTGTATAACACCTGGCTGATGCATTTTGCAGATGCATTCCAACTTATTAATTGCACATATTGAAACAGCACCCAGAAGCCTCGTTTCACTGACAGCTGTACAAACCCAAGCTGAATTCTGCTTCTTACTCATGAAAGAACTCAGCCACTCCCCAGCCACCCCATGTCCCCAGAGAAGAAATCACGTGTTTAGAAATCCAAATAAAAACACACCTCTTGTTATTCTGGAGACCTGCCTGGATGCATTCAGCTTGGCAGTCTTGATTTCCCACTGCAGAAATGTGATAGTTGACCCTGTTGTATCATTTAGGTATTTTCTAATTGTATATTAATTAGCATTTTCACTGTGGTTTTCTACTGAACCAAACAATTGCATCTCCAGGCTACACAGCACAGCTGAGTTTAGCAAACAAATAAATACAAACCACCTGAAAGGTAAATATGGTAAACAGGAAAGAGAAAGCTCAACACAGTTTGCATCAGAAAGTGCTGAAAAGTATATCCATATGAAAAAGTGTGGCAAGTTTCCTTTGGCATATGCTTATGTGGGTTGGGATTTGCATATTGACTAAGATTAAGAGTTCAGTTACAACTGTAAGGACTTCTACAAATGAAAACCTAGCTAAAAATCTAAGAATCAGCTTCTTTTTCTACACTGCAAATTAATTCCTTAGTAGGTCATTCTAAATAACATATACACAATGTAGGGGAAAAGTACAGGCTTTCTTTGGACTTTATTGATTGATATATTGATATTTTAAACATATTTTCCTAATATATATTTATACACACATGCAAATATTTTGGTTGTATTTATTTAGGTGCCTGTGGCTGTCGAGTGGTCAAAATAACATTCCTGAGTGCATAAACATTTTGACAGTCTCTAATTAAAAAAAACCCACAAACTTCTTTCAGGCAGTATTTTCACTTTTTCATGCAAAAAATTTTAGCCACCAGTAACCAGCTGTCTGCTTTACCCAGTAAGCCTAGTTCTGCTCCCCTGCAGAAGCAGTCTTGCCAGACACCACCAAGTACCTTCAAACATGTGCGTACCTGTTTTCCTCTTGACGGTGCAAATGCCTGATAAGCACTAGCCATGACACTGGAGCTTGAGCACCTCCTGGGCTGCTCCTCCCAGGCTTGGCATGGGGCTGGCCAAGAGCCTGGTGCCACACCAGTGAGCTCTGCTGGCACAGCCTCAAGAGGTGCCTGTTTGCCAGAAAGGGGTGAAGGACTTGCAGGGCTTTGGTCTGCCTTACATTGGCCACAGACCTGATTTTTGCTCCAGTGAATCCAGCTGCATCACACAGTCTCAGGACTAGTCCACAGCATTTTGTCCTGCCTACCTAGAAGCAGCAGGAGGTGAGGGATGCGTGGGGCTGCAGTGGCTGGAGAAGAGGTCCCCCAGTGCCTCAGCGGGGTACACACCACAGCAGCCATTCTCTGTGGCTGCTGTTTATGGTTGGGCTTCTCTGTCTGGAGGTGGGGAGTCTATGCACTGAGGCTGGTGGAGCAACAGTAGTATAAAATAGCTATTTGCAGGAGAGTAAGTCCTCAGATTATGGTTTCCGTTACCTTAATCAAATATTATCAAGTTTAAAAAAAAGTCTAGTTAACAGTTTACAATCCATTTTAAACTTCAGATGTGTTTCCACACATTTCAGTTTGATTGCAGTTGTCACTTTGTGCCACAGACCTCAGCAAATTACTTTTTCTGCCAACACCCAGAGAATCCAGGGAATTCATGTCTGTATCCATCTTGTCTTGCTTATGACAGTCCTGTTGGTCACTAGTAACTCCTTCATGCTTCAGCCCTGTTGGGCTGTTTCAGTGGAGAAACTCTCCTGATAGCTGCTGGGCTTGTGGGAGCTCTGGCCTATGAGCTCTAAGTGAGGCACTGCAGGACCATCTGTGCTGGCAGGAAATCCTCACTTTCTCATTACTTTCTTCTTTTGGCCAAAGGTCACATAGCCTTCTGAGCAGAAATGAAGGCCTGTGGTTTCCCTCATAAGCTACTTCTGTTTTTTTCAGGGAGATAAAGGCAAGCAATAGCATAGTCTTAATAATGTCAGTAAAAAATTGTCAGCATTTTAGCACAGCACTGGCAGCTGTAAGGAACCCAGTCTGAAACCCCCCTGGCACTGGACAATGCCAAGAGCACCTTCTCCTGTGACTGCTCCTGCCCCATGCAGGCATCTACCACCCCGGTCCTTCAGAGCATGCCCACAGAGGTTTGCATGGGCAAGAGGGGATGCTGAGCATCAGTTTTGCAATGCTTTCACAGACCATCTGCTGCAAACTTCCATGCCTGGCTCAGCAGACACTCGGTGAGATCCACTGAATTCACTAGCAATCACACTAGAGTAACACACACAGGCTTTGGTACTGCATAAAATATTTAAAGTCCAGCCCATGGTGAATGTTAACAAGCAAAAAGATAAAAAATAGTCAGTGGGCAGACCTTGATTAGCACCAGTGCCCTACAATGGCTGTAGTAACTTGTGGCTGCAGGGCCCACCCGTGCTAGGTACAAAGGTCTTCATCAGCATTTACACAACCTCTTCTTTCAGTCTCATGTTTCAAGCTTACTCAGCTTGTCAAGCAATGGAGGAGGAGGGACTTGCAGCAGTAGGATTAGCTCAGTTCAGCAGTTAAAAGTTAATGTTATTTTTATTCTTGTATGTTCCATGCAAAGGCTTTCCAGCTGACACTGTTAATTACATGAATACTTCAGTTACCAGCACCACTACCTCTTAATTGGAACTGCAGGCTACTACTACTACTAGGGAGCCACCATCACAAAGTTTTTAGTGAAATCTTCAAAATTATTTACAGACATAAACTCAGTTAATTACCTGTCCCAGCATCCCTTAGAGGTATGGATGTTACTCACATGTAAACAAATTGGAAGACTTTAAGGACACACAATGTCTTGCCCAGGACAACACAAAGGCTCAGGGTTCAATGAGGTCCCTCGGTGTATGTACCTAGTGCACTTTGAGATGATGTAGGGTGCATCTTCAGGGATGCACAGGGGCTTGCAGGTAGGGAACAGGAACCCTTCTGTAGCAGCTAGCTACAGAATAGCCTCTAGTATCTCAGGCACTACTAGACAACAATGCATAGACAGCTGAGTCCAGGGACAAAGCAGGCATTGAACAGAAGGAGATTCCAGTATTTAGACTGTAGGATCCCAAAGGAAAAAAAATAAATCAATCCACAAGCCTCTTCCAGACTGTAACACCAAATAATAACCTGCATGTGATACAGAACTCTCCTTACTGACCAAGCCTGAACAAACACACATACATTGTATTCTCTGTGCATTAGGTGAAAACACAGCGTTTTTTCTATGGTGCCACTGCACGAGGTCACACTAACATTAGAAATGTAGCTTCCACCATTCCACAGAGAAGATGTAGATGACAAGACCACACAACCCATCCATCCATTACAGCACAGGGAAGCCACTGCTGATCACCTTCACGTAACAGGAGTTACTCAACTCCTGAGCTGGAAAAATAGGTTAAGAATTGCCAAAGATCTGCTCCAGCAGCAGGAGGGACAGCTCGGATCCAGCCCTGCTGGGATTCTTAGTCACTAGAGCAGAAGGTTGCGGAGAAGAGACAGTTGACTGCTTTCCTGCATGCTGGGATGAGCACAGGCTGGGATGGGCACACCTGTACTTACCTCACCAGCGATGTGCCCTCCAGAGACATACACCCAAGAATGTATCAGGCCCTTATGAAAGACCATTATTCAAAAATCATACCATTTCTGTTTACTTTTCTTAATGTAAGACAATAAACATTAAAAAAATGTCACCAATGCAGATTTCTGGACAGTGACCTTGATGAGTGAGCACCTATTCAGGCAACTTCAGGTGATCTGGAGTGATATTTACCAGTGCAATATGTTCATGCTGTGTTTTTCCAGAAGAGACATTGCAAGAAGGAAATACTATATATTTGTACAAGGTGCCAGAGGTACAGTTGCCATGGAAACACACAACCCTCAGAATTCCCTCTAATTTTTTAAATCCATATAAAATCTTGACCAGAAACCATGTTCATATGCTGCATGGACTTTAAGCTTTATATGCTATATTTTTACAGTATATTTTTACAGGTTTGGGATTATTTTTTGTTGCTGTTGCTTTTGCACATCTTGCTTAGAAGTTTATTAGGTTCTGCTACATAAATTAGACTTATGTTAACATGTATCACACAATAATTAGTTCATTTGCCCTTTAAGTTGGCTAATTAGGAACCAATACTCTCTTGAACCCTAGCTCTTCAAAGACCCCTGTGCATCTCCCCCTAGGCAGGGAGAGTAACTCTTCTGATCAACAGTAAAACTGCTTCACTACAGTGGAAATGCTTTGCAGACAACAGCAGATGGGGCAAATGGACAAAGCTGTGTTGTCTACCCAGCCCTACGTCTGTCCCTCCTGAGTCTGTTTCCTCTGGGCTCCAGAGCAACCCCTTTATCACCAGTTTAGCTATAAAGATGCAGCCAGGCCCAAGCTCTAGGCTTCTTCCAAGTTGTGATGGCAAAACCAAGGATATGGGGCAAAGGGGGATGTCAAACAAAGAGGAGCCAGAGTTGCCACTCTTTCTCACCTCTGCCAGATCCTCTGTCTTACTGTAGTTCCTACTATCAGTGTTTGTAATCCCAACTCACACGTTTTCTTCTTTCCTCTCTGCTTTGACTCTGATACTCCAAACAACAAAATAACATGTTCAGCTTCTTTGGGGTGGATTTTTCACAAAAATATGTTCCCTGCTGATAAGACTTAACAAACTGAATGAGTTAAAAGGAAGTATGTGGGGGAAAACAAAACAAAAGCCTTTCCCTAGCTTCATGTCTAAGACTTACATGAAATACTATACCTGTAAACTAATACCTGTGTATGTCTATTGTACCTTTGAAAGAAAAGGGTAATAGAAAACACTCTAAAGGATGAGGTCATGACCTATGTAAGATCTTATTGCATGTGCTATACAAACTCTTGTATATTAGTCCTCAAAATTCCTGTCCCTCCTTTAGCCTCCTACTGCTCAACTCTTCACCATGGTACCCCTCAGCACGTTGGCTTTGTTACCTGCATTTTGCCTAACTCAGGCATTGGGCACCTCAGGGGACCTTCACAGGTAACCTGACATTGACATCTAATGCAATACATCTCTGAAATAATTACTTCAGATTATTTAACTTGACATAGTAAGAGGCCTGACACATCTGGCTCCTATCCATCTGTTGTCCTACATTCATGTAGAGGCATGAAGAAGGGCAGATCTTGAAAATTTACCTCCAGGACAGAAGAAATAAACCTCTCTGATAAAAACATCAGCAAACTTGGAGATAGGCCTAAAAATCAGAGAAAGCACTATAGCACAGCACTCAAGATGTCCATCTTTATGAAAGGGCAGGCAAATTAAGATGGTGATATGGGAAGCCAAAGACAACGGAAAGTAAAATCCATCACTACTATTCCTCCAAGTTTACAAACAATTTTAAATCAAACAGGACTCACCTTGAGGGCACTGAAATCTTTCCTTTTGATCTAGCAAGCATTCAGTGTGCTGCAGGTTGTGCCATGTGGACAGACCTGTTTGCTCACAAGTAATTTACAGAGTGTCTACCCTCTGGGCACATCAGGAATGAAACTTGAGGGAGTTCAACACACAGTGCCAAGATGCTTCCTAGATAGGCAGCTGCCCAGTTCTGCTTTCTCATCTTCTTTCTGGCATCACCTGTCTCTTAGACAAATATTCTCATGCATGTGTTGTTGTTTTTTGCCCCCTGCTGTTTCTTTTTCTAGCAAAGAAATATACCACTTAACCAAACAAATGCCTGTGTCAGCCATGTGACCCAAGCTGTCAAACAGGTGTCATGGCTGATGAGTCTGATGTGTGAAACTAACCTTGTACATCCCTTCCTAATCATTTGGCATCCTCAACCAGGTGACTTCACACCATCTGAGCTTTAAGTAATTGATACCTCAGCCATATACAGATTACCTAAATTCCTAGGTACTGTAAAATCACTTTGTGCTTCTGATTGTTTCTCCATCAATAATGCAGCAGAAAAAAAAACAAGTAACGTGGGTTTTACTTTCTTATAATGTTCTAAGTCGCAGATCTTTGAACAAAACTGCAGAGCTGTATGCTCCCCATGTCTGTTGTTAACCTCCCCTCGGAGTGTGGTTTGTCAGTGCTAACACCACGGAGAGGATCTATTTTGCCATCTCTCCCCTACACATCCCCCAGAGTCTGTGTCCCACAGCCACAGCTAGACGCTTTCCACTCCAAGCCGAGCTCCGAGCTGCACACTAAGTACACAGCCTGCTCCTGTGGACAGCCTGTGTGCAGAGGTGTCTAGGACAGGTCAGCTGCTGAGCACCGCCAGCTTCAGAGCGTAACTTCGATGGTTTCCGTACAACAGCGGGGAAGAAAACGTCTGCAGGGAAAGGAAGCAACACTCCCGCCGCCTCTCCCCACGCCACTGCTGCAGGGCATGTCGACAGAAACGGATTTTCCGCGTCTGGATGAAACCATTCCACTAGGAAGGCCGCAAACCGGAAGCCCGGTGGGAGCTCCCAGGCCAGGAAAGC
>NW_009953950.1:1354315-1366068 GCF_000747805.2 Chaetura pelagica
GGGGGGAAGGGGCTGCTGAGTCCCGCCGCGGTGTTCCCGGGGGCTCTGACCGCCGCTAGGGCAGCGCTGGTTGTGAAACGGTTCAGAGAGGCCTTTTGGCACCGCGGGGGAGAAGCTGGGGGCTGCGCGAGGGCAGCGCTCGTGCCCGTGGAGGGGGAATGAGTTGAGGGTGGTTACCTGCTCCTCCAGGTGGGAGCGTGGGGTCGTTCTCGAAAGCCGGCAGGCTGATGGAAAGGCATTCCTCTTGCTTGTCGGTACGTGATAGAGCGCCCAAATAAGGGCGGGTGTTCCGTGAGCTGCTGCATCGCTGTACGCGGTCAGGTAGTGTGTGTTAATCACATCCTGGCAGGTGAGCTTGTAGTGCAGCCTCAGGTGCTTTCTGTTGTCTAGGAAGCTTCCCTCGACGCGAGGTGGCTTAATGCTGTAGTAATTCTGGTGGTAATGAATTCTTTTCATTAAAGGGTAGTGGACCAGTGAAAGTTAGTGGAAAAATCAGTGGCTTTTTTGATGGAGATCATGGGGCTTCCACGTCCATGAATTTGGTGACAATACAAATGGTAAGATATCCCAGCTTTTGAGTTACAGCTGTAATGGCATGGTGCAGCTTTAAAGAGTTTCTCTGCATTGCAGCAGCAACTTGTGCAAATATACTTGAGTCTTATGACTGCAAGTCTGTGTTAAGAAATTACTGTCTTTCCTAAGGAATTGCTTCCCATTTAATACTTTGAACATGTTTAGGCTGGTGTTCAAAATCTGATGTAGCAAGCACTAACCTAACTACTTTAGTTACCTAGTATTGAGAATAAGAGATCTTTTAGCTGAGCCTGGAGTGTTATAGAATGAGTAATCTTACTTTATTGAACCTCTAAGTCTGTAGTAGGTTATTTACCTCCAGAGTATTGGTAGAACATCTAACAGGAGAGTAGCTATGAAATCATTAGTGACTTAACTTCCTCTGGTATAGCAGGACTACTATTTTGTAGTGTATAAGCAGCAGATTCAAACTGGCTACTGAAAAAAAACCCCAGGAAACTACATTACTTTTGATGGCTGTGTCCTATTTCAGGTTGTACCAGTGCAGGTCCCCACTTCAATCCTGAAGGCAAGCAGCATGGTGGACCAACTGATGCAGAAAGGTGGGTTTAACGTGCCTGGTATCCTACTGGGTAGCTACTCCATGCAGTGACCTTCTAAGTGCTACTTTGTGCTTGAGGAGGCCATTTCATGACTAATGCTAGGATGTTACCAGAATAAAATGCCTCTGGGACTTCTAGGATCAGCTAACTAAGGCTCTGGTAACTCTGTTGTGATTTCTTAGATGCTTTGGCTTCAAGAGTATTGGGTATAATGTAGTCTTTGGGACTTTCTTGGTTTTATCATAGTTTGGGGAAAGGAGGAAATAAAGGTAAGTTGTTGAGTGCATGTTTCTCCAGATGTGAGCATGGGGGATTCCTATGTTACAGCCTTATTTTGTCAGTGGTGATTTTTCTTTTGTTTTGGGACCAGCTTTCAACTGCATGGGCCCTAAACTCTTGAGCTGTATGTGGGTTGGTCATGTGAGAGACTGGTTCATCAATGGAAGGTACTATGGCTCAGGGGAGCCTGGAAGATTAGTACAAAGGTGTATGAGCCCAGGCATGGTGGCTTTTTTGGGTGTGCTAGGGTATTCTTAGCATGTTAGCTGAGGTACTGTACTGTCCCCAGTAAGTGGTTCTCAAGGGGCTGTGTCAGTGCTGGGTCTGATGCTTATGCTTAATTATCTCTGTACTTCAGGGGGAGCTCAGACCTAGTTCTTCTTGAAGCAGTGTTCATACTCTGGTTACCTTGAGGGAAGCCTTGCATGCTTGAGACCTGATGTCTGAGCAACTACTTTAAATAGTATGCTGACTAGGGTGGGAGAGTGCTTCACAGAGCTGAAGACCAGTGTGGTAGTGAGTGGAGCTAGGAGCAAGTGTTCAGGATACGCTGGTTTGTTGTTGGTACTAACTTGGTGTTGTGATTAGCCTTGAAATGTTCACATTCATGTCCATAACTGCTCCTTCTGTGACTGGTAAATTCATACCTGCGTGATCAGTTGCATGCCAGACCAAGCAAGCTGGCTGCTAGCCAACTGTCCAGATGACAGATCAGCATGAAATGGTGTTCTCATGCACTTCACAGGCAGCCAACTGCTCCAGTGCTAAAGGTCAAAATGGCATGAACATGGTGGCTTCTGCTGGTTCTGCCTTGTCATATCCTGCTTCTAGTGTAACCTGTGTGCTCAGGCTGGGTAATTCCTTAGGTGGGTATAAGAACTAGATCATGCTTTTATCAGAGTGGAAACAATTGGACTGCAGCTTCCTGGAAGCTTAAAATGAGCAAATTCCTAAGGAGAAACCATCCTTGACCTGATTTTGTGGAATTTGGTTAAAAATACTAAATTGGTGCTAAGCTAAGAAGCTGGTGGCCAGCATTCAGTGAGCTGAACTGCTCTCATGCTGTGTGCATGGGCAGTTTTAGGAACAAGTTTGTATTTGAGGTTCTGAACCTGGATAGAAGTCTTGCAGAACATCATCAACTTGTCTTTTGAGTAAATGGTTTGTTTGTGGCAGATGTGTGGGAAACGATATGGTGGAATGTCCAGAAGTTCGGAGAAAACTGAACTGAGCCTTAATTATTAAGGGAAGTCCTAGAGGAGATCTAGCTCTGCTAAAAGCTGTGTGGTAGGGTATAAATGCAATAGTAGTCTGTGACACTGATTAGAACTTAGCACTTGGTGCGTCCCCCTTTGACCTGCCACTTGACAAACTGCTTTTACTAATCCTATTTAAACCTGCAGCTGCTTGTGGAGTGACTTAATTTGCAGTAGACATTAAAAGCTCTTAAGAATAGCAGCAGTGTTCACACCAAATGTTGTATGTGCAGGAAAGGTTTCCACCTAATTTCAGAGACTTCCTTTGAGCAGAGGGAGATGCCATCAGCATAGAGGGAATTCTTGCCTGTAAGAGCTGTGCACTGGTGCCTTGGTTTGTTAGGAGGTGATGGTATTCCTTTTCCCAAAGTTGATTAACCTTCCAGTTTCAAGTTCTAGCTAGGACTGGGTTTTAATCATACCTTAAACTAAAGCAGTTAAAATAGCCCAGGTGTTAAAGATGGGCTGGTGGTAAATGAAGGTCCATGTGCTGTTAAAGATAAGATGGTTGACTGCTAGAGTGTAGTAATGGTGGGCATTGTGTTGTCCAGGCCATCACTAAGAAGAGCTTTTAATTCAGCCAGGTTTTGAATTTCTCTGCGTCTTTGTTGTAGGCATGTGGGAGACCTTGGCAATGTGACTGCTAAAGGAGGAGTGGCAGAAGTTGCAATAGAAGATTCCGTCATTTCTCTTAGCGGACCACGTAGTGTCATTGGACGTACCATGGTGGTAAGTGTCTGTGCCTACTTGGATGCTTTAAGGAACTCTAGAGTGATCTTGCCAGCAAGAGGAGACTTAATGCTGGAAGCTGGTCCCTGCTGTGTGTTACATAACTTGTACTGCAGGATTTCCACTATGAGGAGTTTTTAAGCCTTGCTTGAAAGTTCTATGTGTTAGCATGGCACCTCATTGCCATGAGATATTTATCTTCTGCCTGCTTTCTGAAAATGATTCTTTCCATTGTACTTTGGCTCTCCCAGTAAGCAACCAGATTTGAGGAAGGAACTGGCAGTCTGGCACAAATGCTGGCACTGAAAGGTGTGGCAGTGGGCATATTGGGGCACTGGTCACTAGTACTGATCTGATGGCTGCTGGTGCAACTTGTGCTGTGGCCTTCCTGGAAAGGAGAAGGAAGAGGTTGAGTGCACTTGGCTGCAGATGGTCATGGTCAGTCTTGTTTCTCCTTGGACTCAGTGTGCTGAGTTCACTGTGCCCCTACGTGAGCCAGATTTGGACTGATGACCAAGGAGCAGGGAGATGTGTAGTGTGGCAAGTCAGGTGGTGCAGACAAGGCCTTGTGTTGTAAGGGTGAACTTGAACAGGAAGTCCAAGCTTGCTCCTGGACAAATAATAACTCTTTAAGTGTGGGCTTTTGGCGACTTCTACCTTAAACAAGTTCAGCTGAAGGCAACTTAACTCTTTACACAAGTCTAAAGTGTTTAGCACAAGTTGTACTTTGGCATTCAGCACTACTGAATTGCATTAGGTTCTCTCTGTGTAACGCACCCTGCTGGTAGCTGGCAGTTTTGCTTATCAGTGCTGACAAGTTCAGCTGAAGGCAACTTAACTCTTTACACAAGTCTAAAGTGTTTAGCACAAGTTGTACTTTGGCATTCAGCACTACTGAATTGCATTAGGTTCTCTCTGTGTAACGCACCCTGCTGGTAGCTGGCAGTTTTGCTTATCAGTGCTGCTGTTAATAAGTAGTGAAAAATGTTGGTTTAATTACACAATAATGTGAAATAAGTGTCTTCGATTCTCTTTTAGGTCCATGAAAAACGTGATGACCTGGGTAGAGGGGGAGATAATGAGAGCAAGTTAACTGGAAATGCTGGACCTCGTTTAGCCTGTGGTGTAATTGGAATAGCAAAGAGCTAAGTATTGTACCTGAAATGTTCAAGATGACAGTGGTAAATGGGCTGTATTTTATTGCAAATGCTGTATTTGCCCTTCCTTCTGCAAGCAAAAGATTTATCACTTAATCTCATTACTACTCTGTGTTCTGCGTATCAGTTAAACTGGTAAAGACTGACTTAATTTTGTATGATGTGTATTGCAATTAAAGTGACCCTGATGGAATGTCTCTGTAGTCTTCTGCTAAAGCATCTGCTGAAACCATTAAGTATAACTTCACTAATAGGAACTCCAGTTCTGTGTCAAAGAAGATGTAATAGCCATTACACCCTGAACACAAAAACTTCTGGTATGTTGTAGATTTGGAGGATTATCCTTAAGAGCTTTAGCAAGACTAGTCAGTTCTTAGACAAGAGCAGTGGGCACTGTATGTATCAGGGCTTCTTCCTGGCAAAGTTGCAGCATTATGTAGGTTTCAAGCTGATGTAATAAACTTGCTGGGTAATACACCTTTGTCTTGCTGTCTATAAAAAAACCCCAATAGACTGGGTTGCTAACATGGAAAAGTAGGCCTGGACTTCCTCATGCTAGTAGTTGCTAGACACCAACAGCATCCAACAAGTTGCTTCCAGCCAGTCCTCCTGGAACAAGTAAGAGCCAAGATGAAGCTGTATGCTTCTTGTTACTTGTGTTGCCATGCATTTTCCTGTGACAGAATCCCATGTTCTGTGGTAACCTGGCATCCTATGCACCTTACAGCTGGCATCTTGCAAAAATACTTTCTTGCTGTAAAATGTAATGGTGTGTGACACCTGCATGTGACTGCAGAGTGTGTATGTGCATGTGTGGTGGGGAAAGGGAAACCTTAAGCACATGAAACAGTCTGGCTCCAGCCTGTGTCCTTGTGCCTGGTCTGGCTGTGGGGGTTTGATTGCTCTGGGCTGGTATGCAGTGACAGTCTGCGTGTGCTGATGGAGGCAGCTTTCTTGAAGCTATGCAGGAGTGTCTAGCATGGAATAGGTCTTTCCTTAAAAGATACACATAGCCAGTACTTAATAAAGCTTTTCAGCAGTGTAATTGCTGTGCACTGGTGCCAGCTTTCATTCTTTTCTTGTATGTGCCTCTTACAGATGTCCAAGTCTTTTAATAGACAAAATTATTTATTTTAATGAAGACTTGTATTAACATTCTTTGATATTGTACATGAGAGATATTAATGGAAGTAGTTGTTTATAGTTTTAGATACCCCAGCTCCAGTGTTGCATGTTACAAATGGCTTTTGGTAGTATGGCAGGTATACTGTAAAAACACTTGACTGACTTCCACTGCAGGTGACAAACAACTGTGTGTACAGTCTCTACCCACCTGTACCTTTTGCAGTGAGTAAGTCTGTGCTGACTCACCTGCTGCACCAGGATGAAGAGCGACTGCACCTTTCAGCTCAAGCACCAGGATGCAGAACACTGAATGCCCACAAATGCCACTGTCACCTCTTCACATTTTAGAAGCTCAGAGGACTGTTATATTGTCAGGGGGAAAGGGCAAGTACTAGGTCAGCTGTAGGTGGAAGAGGAGCTCTGGCAGCTACTGCTTGCTTCCTCTTCCAGTTGCTGTCAGTGCTGAACCTGCCTGCTTTGAAAGCCTGATGCATACAGCTGGTGACTGTCCAGTCTGTTCTCTCTTGTTAGATTAAATGGCTGATGGCACACAAGTCTAGAGGTTAAATGTTGCATTGAAGGACATTAAATAATGTATGGTTCATGTACCAACAGATGTTATAACTTGCAGGCATGGAATGACCAAGGTGTGAATTGCTAACACTGTAGTGTCATTTATCAGCAATGGATGCTTGCTAATTAATCTTTATGTACATATTTCTGCCTTGTATTTTGCAGTTAGACATTTGGTACTGGTAGACAAATAGGATACAATTATGCTGGTGATGCTGTAAGGGTGTTGCATTTCCAGCAGGTTTATAATACAATTACTGCTTCAGAAGGCAATAACTGTTCTGCAAAGGATATCCTGAGTTTTCCTAGGTTTTGTTTCCAGTGCCCTAAAATGGGAAGTGGAGAGAATGTGAAGTGGCATTTGTGTAAACAGCCTTCTCTCTCTTTCATTCTTGTCTTAAAATCTTTTAATAAAGAGTATTTGTTAAAAAAAAATAAAAAAATCCTACCTTCTTACAGAACTATGGCAGGTTTTGCTAAAGTCTTAAACACAGGACATAAATGTCTGGCTCTATAATAGTTCCACTGGCCCAGCATGAAACAAATATTAAGGAGACAGTTTTTAACACATGGAAGCTGAGTTCACTACAAGTATGTAAACAGGATTTTCTCTCTTTATTCTGCTATTGCAAGAACATAAAAATATATGTCCTCTCCCCAGTCTGTAACTCCACATTTGCTTTCCCACCCACCTCCCTCCCCCAGAAAAAACTCCCTCTGCTGCAGAGCAGCTATGAAAAAGTACTGATGTAAGAAAGCAGCTGCCCTTCACTTAGGGAAAAACCCCAACTTTAGAAGTAGAGCACACCTAGATCAAAGGAGGGGGGAGGGGAAAATATGCACAGGATTCACACAACTTTTCCACAGCACTTCCAGAGTTAAACAAGCTTCATCAGAAGGGCTGGTGCCATCTGTGCCACTGATAAGCAAGTGTGTTTAAGGGCAGAACTGCCAGGGCTCTGACACTGCTCAGTCCGACACTGCTGTTTCTCCAACCTGTTTGCACCTAGAGCTGCACCACCAAGAATTAATACTTGCCCTCTTAAAATTACTTAGGCGATACAAAGGGAAGGTGGTAAAACTTCACAAATGCAAGAAAATTCACACTGTCCATCAGTCCAGTAGGTACAACACTGGGTGGGTAAAATTTTAAACCTACCTCTTGCAGGATTACAGGAGGTAGACATCGTTAACACAGACAACAGTAGCAGCCCACGCTTGCGTGAATGAAGAGGAAGCATTTTCAAATCCTTGAGCACCCTCCCACCTCCCTTCCTTCTTCCTTTTCCCAACCCCACAAAAAAAAATAGGTTAGCATTTTATATTGTTTTGGTGTCTTCTGATTTCTCTTTCACCCACTTTGCAAAAAGCATCAATGAATAACAAGTACAAAGGATGCTGACTTGGTGTGCTTCTTAGCCCACCACACACAGTAATTTCATAACATCATAAGCAGAGCAGACTAAGGATGTCTGAAGGTGTCCAGTTTGTTTAAAAAAAGCTGATTAGGGCAACATTTACCACAGAACCAGGTGGAGGTGGGGGCAAGTAGGGGAGAATAAAAAAACAAAACAAAAAAACCAAACCAATTGCATTGCAAACACTGAACAGTTACCTCTTCAATTAACATTTTAAAACCACTAACTTTTTACCTAGTATGGTCAAGTAGATAATTAAAATGCAGCAATCTAAAAACCAAGATGACTATTACAAATAAAAAATTGTTTCTGTGAATAGCTACACAAAACAGATGTATTTCTTTTAACAAATATAAACAAAACAGTCTAATTTAGACTCCAATACAGCATCAACAGTTCAAACTTTCAGATGTTGAACACTCCTTTTCCACATCAGTGCAGTGTAGGAAGAATAGCACACATTAAAGTTTGTTACGAAAATAGAGTTTATTAAAAACACATTCCTATTGGTTTGAGGAGCTTTCACCGTTACCTTTTCTTAAATTAAAAAAAAAAAATAGAAAGCACTTCTACTTCTGATTTGTAAACTTTTTAAAGTCAAAACTTTAAAAAAGTTACAGCAAAAATGGGTAATATTTTAATCATATCTTCAGTATCTGGTGTTATGTTGTGGCTATTTTAAATAGAAGGGAAGCAATCAAATTGCTTACAATTCCCCACCAACTACCGAGGGGCTGCGATATAAGCAGAAGCAAATATAATACAGCAGACTGTACAACTCTAAAGCTCTACACTCCAACAAATGTCACTGTCATCTTTCAGCAACTTCCAGTCTCTAGCGAGGAGCCTCTGCCACTGAGCCCATTTCCTTTTCCGCCTGTTCCACAGATGAGGTAGCCTCAGATGTTAACTCTTCAACAGGTTTTGCACCTGCAGGTTCAGACTCTCCCGCAGTGAGTTCTGAAACAATGTCTGCGTCTTCCATTTGGCTGCTATGAGATTCGTGGTTTTTGTCACCATCTGCCCTGTCTGTCATCTCTGCTTTTTCCTTGCCTCGATTCTCCTCCTTGTCTCTGCGAGACTCCCTATCCCGCGAATCTCTCTCTCTGTCTCGATGGCCACTGGATCGCCTGTTTCTGTCCTCCAAGTCTCTGTGCCTGTCACGCTCAGGGCTTCTTCTTCCCCAGTCTCGCCTGTCGCGATTACTAGATCGCTCGTGATCTCTGTCATCGCTGCGGTTACCGTAGCGCTCCCGATCATTTTCTACCCGATTGCCAAAAGATCTCCTTCCAAACCTCTCCTGGTCTCTGTTAGGTGTGTATGTCTGCCTGTCATTCCTAAACTGCCTCCCATCTCTGTTATCCTCGGGTCCACCTGGCCCACTGCTTCCCTGCATCCCCCCAGGTCTCACAAAGTGACCTGGAGGTGGGAAGGGGGTTTTCATTCCATGGGGGGGAGGCATCCCAAAGCCCCCTGGCCCGGGCGGGGGCCCTCTGTGCATCATGTGGGGAGGCATGTGTCGTGGTGGCATCAAGGGAAAGCGCTGCAGAGGAGGGGGTGGCATTCCTTGCGGTCGCTGGAGTGGTATCAAACCAGGCCGGGCACCCAAGAGGCCAGTGGATGGAGTCTGCAACCCAACGACTGGGGCTGGCGGGGGTGGCGCAACACCTTGAGTGCCTGAAACAAACAAGAACACACACACATATACACAAAGTCAAATGAGAGGCCGGCAGGAGGGAAAACAGTTTCACCATTTCAAAAATGTTCTGAAATTCTCATTAAACAAGCAAAGCTGAAATTGTGAAGGGGAGAGCAGCCTGCAGTTCGTGCTGGTTGGGCTGGATCTTTCCAGGTGTCTTCCAACCCCTGAGATTCTGTGTGATACTATAAAGAGAGCAATGTCTTATAACAGAAGTTTGTGTTGTGTTAGGAGTAATTAATATTAAAACAGTAGTAAATAATTGCTTATCCTAAAGGTTTCCCTTTGTGACAAAAGCCACTGCCATTTTGCAGGTCAGAGATCTTTCAGATCTGACTGCTGACGAAACACCTTCCCTACAGGTGATGCTTTCCAGGCTTCCTGATTACAGACACCTCACCTCCTACAGCTAGCTTTAAAAACTTTCTCCTCTATTATAAACATCAGTTAAATTGTATCTGGCTTAAATGCTGGAGATCTGAACTGGGTCATCAACCTGATTTTCATCATGCAGACAAGGCAGCAGGTGAAGGGAGAGGCAAGGTCAGAAGATGGTTGGGAGAGAAGCCGGGAATCACAGAGTTCAATTCACCATTCAAGAGAAAAGGAATTAATCAACATTCAATTCTAGTAGAGCAAACCTTGCAATATAAACTCAAAGGAAATGCAACAGTTGATGTCTGGATATTTTTTTTTAAACACAATTTTTCATCCTCTATAGCATGTATCCAACACCATTTTCAATTTTTATTAATGGACTATTGTTTTAGCATGGTCTTCATAAGAGAAAACAAATGTCACTTGCCAAAGATATCGTTTGGGACAGCTCAGCTCAAAGCCTGTTGACATCAACACAAGACAAACTGAAGATAACCGAGCTCCAGATGAGGACTTCATGCCATTAAGTGTGCGCCAGCTTATCTTGCAGGCCTCCTTTTACTGTTGCTTCATGTTCCCTGTAGCTTTTATACTGGATCTATCTGCTCTTTCTGCTCATTAGCAGCTATCTACTAGAAAACAATCTCCATTTATGGTAAGTATGTTTGTGGGCTGTTTTGTTGTATTAAACTCCTGAAATGAAATTTAAAGGGATAGACTCTTGCCAGCAGAGCAAGCAAAAATCTCTCCTAATCCATCCTGCACTCCTTTATAAATTCATTAAGACTGTAAGTAATGGATCATTTCTGCATGTACTCATAAAAAAGAAAGTGAAAAATCCAAGTTATATAAAATTTTTTAACTCCTGCCCTGGGTAAAACCAGAATATAAAATATTTTTGCAGTGTTGTCAGTAGAAACTGCACCTTGATTTCAACCTAATGAGCACAGTGGAGCAGATATCCCAGATAACCTTCCATTCAGCTATCACAGCTTCCCTCTTCCTCCATCTGATTTACTTAGCATTTCTATCCCAAATATGCCTGGTCTTTCTGAAGAAAAAAACATATGCTGCCCTTTCACTACACTACTTCTTATGCTTAAGAACAGCTGTAACAGGACCTTTTTATCTGAGTGATTTTTATATTTATATTACAAGGGAACTTTATTTTGCCGATGACAAAACTCAGATAACAAAGATGTTTATGTTCTTCCAGCCCATGGTATCATCTTACCTTCACCTCCAAGCAGTCAGTTTTAAGATATGGCTTGACAGGTAACACTCTTTGAAAGAAATGTTCCAACAGCAACAGCATATTTTTTATGGCTTGGCTTTTTTACTTTTTAACTTTAAATGCACAGCCCGCCCCCTCCTCCTGTTCACAACCAGGGCTGTAAATCACCTACAGTTTAAACTCCTCCTGTGACTTAGTGCTACAGATCTGACGAGACAGACATATGGCTAATGATGTCTTCGATGAATGTTACTTGAATTCTGAGGTTGAGGGATATTTTTGTTGACAAGTAAATTCTTCCACAGAAAATTAAAAACAATGCAAAAAGGAATAACTGAGATCTAATGAGCTGAAGAGAATAAGTATATGCTGCTGCTCCATAGAAGAGAATAGACATAGGTTATTGACAGCATGAGCACGAGGCAAATGTGAACAGATTCTAAAATTCAACTAGTACAAGTAATTCAAATTCTCAGCCTTATTTCTACACAATAATGCTCTACAGAAGCAGCATAATGGAATCTGAAAACATTCGCTTTCAATCTGGACTGCATCAGCAGAGTAGCTGAACACTTTTTCTTTTAAATTATCCCTGTCACATTTTCAGGCTGAAGTGCACTCTAAAAGTACTGTTAGAGCTTCTTCACTGTGCTCACAAACCTGGCACTAATTAAAGAATTACTCCCAAAGAGTTATCCAGAAACACATCCAAGTTTACTGAAAAGGCTCAGTAAAATGTGTGGTACGGACTTGCATGTGCAAACTCTAG
>NW_009953950.1:1366267-1407069 GCF_000747805.2 Chaetura pelagica
AAATTTACTTAGGTAAAGACAGTACATAAAATTTAAATAGTTTGTCAAATTTGAAGACATACCAGAGCTCCTAGAAAAGCAATAATGTAATTACTGTCTCATACCTGTGCCAATGAGAGATGGAATTTACCTGCCCCAGCCTGTGTTTTATTCATTTGTTGGTAACTGTGAGATGTTGTAGTAGCTATCCTTCTCGTCTTGCTTATAGGTACCAAATACAATCAGCCCTTGCACTAGCTGCTTACTATGCATAACTCTGCTAAGACATAGCTTTTAATACTGCTGATACAATCCTCAGACATTACACCTAATATATTAAATTCTGTTTGAATGTACAGAAATAGAGTGCTTTCAGAACTTACTTTTATTTGTAACTTTTCCCAGTGATGCACACTGAAAGGTCCTCAGAACTTGGGAGTGTTTACTATGAAAAATGCAGATGCAAGTGTACTAGGAAAACCCAGTCAACCACAAGTGTTGCTTCAGAGGTGCAAGAACAATCACACAGTGTCAAAAGTTTTGTCATTTCACTTTACTAGGAAGACATAGCCCAAAATGCTAAAGCTGTCTTGAAGCAGTGTCTTCTATCCAGAGAGGTCACAGGAGTCATCCTTACTGTTTTGACAAATTTAGGTACAAAGCCAGATTTCTGTCACTGTAATTCGTTTTCTGATTATCTTTTCTTCTGGCTGGACAAATCCTGTGTTCCTTTGTGATAATTACCAGTGTTAGAAATGCTGATATAAAGAAGTGCAGCACCTGATTTTTTTTTTAACTAAACTCTGCTCAATAAGTCACTGCAAATGTCTCTTCTACTCTGTTAAATTACTTCTTAGCTTTGCCATTACAAGAAAGCCAGCAAAGGAATGGTGGTTTCTGCCCCTGACCCACCAATCCTCCTTTCAAATCTGATGGAAATATACATGAGAACAAGAAGTCAAAAGCTTATGATTCCAGCAGAACATGCTAAATGTTTACTCTTTGAGTGCGATGCTGATGTTCTGCAACATGTAGCATGTCACAGTGATTCTCCGAGTTCTCCGGTGTAATACGTTGCATCTTAAAACTAGAACATTAAATACTACCAGGAAATTACTGAAAGAGGGACAGTGCTGTAAGTCTTGTGTCTTTTTCTGAAGTTTGATACAGAATTCTTTAGACCAAGACATGACTGTAAAGAAAAGCCTAAACTTAAGAGCCTAAAAATTCATTTACTGCTTAAATAACTTGCCCTAAGTAACTTTTTTCAGGGTAGTCAATGTCCAGCACTTGAAGCTCGTCAGAGCGTGCTCCTATTCATGTAAGATGCTTAAACAGAGATGTGAGAATCAAGCTATACTATGTGTACAGTGTTGGTTTCTGGTATCAAGACTTCTAAACTTCATGCTTTATAAAACAAACACTAAATTGGTCCAGGTCAAGGAAATAATCAAGGCAAAACTGAATTCTATGAATGGTCCTTGAGAGTTCATGTTCCCTTACCTCTGAATTCTCATGCAGTAGTATTACAAAAGCAGTCACATATATAACTAGCAAGGGCATTGTTTGTTATGCTCACAAGAAAACTTAAGTTTATCACTGTTCATATCCTGTATTAATACGAAGCTCATCCTTCCTGTGAAGGAAGTATCCACTTTAAAATACAGTAATATTCTGATGCACTCAGAGAATATTGTAGTCTGTCTTTTATAATTTAATGCAGATTACAAAAAGTCACTTAAGAACAAACCAGCAAGGGAGAAAACAGTTCAGCATGCATTAACAGGAAATCAATACCAAGTTTGATGAGAATTGCAGCATAATTAATCTTTGACAATGTGCAATTATCATTGTAGGAATTTTGGTAAAAAGAGCACTAGACCAGAACCTACAAAATGCAATATGGTGTATTTCATCAAGATAATAGATCACAGAATCTGAATATTAGAAACATAGCATCTGCAACAGCAGTTTATTACTGGTCCAAATTACAGCATTTGCTCAACACTAAGAACACGTTGGCAAATAAAAAATGATTTAAAAGCCTGTCACTCTCTGCAATATGCATATGTAAAAGAAGTGTAAAAATATTTGCTTTGCAGATCATTAAAAAAATTACATATGAGCACATACTCACAAAATCAGTTACAGTGGATAATCTTGTTCAAATTAAGAACAAGAAGCTATAACAGCAGTAAATATGATCAAGGATACAACTGAATCAGAACAACCTAAGGGTGGTTTTTAGAAACAAACACAAAAAAATTCAGACACAATGTCCATGAGGACTCATTCCTCTGAAGCACAAACATGCCTGCTGGAAGCGATGAAAGAATTACACTGGAGGAACGAATGAAGTTAGTGGAGATGAAACAGAATGTAACTTACATTACTAAGAAAGCATATGAAATCTTACAACAATCAATTTAGAATTACTATGTAACACATCTTCCATATAAAAACTGAACAGATAGATAAGCTTTGTTTTTAAGTTACAAAAATAAGAGCTCTTGTGTTTGTACAGATTACACAAGGTTAAGCTCAGGCAAGGTTAAGCTTAGATTTCTATGACAGTCTCTTCAGAGCAATCTTCATTCCTTGAATTCAGCCTGCTGAAGTAAGTTCTTCTATCCTGACCAAGTATCCGAAGAATACTTCTTCATTCTTCATGTTACACTACTCAAGCCCCTTTATCCCTGTTTCCCCAAGCAGAGTCCTCATGACATACTTCATGATGCTGTCAAACAAATCTTTCATCCACCTTTTGATCTCAGCTTGGAGAGCCACATCATGGGAATGTTTAACAAGCAGTTTGAGGACTTCATGAGAAACCAGTCACATGATCAGTCATCTATTCAAATTGCTACACCGTGTACTTGTGAACATGAGGTCCTTTAGTCTGAAGCCTTTGATTTCCCTTCTCTGCACTTGCCCATGGCTAACTGAGGATGGTGCCGTACCTATTCGTTTCCCTTGTCCAGTTCATTTGTCTCTGACCTGCACAAGACTAGGTCAGACACTAAGCCTACATTTAAATTACCAAGCCTGAAAGCACTTCTAGGCTCCAGGACCAGGATGCATATGTTGACTGCATCTCATGTCTGCACAAGTGGTGAAACCCTGGCACACCCCATTTCCCATCCTTTGATCTCCCTAGTGACACACAGAATGAGAAGGAAGGAATGATTATGCAGCCTGGCCACACTTTAACTCAAGAGGATAAAGGCAAGACTTCAAGAGACACTTCCTTGCTACCTAGAAGTAGTGAAAAACATCACCTCTTTCACATTTCTCTTCCAGCCTAAGAAGAGACCAGATCTGGACTCTCACACACAGAGCTGAACTAATTGATAAATGAATCAGAGTGGTTTTAAGAAGTCAGTTTACTTTGTGTTAACTTAAGAGAAAACTTTTAGAAGCAAAAGACAACTGATATTAACCTTTAATCATGTAAATGTTATAATGAAATCATGTAAATATTAATGTTTCTTTACATTTTCTTGTATCTTACAGCAGGTTGTGAACAGTCCCCCTCACCCCTGCAATGTCAGGATGGAAGGATTTTACAGAGCTCCTTTATTATAAATAACTTCTTGAAATAAGACAGTCATCAAAATAAAATGCTATTACTTAAGTAAATACACAGCCCTCTAAGCTATTACTTCAGAACCACTCTAAGCTCAAACTCTCCTATTCCCTTGTTGACGAGATTGAACATTGAGAGAAGTCACTGTGGCCACATGGACAACTTTATGTACCTCAACTATACAGTAAATAAGTTATTAAAGACAAAAACAAAGGCAAATCCCTTATCTCAGATTTATCAAATTCAGCTTCCTTGAACTTGTAAGATTAAAACAGCTACTGTCCAAGTAACTACTGTGGGTATACAATTTACTTCAATCTTAATTTTGTAAAGCCTTTTTCTTAGGTGTAGAGCAATGCAGCAAATTGCAGAGTAAATTAATACATTCCAAAGGCTTGGAATAAGAAGTTCAAGTTATGCCATACAACACATAATACCACGAAACTTAAAAAATGTGGTAATACTGTATTACAATTACAAAAAGTGTAACTTCACCACTAAGATATGAGCGCATTTTAAATGTACAGTCCAGTAATCTTTATTACTACAAAATCATCTCAATCAATGGTGTCACTGCAGAATTTTTTTAAGCTTCTCTTTGTCCAGTGTCAAGATACTCTACAACATTAGCTATTGGATTTGCATTATCTCCTTTAATAGATTTTAAAAGGCAGGCAGATTTTCAGAGAGAAGCGGCTCTTCACTTTTTGAAGTAGGTTTTTTTAAAGGCTCTTATTTCAAGTTTCCAACACAAAAGATCCTACAGTCACAGCTAGAGAATTGAGCCATAAAATCCAATAGAGAAGTAAGCTCTTGAGAAGACAAACCTTCAGGGTTTTTTTAATGAACACTGTAAATTTCTGGGCACAGACACACTAAAACAAAACTAGCTTTTTCATTCACTTGTTATGCTCTCATTCACTTGTTATGCTCTCATTCAGAAGTCTGAAATGCCATAAATGTAATAAACTTATTAAAATTTGTAGGAAATAAGTCTCTTGAGTATATTCTTGGCACTGACCCATAAAAGGCCATACTAACATAAATATTCAACAGACCCCTGCAATGTTAAACAGGACACACTGCCTTGAAAAATCTGACCAAGTTCATAGTGTATTGTGAAAAATAATTTATGTAAGATCTCCAAAGTTAGCTTGGCTTTGCTAGTCTGAATACCATGTTGCCATACTTAAATAAGGTAACATTGTTAAAAAGGTTTCAAAACCTGTAACACTGCAAGGCTGAAAAAAAGGTGTTTTAAAATTTTATTTAAATAATTTATTCCATACATAAGGCATATACCATAATTTCATCGCTTTAAAAAAATACAAGAAAAAAAATACTGTTTCTCTGTAAGTAAAATTTATACATGTAATAGTTGCATCTAAAACAGTTCATATGTCATATAGATGTTTTGCTTAAGTTAATTTTTGATATGTTATAAACCTCAATATGTAAAAAGTAAGTAGACAGCATTTTGTTTTGTCTTGAATTCGTAACTTAAACGTTATGTCTTTTTTGTTTCTTCCCAAAACCAGATCTTCATTAATAAAAAAATCACTGCACTATCTGTTTGAGATCAAACCTCTAAAAATCATTTAAAAGCCAAGAGAGGAGCAGAAATTTCAACAACGGTAGAAAATTTGACTTTACTTGCCCACTAATTGCAAGTCAGAAGAAAAATCAAAACTATCTTTTAAATTCAGGGAACAATAACACTGAAGCATATACACAAAAATGAACTTACCAAGAAGTGGAAGAGTTTGGGTGACAGGAGCAGGTACATTAGTAGGTGCTACAGGAGGTGGAACAGTTCCATATATTTTGGAACTATCAGTAGTTTCAGCATTCCCTCTGGATCCAGAAACCACTGTTGGGATGGGATTTCCTACAGAAGAATCTTTTGCAGTGTCTTCATTCACACCAGTTGCTGTAGCTAAGAAACAATGCATTGACATATTAAAAAAAAAAAAGTTGGCCTTTCTGATTGCATGAGATTGTCCTTCTACTGCCACCTGCCCAAGATTGAAACACTTACAGTTTGGGATGTTTACTGCTGGAGTGTGAGGAACAGATACTGGAGGAGTTATAGGTGGTGGTGGTCCAGGAGGAAGAAATCCTATAAAAAGGTATATATCATCACTGAGTATAATTTTACCAAAACATGTGTGCGCAATTTATATGGCACATGCTTTTATTTGCTATACGGTTAAAAAAACAAAACCAAAACACAAAAAACAAACAAGACTTGATATTCCTAAAAAAATATATGTATACCTGGGGGTAAATGCATTGGGTTGAAACCAGGCCGTAAAAATGGAGGCGGTGGCGGTGGTGGCACTCCAGGAGCAAATCCAGGAGGTGGGATTCCTAAAGGTGCTGTAAAAGCAGGTGGTTGGAGTGCACCAACCACAGGAGGACCTGATGGATGTGGTGGAACCTAAGAAAAAACGAAGGGGAAAAATGTGTTACTGCAAGACTGAACGGATTATTTGTTGTTCAGCTGTGGACTGCTGCCCTATGTGCTTTGTCCATCAGAACAAGAAATTTTAAGCTACCTTAAATTACTCCGCAACAAGGTGACTTACATAACTGATCTAATTGGCAGTCGAGCTCCTACAACTTAAAACATAAACATTGATCTTGTTTGCCTTTGTTCTTAAGGAAGAAAAGAAATCTTCTGTGGTAAACTGATATTAATGGATGCTGGTAACTCATCTAAATATACTCTTTACAGAGTAGCTGGAATTAATTTTACCATCCAGCACGGAACATCAACGCACACAACTATGGAGCAATTAAAGACCTATTATTTTTCTTTTTTTTGCTACCTGAGTTCCTATAATATTTTAGGGTGACTATTGATTCCTTATTCATTAATTTTCAAAATTAATTAATTTATATCACGTTCTGAATGAAAACTGATTACAATTCAGTTGGCCTCTAGACTAGTATTTGTGAGATTACTAAAAAAACTATGTTGAATATGTGGGAAACAAAAGGAAAAAAGCGTAATCAAAATACTTTCTGTATTTCAAATTGATGTATTAAAGCAAAGGAGAGCTGTGTACTCAAGTGAGCATAACTGACTCACATCCATGACCATTAAATTTTCAGAACTACTACACTAAGACCCTTCATAACTGATTTTTTATTTCTAGAGTATAGGAGAAGCCTTTACCATTTTCTTCTCAGAACTGAAAGAAGTAGCATTAAACCAAGGTAAGCAAAATATTCTCCTTAAACCTGAAGATGCCATGCACCTGATACCACTTCAAACTTCTGTTCCAAGTTCTTTACCTATGGCTAGGTTAGTAAGCTGAGGCACATTAGAACTTGTGCCATTAAAATTTTAAACTAAATCAATTACAGTATACTTTAATTCATTAGGCTTTAGTGTAAACCACCACTTTTATTTTTAAATCACTTATTTATTGGCTTATAACAGCCTGCTGATTAGGCCCTGGCTTGAAGTAAAGGTAACAGCACAGGATGTGAGAAACTACTGGATGCAGAATGAGAAATTGACAGATGTGACAGATAACAATGTAAGAAACTGACCAAAGTTATGTATGGCTCCATAAGGGATGGCTGGATTCTGCAGGTGGTTAAGAGGATGTTATGTGAGCAAAACAAACTTCAGAGACAAGTAGGAAGGAACACTGGGAATCTTCTGGGGACTGAGACCTTGCAAGGTCAACAGTGCACAGGTTAAGTGTATGTAAAAGAAGGAATTGATGAGGGGTATTAAGAAGGCAAAAAGGTTTAAAAAGAGGGGAAATTGCTAAATGCTATCAGTCCTTAAGTAGCTAAAAGCTGAGAAAACTGTAATGAAGCATGTGTACACAATGGTTTGAGAAGGTATAATGGATAGCAAAATATTGTGATGGAACCAGAACAGAATTAATATCAAAGAAGGATGATTTAGAAACATATTAGAGGATATTCATAACTAATTATCCAAGTTTAATTGCTGTACTTCTAAAGAGTTAACCCTCTAATACATAATTATAACTAACACATTAAAACCTTTACTTTTAAGCAGAAGGATAAAAGGCAGGCAGTAAGAATCTGTGCACAAATGTCTCAACATCTAATTTAAAATACAGTCTGAAGTATAAAGTTTCTGTTTGTTAAAGAGACTGACCCAATAAACATTAACAGATAACAAACACAGAGGACTGGTGAACAGTTCCAGAATAATAGCTAATGAATTGGATTAAACAGAGTAACAAAGGCTACTAGGGAGACCCTTTATTAATGAGGAAATAAACACTGGGAAAACCTGGTATTTTATTAGCAACACTGGAAAACTGTAATAACTAATCTCTCAATAACTGTAATGCAGACTGTCAGGTGCATCTCAATGCAAATGTCTAGGGGTTTTGCCTTTGTCCATGTACAACTATTTCTTAGTGCACACCTCTTGGATTGTGACTTGAAGAAGAATCATCAGCCCTGTGAACTAAAGGAGCACAGTCTACCTAGAGTGCTCCAAACAAGTAAATACCTATTTAAGCACACCTGGAGTCTTCAGAATGAAAACTGCGTAAGAGGAGTCTGCCAGTTTCAATAAGAAGGGCACAGGATGGACCAATGCACAACTCCCACATCTAGTTAGAGGCACAAGGAGAATGTGGGATCAAGAAATACAACAGGAAATCTGGGAGGTACACATTCAACTTGGACTCTGGTTTCTGGCTGAAAATCCATTAAATTAAGAAAATGGACTTTGTGTTGGGAAACTTAAAGAAAGGGCAGCCACAGCAAATCCCACGGACTTCAATGGCTAACCCTAGCAAAGCCTGAGACATGGTGCACTCTAAAAGAATGGCAGTTTTGGTAGGGTAACACCAAGCTTTGTCAGGAGAATGGAACAGCAGTTGCCCAAAACCTTGTCAGTGAATATGCAACACAAGAGCTCTTAACCGAAACTGACTCAACAACCAAGAAATATACTTAAGCTGATCTTGGACACTGCAACAGGACTTAAACATAAACACAGACCTACCCTTGGAGCAGACCACTGAGGTGGATTACTCAGACCTGCAGGAGTGGGACCAGATTCAGCAACAGGTCAGAGATCTGAATCTACAGGCAAGGAAAGGGCTCACTCCAGTGGCAGAACACATCAGAAGTATTTCACCTATCTTGCAAACAAACCACGACACTGTGGCTAAAAAGAGGCTGTGTGCACTACTGAGGCCAAAGAACCATAATTATCTAGGCAGGCCATCATTCTTGAAAAACTGGTATGAATTTTAAGTGCTTACTACATAGAAGTTGCCTTCATGGGTCAAGGTGACACTAGCAATAGCAGGAAGTCACTCTGCAGTTAGTTACGGGCTCACAGGTACTGTCCAGCAGAGCAGGGCTCCATCCCTATGTGTGCAGCCCATGCTGCAGGGTAGCACTGAAGGCCCACCCATTCAGGCTCACCAGAGCAAGGAACATGCAGCTCTCTCCCATCCTACTTTAAGCATGCAATTGTTAGGGCTATGGGCAGATCACAAGCTGCTCACTAGGCCTGAAGTTAAGCTTCATGAAAAAGGTCATTAAGGGCATTAGAAGCTACTGGGCACAGCATAAGAAACCATGAGATGTGGCAGATAATGTGAGAAGATGACAATACAGACAGTGCTGCAAGGGATGGCTGGATTTTGTAGGTGGTTAACAGGGTGCTTCATGAACAACAGACAAACTTCACAGATAACCATAAAGGAGCACTGGGGATCTTATGTGGAAAAGGACCTTCCTGTGAGCCAAGAGTGCACAAGTAACCATATCCAGGAATACCATACAAGGACAATATTACTTAGGTAATTATATAATAAATAGCAAATCTAGGTAGGGATGCAGCAAAATTGGGACCAACGTGGGAAAAATAATTAGGGGAGAGTTGTTTAGTTGGGAGGAGATTGGAGAGCAGAAAGACAGAAGGTAAAAACACAATAAAAAGGAAGGTCAAAAAGTGACAAAAGGGAGAGCAAGTTATGGCAAAGTTGTCTGGGCAGCCCCATGCTTGATCAGTGCAGCCTCACTGAGGACAATGCAGAAAGCCTGTTCTGACATACCACATGCATCAAACCTGCTTCTCCAGTCAGAAGGACCAGGGTGGGCAGGGCTAAGAGGCCTTCTCTCTGGCTAAGAGGGGAGCAGCCAGAGGGATGGGTCAAGCAACCTGGTGTCACTGTATTGATGCTCATTCAGAGCTACCCAGCACTCAGAAAAACCTCCCCACCTCTTAAAGTCCTGAACACTGAAGCCAAATACAAATGAAGGTAGTTCTGCTTGTATCAAGAGAACAAATATACATCAGCTAATTAAAATGCAATGGCACCCTACAAAGTAATTTTAAAAAAACAAGTGGAATATAATGAGCTTTTTTCTTTAGGTCTTAATATAATTCACAGATTAGACAACATGTTAATTTTACTACTAACATCACTATAATTACAGCTGAACTTAATATGCAAGTTTTAAGAACTATTTACAAGTTATTAAACGATTGTAATTCTATGGCCAGAGAACAAAACTGAAATGGTTGAGTATAAAACAGCATTAAGAAGTTTGTAAGGAAACCAAAGACAAAATACAGTTCTCTCATCCTGGCATGAACTTATGAAGATCCAAGTTTCTTTGCTGCAGTAAAAAACAAGCTGACGGGGCTGAGACAAGTAACCAGCACACTCAATATATTCTGAAATTGTTTTTTCTCTTTACACTTTCTTTTTCAGCATGGAATTAAGGACAACAAACAAAACCACTACTATTTAAAATACAGCTACTGGCTAGCAAAAACTCTCTTGACATGAGAAAACTGACTTAAATGTTCATTTACTAATAATACCTCATAGCATTTCAGGAATTCTGTGTCAATACAACACAAAATGTTCTCAAATCACATAACTGGCTGAATTATATAGGTCTTCAAATAATTTGAGTTCTTGGTCTTTTCCGAGGAAATCACATTTTTGCAAGATGTAAAAGAGCTTTTTCATGCCTTCTCCCATTTGGGAGAATATACACTACTCTTTTAACAGTGATAAGAAGGAAACTCTTACTATAAAAGTAGTAATGCACCTGTCCATAAGTAAAGCTAAAAGAAATACAGATTATAAAACACTGGAGGGAGTAATTATTATTAAATGTTACTTGAACTGATGGCAAAATTTCAGTGTTGTATTGCTGAACGAACATAGAACATCAGCTTTGACTGAAGAACCATTGTAACAACAAAGGAAGAGCATTACATTTTTTGTATTAAATTCCCAAAGGTTTGTTCAAAGAGATTACACATGATATGAACAAACACGAAAGCAACGTGCATAGTTTAGAAGGTCTACAACTGATTTATCCCAAATAGTAAGGAAAATTAATTAGGAAAACAGAAAAAAAAAAAAAGCAACCATAAAGCTGGAAGGATACAATTCATCCCAGTAATAAAAAGAATCTACAGCAGTAACTTATCCAGGACTGAGAGAACAGATACTAGCAGAGTCCTACAGCACTTCAAATAAAGATCTGGCAGTACATTAATACCAGAGCAGCAGTGAGATTTTGGAGCAAATTCTCCATCAGTCCCACTAACCACATGCTGACTCAGTTCCAGGGCTGTTGTGGCCCATGCAAACGACATCGCTTTTCAGGGAAATCAAATCAGATGCTCTGCATTTCAGCTGGGCACAAAACATCCTCTAAATCCTAATGGGATCAGGTTTTTTTCAAGTCTTCTATTGCCACTGTGACTTAGCAGAAAAGGAATGTTCTCCTATGAGAACCCATGAACGTGCCCAAATAATAGATTTCAGATGCATACTTAATTTATGACACAGTAAAGTTATCTTCATAAATTGACAACATAGTCAGTCTGCTAACAAGATCATTTTTAATTAGAGACAACAAGATTACAAACACATACACCCAAAAATCAACCAGTTACCGTTAATCATATTTCCTCCCTCTCTTTAACTTAAATATAGCCAGCCTGAATTATTATTTAAAGGAAGTTTTTGTTTAGATATCCAGAGGAAATAAGAAGCAACTCTCACCTGTGGAGGAGGTACTGTTATTGGTGCAGGCATGGGAACAGGAATTGGAACAGGTAAAGCTTTAGGTATAGGTGAAACTGGCTCATTATGTGTAGCTTCTGCACCTCCATTTTGAGCTACTTCATTTTCAGACTTCTTGGGAATCCCCTTCCACTCTAAACAAAAAAAAAAACACAACAAAAAAACCCCACAAAATAACAACAAAAACAAACATATATGTATCAGCTCAGTAGCAACAGACAAGTAGTCAAGTACTGCCAGGTAAAACTACTATGCTTTGTGATGTTTACAAAACTTACATAATTAAAAATATTCAAATAATGATAAGCACAGAGCTAAAAGGCATTTAAGCATATTTCTGACAATAAAAACTCCAAATTACTTGAAATACAGGGCAGCAAATCACTGAAACATATCAAGTAAATAGATTCCTTTCATTAGTAATTTAACAATTCTTTGCACTGAAAGAATTTCATACATGCCCAGGACTCTGAAACACATTATCTGTAAAAAGAACAGCAAGGCTGTTTTAGGACAAGCTGTTTTAGGACAAGCTTTCAACAGATTAATTCCATTGCTCCTGAGCAAGAAGTCAGCAGCTTCTTCACAAATTTGGCAAGCCATGAACATTTTCAAATCTTGCACAAAGGATTAAGGAGAACACAGCAATAAAGAACTGCAGCAAAACAAATGAAAAATCAAACGCAACCTTTAACTAATTTTACAGAAGAAACATAGCTCCTATTGTTTGTCAGAACTTCCTGGGAAAAAGACAGCTAAGCAGAAAAGAGGGATCAGTGAAGAGGTATTATGGGAAAGAGAAAAGCAAAGAGAAGACTGGAACACACTGTGGTTATTATGCTTATCATGAGTTAGTCTTTCATTTAAAGGACATATTCAACGTATTTTTGTGCATTTATCATGAAAAGATGCTACTATTTCGAATAAACACCACCTGACATGGGCAAAATGGACAGAATGACAAAACTCTGAAATAAGGTTTCAGTAACTAGACAGCACACCAAACAATGGTTAAAACCAACACAGTCACCTAGAGTACCAACTCAAAGAACTTAAGGCAATTTCAATTTTTGTTGCATTAATTTAATATTACTTTTAAAATCACAACAGCCAGCACACCAGCAACTCTATATTGATTTGAAGCCTGTAGCTGATTTGAAGCTGTTGATTATAACAAATGTAAGTTTCTTAATGCAACCACAGAAGCCTGCTATTTTCGCTGCTCACATACAAAATAATGAGAATTCTATTTAGGCAACTATAAATACAAAACTTGCTAAAGGAACTGAAAATGTCACAAGTGTGAAAACTATAGGCACTTGTTTTAGATATTAGGCAGTTGCTGTCAGCTCAGTAGCTACAAAAGTACTCCAAGGCAGTCTCCTCTGCTAGGGCTGCTTTGCACAAACTGGGAAGGGGGGAGGAGACAGGGACAGGATGGGATGATTACAACCAGGCTGGCTCTGGAGCTAACAAGTACAACGCACTTGTATCATGCATTACTATGAAGGGCAAACAGCAGCACAGCTGACAGGTCACCTGGTACCCACGTGCATTTTTAGCTCAGCCTCTTGCAACACAGCTGCACAACTCCTGATGAGGGGCTGTCATTCACTGCTTACAAACTCTCTCCAATCTATAGGGGTTACACATGCTGCATTTCCTGACCATTTTCAGGATTTTATATGCACTTCAGAGTTAGGAAAGTCAGTCACATAATTGCAGTACATCAGCACAAAAGGACACTTTTTTAAAAGCTTTTGAAGATGGAGCAATACCTTACCTGGACTAAGAGTTTCGTTGTCCAACATTCCTCCTTCACAGAAACTTTCAAGATCTTCAGGTTTCACTTTGTCCCATGGTATGTAAGTAACACCTAATTCTACATCCCAATACTGCTTGTAATCTGGCTTTATTCCTTTATTCAAAGCCCATGCAATCTAGGGGGAAAAAAATCACACGTGGTCAGTAAAATGTTTCTGGTTTAGTTCTTGCAAAATAGCATTTTGATTTGAGGCTAAAAAGCAAAAAGAACACTCTGAAACAGCAGGACAAATAGGTTAGAAGGGTTTTTTAAAGCAGACTTAGTTCTTATTTCTTGGCTTGACTCCTGCAGGCAATTTGCAAAAATCTATAAAGGCAGTTTCTTCAAATATTCCCCAATCACTAAGATGAATTCTATTTCCCTTGAGAGGAAAGCATCACACTCTAACATGGTGTTCTACAAAATAACTTCACTAATAAAAGCTTTCTTCCTCAGTTATTAGTATTCTTTGTAGGATTATCATAGACAATTAAACTCAGTTATAAGACAAATAACCAGCAACAAGAAAAACACAGTTACAGTCCACTGTAAAGACTAAAAGGACACAATTTTTGTTGGTTAAAGAGACAACTATTGGCAGTCTTTAATTAGTCTGAGTTCCATTAGTCACATTATAGAACAGGAAGAATACCTATCCATAAAAAAGCAATCCACTCACATCAATTTACAGAATACCACCTCCAGAACACACAGAAGTCTAAAACACCCCAAAGTCTAGAACAGACTAAGAAGGATTATGGTAATTACAGTAACTTTAGAACAGCTCAGCATTTGCCAAGAAGTACCTTTATAGATTTCTGATTGACTTTAAAGTTTCCTCGGCTCAGTTTCTGTAGGGCACGGTAAGCATCTTGTCTGTGAACCATTACAATATAGGCACATCCTCTAGGCGGTATCATCTGTTTGTATTTGAGGAAAAAAACATTGGTTTTGCTAGCACATGAACAAAGTAATGAGCAATATACAAATGTTCAATTACAGTACGGTGGAATGTCAGCAGGTGTTGGTGTTTCATAAAGAACTATGGAACTATGAAAGAGAATAGTAGTTTAAGAGGCTAAGACAGGCTGTGTTTTCTAGAAATAAAAATTTCTGGTAAGTTAAAAGCAACTTCTTATGTGGAAAGCTTTAAACTCTATTCCACGTAAGAATATGGGCAACTGTTGTACATTTAATCTTTTACAGTTGTTAAACAGTAGTGTTCACGTAAATGCTGTGGCAGTGAAATTAGCTACTCTGTCAGAAGTATCTAGTATCCCACTCTAGTATCCCACTTCATTCCATATGATACAAGCTGCCAGCTGCACTTTCACACTCTTGGTTTTATCTCTAGTTTTGTAATAATTTATTTGTAATGCATTTGAGAAAAAATGTCTGTTGATTTATAAAATTTGTGAATAGCAAGAAAACTGCAGTCACTTCTTTTTGTTTAAATCTTATACCTATCAAAACAGCTATCATTTATATATATAAAATATCTTTAAATACAGAAAAGCACAACTGTTCTCCATGTTTTTTACTAAAATGACAGAAGAGCAACAAGCAAAAGAAACAAAAGCACCAGCTGAGAGTCCACATCTCACTAGTCAAACAAAATGGTGCAGACAAGGAACTCAGTTGCACGTTACATATTCTGTACCCACCTCCTCAATAGCCCCTTCTCATTTAATTCTCTCCAGAGAAAGCATGATTTTTGTGAAAATTATCCTATTATCCCTCTATTATCCCCAACAGCATTTTTAAATTGCAAGAAACTAAGTAACTGCCTTCTTGTTTTTCTAAAAGGTGGCCAAATTAATTTTCATGTTAGAAAACACAACCATATATGAAATGAGAGCTCTTTGACTCTTTTGAATGTATAAAAAATAAAGCTGTCTTAAAACAGTTTGAAAAGACTTTTTCTAACCAAGGTGTATTAAAGTAGCTTACACTGTAATATTTATACTTACATTTATTGACTCAATCGGGCCAAACTCCTCCAAAAGACTTCCAACATCTTGTTGAGTTGTCCTTTTGTCAAGTTGTCCTACCCAGAGCGTAGTACTACAAACTACAACCAAAGTTAACACAGATTGTAAGAGAACTTGGTAATACATGGCACAAGACAAAATGCCAAATTAGTAATTTTAAAATAGTCAGTTGTTCAAATGAGAAAGCCAGCTAATATGAAAATCTAAATCTTTAGGAGTGTTTGACAGAAACCTCTTCTTCTTGTCTGCCTGGAGCTGTGTTAACACTTTATGTCAGCAACTACACCAGAATCACTGTTAGAATGAACTCACTAAGCAGCTCTCTAGCTAATTAATATGGAAGAAACCCACAAGTTCCAACGATCATGAGCTTTGCAAAACACCATAAAAAGGAAGAACATGCTTTGTTGCTAACAGTGCTAAATTAATGATCTCAACACACACAGTGGATATTTTGCAACAAGGTAACTCACTCTGCTTAACATGGAATCCAAGCTAAAGGCCACCATTCCAAGTTGTGGATGGTGCTTACTGGCAAGATGATAATTATTTAGGGCAAGACACCCACTACTAGCAAGATTTTCTTCCAGAATGTGGCAACAATTGAACTACAATGATTAATCAAACTTTTAACCTCTTCAGTGACTAAAGTGACTATTCAGTGCAATTTCTTTCTAGAGTTAAGTGAAAAATTATTGACACAAGCTTTTTCTTCCAGGAAAGAGTAAGCAACACCCTTGTTGCACTTCATTCTTCCAAGGAAATAAAAACAGCAGATGAGCTTAAAGTATCACATTCGCTGAAAACTACCACAGCAACATTTAATACTCATCTATGTTTTGCCCTCTAAGTGAAGTAAAACTGCAATCCCCAGAAAGCATTATGTGACAGAACCTGGAAGAAATGCTGTCAAAATCTTAACCCACTGCCATAAAGCTTTAAATGAGCAGCTATTAAGTCTTTGCATTCCTTTTCCCAGAGAGGTTGTGGAGTCTCCTTCACTGGAGACATTCAAAACCCACCTGGATGCGTTCCTATGTGATGTACTCTAGGTGACCCTGCTCTGGCAGGGGGGGTTGGACTAGATGATCTTTCGAGGTCCCTTCCAACCCCTAGGATTCTATGATTCTATGATTTTAAACTATTGGTATTGTCATTCACTAGGCTTTGACTAGTTAAAACTCTTTTTTATATAAAAGGGACGAAAACTAATGTCCTCCTTTCACTTGATGATTCTAGAGAAGTTTTCACACTTTCCAGGAGTATTCAGAAGACAACACTACATTTCCTCTATAAACACAGGCAAAGCCAGGATTATTTCAGAAATCTGAACATCAGCTTTTGTGTTTTCCAGGTCAAAGCTCCCCTCCAGGTTTGAGACACACAAAAAAATCAAATCATTATAAAATACATAATATTGTGCTCTACTTCTTGTTGCTCAATCTGCTTTACCTTACATGTCTTCAATGAAAGAAATGAAAAACATGGTGTTTCACCTTTTTCTTCCCTAATTTTAAAGCCAAAATATTTCTGACTTGGAGATAATAAAAAAATGCCAAATTGCCTACTACAAGTAAAGGCAGTACAGGGATGTGTAGTGAATTTTGTTCTCACCAGCTTATCAACAGTTCAGAAAATAAACCACAGTACAGTTTACTTCTATTTTGTTTGGATGAGTCTTGGAACCCATATCAAATAGCAATAAACCCAAGAAAAAGGAATAAAACATTTTAAAAATAACACACATCAGATTATCAATTGTCTTCTGGAACATTCTGAGCAGATAACATACACTGAAGTTAAGTGGTCAAAATTAAATTGATAAAAATAGTCTAATAGATACAAGCATTTATTTGTCTTGTTAGCATTCCATTTTACATAGGCATAGAATTGACTGTAGTATCTCCACCTTCACAGACCTCTGAAACTTATTAAAGAAAATACTAGACACAGGCAAAAAAATTCCACATATAAACCAGGAAGACGTCGAGCATCTGCAAACAGTATTACAAGAACTTGCAAAGTTACATAGGCAACAAAGAGAAAGAATCAACTTACCACTAACAGTTTCTGACTTGTTTGGTGGGAGGCCTTTCAACCTTCGCTCTTTATCCCTCTCACGTTCACGCCTTTCTTGTGACCGAGACTTTGGAGAGTGTCGGCGTCTATCTCTGGATCGCGACCGAGATCGTCGATGACGTGACCTTCGAGATCGGGAGCTAGATCTTGAACGTCTCCTTTTAGGTGACCTAGTTTAAACCAACAACCTCTTACGTTCAATCTTTCTGACCCAGACATTGACAGATACACAACTATTTTAGATAACTATTTAAATAATCAGGCAAAAGTTCTGCCAGTAAAAAAATAATATAAATACATAACAGTTAATTCATATGCAGTTAAAAGTAGAAAAAATTATCGCAGTAGCTTATTCATGCACTCCACCTGAACAGTTGATTATTATTCAGTTTCTTCTGTTAATTTTGTATTGCAGCTGACTTTCAAAACTATGTCTGTGTCAACACAGAAAAAGGTGACATCTGCTTAAGTGAGGAAAATGTTTATTACTTTTACAAAAGAAAGCTACAAAGGAGATTTAAAAATAAGTTCTGCCAGTGAAATTGTATTTGACATCACGTTCAAGTTCTAAACCAATCAAGGTCTGGAAGAGAGAGTAAACCTTCAAAGAAGTCATATGAAACTTGGCAAAAGAGAAGACTCGTAACTAAGTAGATAGCTTTGCTTTAATCCCGGAGCCAGATTTGTTAGGTCAGCTGAGATGTGTGAAATGCTGCCTCTATGACAGGCACACTGGATTGTAGAATCCTTCATAAGTGTCCTTAAAGCACAGACAAAATTCAACTATCATGTTCTGCTTCTCTAAATTTTTTTCCAGTATTGACAGGAATGGAAGTTACTCTCTGCCAACAAAAGAGAACTGTATAGATACTTAGTTTTCCTTAGAAGATAGATGACTTTCAGAGGTACACAATTAAGACTCACTAATCTGTTCATCATTACCACTGCACTGAAGCACATACAACATTTGGCTGCATTTACAGACAACTCCCCTCAGAGGTAGGAGATCTCTTCCAGAAAGTGAGTTCAAATAAAGCCCTTGACAGTTTTTATTTGACCAAGAAATTTCACTACTGTTGTCCATATGGAGAATAATACACAGACAGCAATTTATTGTAATTACTCATTAGATGAAACTGAAATTGACTTTTTAGCTACATGTGTATTTTGGCATTTAGTCATAGAATGCAACTTGTACAGCACAACTGGGCATCACAAGAAATGACCTCAAAGGCAGTATGCTGGGCTGGGCACCCAAAAAGCCAACTGAAAATACATGTAGAAAGACTATGTCCTAAAGCACCAAAAAATAGCTCCACCAGTAGTAGTTCAAGGAGTAAGAACCTCTCCGAGCGTCATCTCTTCCACCCCACAGTAGATTTGTCAGCACAGAACCTGATTCTCTGAGCTTCAGATCATCACAGTAACTGTCCTTAGTACACACAGAGAATTAGTAAAGCATTTTCAAGTGTTTGGACATGACACACTGAAGTTCCTTGTGTTAAGAAACAATACTTGATTTAACACACACCCTCACTAAAAGAACTTCCACTACTTTACCTTGATGCAGATCTAGACCTTGACTTTCTGTTGTCAGAAGCATGACGTTTTCCCTCTTGAACAACAGGTGGCTGCTCTACTTCCATATCCTAAAATGTTAAGACAATGGATGTTATGGGTGAGTAACACAAACATTTCCTTTTATTTTATGCCTAGACTAAATTACGTAACAGCACTAAAATTATATTGAATATTCACAAATGTGAAATTAAAATGTCATATAACTCTCCTCAGAAGCGTTGCCATAACTTTGTAGTCACTAACTGGGAGGCAGTCCAGTATTAAATTAACTTAATACAACCACTGCAAAACCACAGTAAAAATAATTTACACAAAATTCTCATTTTCAATTTGCATATTTTCAGTCATTTTCAGTACAGCATGTACCTCCACTGAATATTATTATATTTCTTAGTTAAGGGATTTTGGTCTGTGATCAAAACCACAGGCAAAGTAAGGTCTATTAGAAAACTTTTCCCCAAGGTGTTTGAGAAACTACTTCAGGCCATATATGTAAGCACATTACAATGTGGTAAACTAGAAAAATGCAGCAGTAAGTAATTAAAACAATACATAGAATCCAAGATTCAATAGATTTCAAGACTAACACACTAATTACAAAGATACTCTTGAGAAGTGTCCCTTCAATTCATGTGGAAAGCAAGAAGTTATTTCTAAAAACTATGACATCACAGGTCACCACATAAAGACAGCTTAGTACCATGTCTTTCTCATTTTAAGATTTCCTTTTCTTGGAACAAAAGAGGTAACTACAGTTAACTTTAAAAAAAAAAATACAGCCTCATAGATAGACTTGCTCTTTTCTTTCCTCTTATTAGCATCAAACAAACAATATCCTCCAAAAATCTTAAGAATGAGAGAGGTGTTTACAAACACTTTGATTTTTTAGAAGTTTTACAGACTTCTGAGTCTATTTCCGATATCTCAGTGATCTACCACTCCCATAAAAACTAACTTTTCCAGATACTTTATCTCAAGAATGAGATTGCATTGTTAGAATTCCAAAGAACAAAATATTCCTGAAGCATAATGGGGACAAGAAAGGGAGGATGAGGGAAAATCAGAAGAGGAAGGACAAAATGCAATCCAAAGCCTTTCACAAAAGGAAGCATAAAGCATCCATATGCTGGTTTTGCTAGACTTCTGAAATACCAGACTTGTTATGCAGCACTGCAGTTGTCCAACTTTTCCTCAGATGACCTATCTCTCACAGTCATCTCTAGACACAGTTACCATGAAACTTCCTCTCCTGAACAACAGGAGCATTTAAGCTAGTTTATTGCTATTAAGTTAGCATATTCCTCACCTGCTGATGTGGTTTCTGCATGTGTGATTCAGCCTGTACTGGAAAGGGAGACTGAAAAGTTTGCTGCACAGGTGCTGTTGGTGGAATCACAGGCTGAGCCATGGGTGGAAACTGCGGGGTAGGCAAGAGACCAAAACCTGACATTTGCCCATTAGGAGGAAGTGGAACCTTTGGAGCAGAAACAACATAGAAACTTCCAGTTAGGAAAAAAATTACATTAGCTTTCCCAGTTGTCTAACATAAAATTGTATCTCTGCTCCAAAGTCACAATAAATGACCAGAAGCCCGAGAAAGCCTGAAAGCAGGTCAAATATTTAGTGTATAAAATAAAAATCTTGTTCTTGAAACAGAGAACAGAGAACTAAAGCATGTTTCTTGGTAAAGGTGGAGGGCTTATCCATATTCACTCTTCATTAGGAAACACCATTTCCTTACTTCTCCACCGAAGGAAAACAACAAAAATCGAAACCACACCACAACAGTGGACAAGGGAAAACCCTGAAGTTACCTGGTGACGCATTGGATCCTGTTGTATTCCTATCATTCGCTGCTGAAAAGGATCCATATTTGGGAGCTGAGGAAAAACTGGCTGTTGTATAGCTTCTCCTGGAAATCCACTAAAATCAGTAATGATTTGGAGAGACAAGTCAGTAGATAGACAGATTATTTGCCTTTATTTTACATATTTCAATACACATTTACACTTCCTCAAAAATTCAGACAGCAAAATTATCTTTATTATATTCCCATTTTCTCTCTAAAAAGTGAAAACAAAAGGAGAAAGAGTGGCTTCCTTATCTTTCCTCCACTGTAAGAGTAGTCCTTTAGCATATCAAGAATGCTACATAAAGGTTTAAATCTCTATTCCCCTTGTATTTGTGAGATATTGCTAAAGATCTCAGTTTAAGGAAATTTTTCATGTAGGTTGTCTGCCTTAGGATATCTTTCTTACTTTCCAGTTCCCTTTTTGAGAACAGAAGTAGTAAGCCTTTTCCTCCCAGAAAATAAATTTGTCATACTTTTTCTGGAAAAAAACCCACAACTTTAGTTTGGGAGGAATTCAGGGCAGAGGAGAAAGGGATATGAATATCACAGAAGGACTACAGTAATGCCATTCACTTCCTGATTCAACACACAGAATGGACAGTGCTCAGGGAACCAATGAGGCCTGTGCATTTAATAGGATCTGTTTACAGAAGGCAGTTTGTGTAAGGAACTGAATGGGTTTTCATGAAGATAAAGGAATTTCATGGTGATGTGAAATGAAACTTTGTAATATTATAAGACACAGCTGCCATACAATTCAGATTATTCTGGACAGATCAGTTTTTCTTATAGAGTATTACAGATTTTGAGAGTCCAAAATGAGACTATTGTGATCCAGTCTTCAGAAGCATTGTACAGACCTATAAGGTAATAAGGACAGAGGCTTTGGAGTGCTACAAACAAAACATGAACAGCCTGAAGTGCCTAGTCCAATGATCTCTAATTGGGCAGACACAAGCAGTTCTCACATCTGATGTACCTCGTCTTTCTGTACTCCAGAGTTCCATCTGTATTATAGGGAAATATACCACCAATTTACTTAAAAGGCATTTTATTTAACTAATACTCATGGAACACTGTAGTGTTCAAGGTGACAAACATAGTAAGAAAGCTAACAAAGTTAGTTATTCTATTTTTGAGTGCAGGGTTTGGATGGCACATAGAGAAAATAAGACATTGGGCCACATACTGAAACAGGGAAAAAAGAAATAGTGACTAACCCAGGTATTGAGCACCATCCAGCCTGTGCACTGAATGAGAGAGGGGTCCTGTGGAAAAAACTAGTATGTGATCATGTAATTTAAAACTTCATCATAATGTATACCTAAAGGGAAACAGGAGCCCGAATTAGTTTGTGGGCGTATTTAATGTTTGAGAACGTAAAGCTGCAAAGCCAATTTTTAAAATAGTTAAAGCTACCACAATGTTTGGAATAGCATCTTTTCCTCAGCAGCAAAGCAAAACAGCTGATTACTAACAGTGCCCTGACACATTCAGTTGTGCAACAAAAACATGGAACTCATCCTGAAACCACAACTGAGCTTTTCTCCACAGAACACGATTCCTCAATGGACATGTCAAACATATACCAAATCACCAAAGCAAAAAGACAAAAAAACCCACCCCAAAACACCAGAAGTTGTTAATGTTTAAACTTTGGACTACAACAGTTCAGCACTGAAGTAACTTGGAATTTTAATCACCTTTCTAACTAAACTACAGATTTTCTAGAACAAAGATTCGTTAGTTTTCATTACACAAAACTTACAAAGCTGGCTGAGAAACTGAAGGAGAAGGAGCTGAATCTTCTTTCTTTGAATCCTCCACTGCTTCCGGTTCATCATCATAATCAAACCGATCTAGCAGTTTCTGAAAGAAATTACATTGAACCAACTATTTTTTCAGTATTTTATACAACAGGGAGCCAAAATATTCTTATTAGTGAAGTCTTACTATATATCTAACAGTTCTGAAATTAAAGACAAGGTTAGAATCAGAAAAAAACCCACTATATTTTAGTACACAATTAAAAAAATGTCCAAACCTCATTTTATTCAGCTTCAGAAAAGGCAAAGGTTGTAAAAAGAGGAAGCCCACCTTTAAACAGAAAGAAAAAATTGCACCATTTTTCTCCTAGAAAATGGAGGACATTGAGGTACCCATCAAACAGCCTTCTGCTGAAAAGAAAAAATTAAACATCCAGAAAAAATGAAGACTTACTTTGTCAAATGAAGTTTTTTGCTCAGGTGCTGGGAAAGCAGCTTTTTGTTCTGGTGGTTGTGCTGCTGCAGTTTTCAACTGAGCAGTAATAGCTTGAACCTGAGCCATCACAGTGTTATCTATGACCGGTGATTGGGGTTTTTGAGGCTGTTGAAAAGTCTGAAGAATTTGCTGAAGCTACAAAAAGATAACAGCAGTACGTGCATAGTCTTATATAAACACATAGTATTTCATGAGTTGTAGGATATTAGTGCTAAAATATGGCACAGGATGAACACCAATAACAACCCAACTAAACTATGGTGAAGTTTCAGCAATACCAAAAGTCACTTTTAAAATACTTCAGTAACAAATTCAGCAGATCCCAAGATTTCAATATTCAGGCCTTTCAACACTGCAAATATTTAAATGGACCAAATTATAAAAGTCAACATTTTGTTTAGTATATTCTGCCTGTTCTTGATACTCTGTAACTGCATCAATTCAGAATTAATCCTTTAGGAATAAATATCCATAGTTACTGGATAGAAGGATCACAGAACAAATACTGACATTAACTCTTATAAGTTTTCCACTGAAGACCTCCAGAAAGCTTTTTGTTTTGCTTCAAATCAAAGACATTATTTGCATCATTTCCCTCCTCAGATAATATAAAAACTGAAGTTAGAAGGGAGCCAAATATAAACAATTACCTGTTGTCCTTGCGTTGTTTGAAACAACTGAGCTACAGCTGCAAAGGCATCAGAACTGGGCAACTGTGGCACAGTAGGTACTGAGTTAGCAGTAACTTGAGGGGGCTCCGAAGGAACCTTTGCTGGAGGGGGTGGCGAACCTGAGAGTTTCACAGGAATCAAAAAAGCTCCAAGTTACTCCAAAACATTCATTTTACTCTTCAGTGCATACACCTGCCTCCTCAAAACAACTGCCTATCTGCAATACTCTATTTAACCCAAAAAGTCCTACCTACACTACCCTAACTGCATATCCTATTCATTTCATTTTGCCTTTAACTGCTCTCTCCATTCACTGCTCACACCTGTGCATTATATACAAACAGAAAGAAAACAAAGAAAAATGGCCTGAAAGCTAGTCCAGCATGGTACTTTAGATCACAATTAACCTTTTAGAATTGTAAAATTTTAGAAAAGCTAGAAGCTATTACTTAAACAGTGTTAAGCAATGGATATCAATGCACTTAAAGGGCTCCAGAGGGCTGCAGCACCCCTCCTATGAAGACAGGCTAAGAGAGCTGGGCTTGTTCAGCCTGGAGAAGAGATGGTCATCAGGGAGACCTTACAGCAGCCTTCCAGTACATGAAGGGCCTACAGGAAAGCTGGGGAGGGACTTTTTAGAAGGGCATGGAGTGACAAGATGAGGGGTAACAGCTAAAAGAGAATCAATTTAGGTTAGATGTTAGGAAGAAATTCTTCACTGTGAGGATGGTGAGACACCGGCACAGGTTGCCCAGGGAAGCTGTGGATTCCCCCTCTCTGGAAGTGTTGAAGGGCAGGTTGGATGGGGCTTGGAGCAACCTGGTCTAGTAGGAGGTGTCCCTGCTCATGCAGGGAGGTTGGAACTAGATGGCCTTTAAGGTCCCTTCCAACCTACACCATCCTGTGATTCTATGATTCTAAATTGTTAGTTCTGGTTACAAAGTTCTAGACTAATTCTTTTGGATGAATATTTCAAATCAGTCATGGATCATTTTAAGAGCAACTGAGTTTCTCTTAATATTTTGTTTTCTAGCAGCAACTGAACTTTTGCTAAAATGTCTGGTAATAATTAAAGTTTTTATAAAATTATTTCACAGAAACACCTTTTCTTTGACAAGGACTGTTCACATGCCACTTTTACAAATGCAAAAGCCAAACGTGCATCTGATAACTAAACCCTACCATAAAAAACAGATTGTACTAATTCTCCCAGGAAAAGACTCTTGTTTCCACTAAGCTTTAATAAAACTGAGATCATATTTTAAGATACCATATTAGTTTTGTCTACACATGCAGCTTTCCTATTCTCTCTTCCTTAGATCACAATGCCTTTTTTTCAGGAAACATTTTGCCATTACCAACTAAATTAGCAGTAATACCATCAATTCCTAGACGCTGTGAGCAATTAACTATTATTTAGCAAATATATTTTGATGGACTACTATAAAACTTTGCAAAGGAAGATGGTTAAGAAAACCCCACAGACAGAAAATTTTACAGTTTGAGACATTAAGCAAACATTATACCAACTTCTTTAAAGCCATTCATCTGTTTGCAGTTTAAATAACTGCAGTGTTGACATGCAGCAAGCAGAGACAAACATGTTGAATAATATTTTCCCAGAAGTCAGATGCTACATAAAAATACTGCAAAAAGATACGTGATTGTTTTTAAATACAAGCTAACTCTCAAATTTCTTCCTGTACATATTCAGAAGGATATTTGCCTGCTGAAGGGAAAAATTTGCATTATTCTTTCTCTCTTTTTTTTGCTAAACAGACTTTGTAGCATTATGAGGTTCAGTTTCACATAATGCATTAACGTATTTATTATTATTCATTAGTATCTTTATTCTGGGGCAAAATTATCCCCTCTGGTGCATCTGAATAACTTCACTGAAAACAGTAATTCCATACACGAAAATTTATGCAGAAGTCACCCAACCTGTTAGCTCCTAGTGATGAGACAAGGATGGAAAAATACTGCCACTCAACTGTCATACCAGAAGGAAATTGTATAGCCATCAGTCTGCACCCAAGCTCAGATGCTAAGACATCCCCTCCCCCTGCCCTGCCATATTTATCAAACATGTCAATTGTCTTCACTCATAGCACTTTATATATAGCATTGGAGACCAGTTCACTTATGCTAATGTACATAATTATTTTGTCTGTCACCACACCTTACACAATGCACTACATTATAGGCTAGTCCTACTCTAACATACATGAGTGCAATACATAAGGACGTTACCAAAGCTAACTCTGAAATAGTGAGTGCAAACTCAAAAGAAGGCCCTGCAGAGAATATGCACATTCTTGTCCACAACTCTGTCACCTCAGTTCCAGCTTTTTATGTGGCATAAATAGGTCAGCAAAAATACTGTGGGCAGGCTGTCATTACTTTCCACTTTAGGTCAGTGGTTTTTAACCAGGAGCCTGTGTAAAATCCTACTGCCAGGCATAAATTTACTGTTCAAGAATATGGATTTGAAACACCAGTTAAAATGTGTTAAAAGGCTGCATACTGAAAGAGACTGACAACTGCTGCTTTCACATACTAAGCTGATTCAGAGAAGACAAAACTCTTAACTCCTGATGTAAAATCATGCTTTAGTTACCCAGATTCTAACACTAAAAAAATTACAACAGAATTACAAAACTGAGAAAAAATAAAAATATTTCAGACCAAAAGAAAAAAAATAAACTTTTTTTTTAATAGGGTATCTTTAAGTGATCTGTGCACGTATGTATGCACATATGCATAGACAAGATATAAATTTCAGATATTTTCCAAATAAGTGTTCACATTCTGATAATTTCTGAAGTTCAGTATCAGCATTTATTTAGAATAAGTTCAGATGCTCCATGTAATTGTGACAATGGAGTTTACTAATATGTTACTGTTGAAACTAGCAGTAGGTGCTTTAATGTGAAAGCATACAAGCTATTTATCATTCGCCCTTTTAAAAGAAGTTATAATGTCATCCATACCTTCATTATTAGTAGCATTTTCTGTCATTGGTGCAGTGGCACTAGTTCCTGCTGCCATATCCAGAAGAGGTTGAATTATTTCTATTTTAAATACTCCATTTTTCTGCCAGAGGTTCAGGACACGGACTATTTTACTCTGTTGAAATACAAGAAGTATCAATGCTAAATACAGCTTTTCTAATTCACAAACTCCAAATTTATCTTCCATACACTGAGAAGAACAGTTTGAACAGCACAGAACAGTTTGAACAGCATAGGAGTTCAACATCATCAGGCATACCTATTAAACAAACCCTCTATTATCACATAAGCCAGGAAGACCCTTTAGATGGTAAAGTTCAAAATTGCCAACTTATTTTACTATCCATTTCAATACAAAGCAATTAGTGTGATTTTTCTAAAATTGTCTGTCCAATCAGAAAATCCAGGTTTGAGACACAAAAGAGGAAATTACATCAGCCCCACCATTTCTTCACAGATGGTCACAAAGGGGTGAACAAACAATGCAAAAAGAAAAACAAAGAAAATGAAGATGAACTACAAGCCCCTAACGAAGAGAGGGGCAATGAGACCATAAAACACTAGAACAAAGCTTTAAAGTTAAATAGAAGACAGTTTGCTTGAATTTTTTTTCTACTAACCCAAACAATTCTATGTTGACACAAGGAAACCCATCTCCACCATTATTCAAAAAATCAGGAAAGCAAGTGGAACACGTTCTAACTGATCACTATAGAATGATTAAACTAGAAACTCTGATTGTCTGCTGTTATTTTAAGCTTGTTTCTTTTTTTAACATTAAGAACAATGAAGCTTTCAGGAACAAACTGGCAATCAGTCTTTTCCTTCTTTAACCCAGTATTAAACAATAATACCTAGGTAGATGTCCTGCTTCAGTTGGATTGTGCAAGTGGGTCTAAGTCAGAATACATGTTACATTGACATACCTGTCCTTTTTGTATCTGTCATCTGACTTGCACACAAATACATTTAAGTACTTTTCACTTCTACAGCTGCTGCTAAGAATGAACTGATTCTGTTCCTACTTGCTTCACCAATAAAATTCCTTACTGTGACTCAAGGTATATACACCCAAATGCATGTATAATTTCATAAGCTGAGTGATTAAAGAATTTCATAAAATGTATCTATGCTGAGATCAATTAGAGAGAAACCTGAAATGGCAATTTCAAAATAAGATTTTGGTCTGAAAATCAGCTGACTTTTAAAACAGCAACGTCTTTTGGTTTGGGGTATTCTTTCTCCCCAAAAGACTTGAAAATAATATGAAGGCCAAAAAAAAATAATAAAAATAACCCAATACTATTGGTTTAAGTCACATATTAATCTTACAGAAAAGAAAAAAAAAACAAAAACAGGAGTGTCACTGTCTTTGGATATCAACTGTAGTCATTATGTATCTGCAGACTGGGTTTTTTGTTCAGCAACTGGACACTCATTAAAACAAGCATGCTATAAATAGTATTATTCCCCTAGTGGAAAACATCTTAATTATTTTAAGTAAGATATCAGGTAGTTCCAGAAAGGAGATGGTCAGTCTAATTCATTTAGATTAACAAAATGGCAACAGCAAAGAGAGAAACAAGAAGGAACTACTCTATTTCACTAGGGTATTAACCCAGAAGCTCCAGAAAATCAGATTCAAGGCCTAAAGGTCTAAATGTTCCACATTTTAAAACTAGAGAGCATCAAAGATGTGGCTTAGTCACATACACTGTTGAAATATCCACATAAGCAAAACAAAATTGATTAAGTTAGGCAAAATAAAGTATTTTAACTAGAACTTCCATTTAACTATCATCTTTGATAATCCTTCTCAGAATGTCTTAGTATTTCATGCAACAACATTCACTGCCATTGGAAGAGAGTATCATGGAATCAGCTTTCACACAAGTGGAAACACCAATGCAGCACTGTTATCAACAAGTTACAACTCTGGCAAACATAGCTATACCTTGTCTTCAGATGGACAGAGATACAAATACTGGAATGTGGCAGTAATATTTTTTGAGAATCTTGGCCCAAATACATCTTTGTCTGTTCCAAACTGGTGACGAGACTGACGAACAATAGAATCAATAACATACAATCCAGGGACTTTATATTCCGGTTTGCACTGAAAACATAAAGGTAACTTTCCATTATGCAGTGATACTAACAAGGTAACATGCATTCACTCCAGATCCTTACATAAAATCTATAGTTAATATACTCGGATAGAAAACAAAACAAAACACACACACAAAAAAACCACGTTAATTTGTTTTATGCAGAATTCTCTTTGTTTTGTTTATAGAAATGGAAAAGAAAGGAGAAGAAAACAGGCTTTCATATTTGGGACACAGAAAATATACCTGGATAGCCTAAAGCAGCCTTTACCTTCCCAATCACTGCCTTTAAACTACCTTTAGCTTGACTACATGACAGTTTAAGAACAGGTCCACCACATTACAGTACAGGTTGTTATAACCCCACTATCAAGCCCACTTCACACTCAATGCACTGAATTACTTCCACAAACGCTGTTCTCCAGAATTCAATGTAAAGTCCTTCTCTTTGGAAGTCTCTGAAGAACTCTGAATGAAAAAGAGTACTTCTCCTGTTCACTCAGAACTTACTTTTAGGCAGCATGATGGTTTGGTTTCAGCAAGCATTACATTCTAGCCTGTTGTTCTACAAGCCTAGGCAAGCATGAAAACTGTATTTCCTGAAATATATATTATCTCAGCCAGTGAAAATTATTTTTATGTTCAGTACCTCCAGTTTCCTCCCCAGGTGCTGGATGGAGGAGGAAGGGGGAATATCACAATTTTTTTTCTCCCCTTCTTAATGTACTACAGAAAACAAAGTGATAGCATAGATACCAAAATGTGTAAAAACCTAAAAAAAAACAGCCTGCAATCCCTGAATAACAGAAACCTTTCTGTTTATCTACTAGCATTAGTAATGGTATCTAGTAACAGATGCAGACACTACCTTATCAGTAAATTATTTTTTTATTTTTTACCTTTTTGATGAACTTCTCTACAATCTGGACAACATGCTTGTACAGCTAGAAAATAAATACAAAAATTAATTTCTCATCTACTCAACAGTGAGTCATCATTTTAGCAGTATTTTAACTCTTTCTGCCTACTACCATCTGGGAAAGATTACAAGCAAAACACTGTAGTGACATTCTAAAAAAACTTATTTTATGAAGCTAAGGCAATTAAGCACAGACAAAAAGCCTCCATGGGGGGAAAAGGCAGAAACAAGCTATTCTTTCTTTCAGAACTGTGTCAGTATGTATGTAAAAGACATACTGCTTCTAAAGCATTAGTGAGAGCTTTCTGGATTTAGTTTCTAAGCAAGTCCACTACGTTTTAATATGTTACCATGCACCTGCATCCTGAAACATTTAAGATTTTATTACACAGAAATCACAGCACCGTAGTGAGTGTAGCATTAAAAAGCAATGATTCAAAAAAATCACGCTGACATTATGCTACTAGTTTAAAACCAAGAGATTATATATTCATCACCCACTTGTTTCTAGATAACATTCTTAATGCCAACTAGAAGAAAATATCCATGAAGCCAAGACTAGGAAATCCAGAGATGCATTAAAAGTGAATTTATAAAGCATCACTACTGTTAGAGTTTCATGTTTTTTCTATTGTACTTCACCTTAATAGCTTTAATGGCAGCTTTTGTGATGAGAATCATCTTTGCTCGGGAAATAGGAGGTTTCATCTCCATCAGCGAAAACAGCTAAACAAAGAAAACAAATATTAAAAATGTATTATGAAGTTTAAGTAGTTAATCAAAACCACAACATTTCAGACAACTGATTGATTACTGACATTCCACATTATGTATCACCACAGAAGAGCTGGCTGCTCTTGAAACAAAGAGACTAATGGGCAAATCATTCGAGGCAATGTTGAAAGTTATCTTGTGAACTAACCAGTATTCACTGATTTACCAGATTTTATAAGGCTGCTGTCAAAGTTCCATCTGTCTCTAAAAATCAGTATCTGCTAACTTACAGTAGAGGCACTTCTGGTGTGGGAACTTGCTATTTTACAAAAACAATATAAAACAGAAATAACTGCAGCTTAATTTAAACTAGCCTTAATATATGCTTACCCAACAGAAGTATTAGGATGGCCCTACAGATAGCTAGACTGACATAAACCTGTAATCTTAAAATAATATGCATTAAAATTTGACAATTTTCATCCACCGTCATCAAATCAACACTACGCTTTAAAACTATCTCATATAATGCCTAATGGAGATGTCTACCATTTTGTTTGCTATTACCATACCACACTACTATTATTAAAATTAACCACGCCAACTGTTTTGGAGAATCCTCTGCATTATTCTCCACAGCGAAGTCACCCAATGGAAAAATTACTTTCTCAAGGACAATGTTTCCAAAGTTGTACAGACAACAGTTTGAGGCATTTTGTGAACCCAACTTACAAACTATTTCTGAACTACTGTAAGGATAGCCCAGGCATACTATTTCAAAGGGTTATAATAATAACAGAAGTTTATAATACTGCTATTCTGTTACGGCCATTAAGCACAAAAAGGGATTCTTGCAGTGCTAAAAATACTTTTTTAAGTCTTGCTTCACAGAAAGCATATTCTATATTCAAAACATGTAGGATACAGGTAGAATGTTCAGCTCCTCAATTCTGAAAATGCAACTCCAAACCAAAAAATCCCAAACTTAATTTTCACAAATAGCATTCACCATGACTTATACGTTATGTGTGAGGAAATCTATTACAAAACATTTTCAAAAGTCTTGAACCTAGGCATTAAGAAACGACATCACTCTTGTCTTTCAGCATCCACCATTATCAGGGTTTAAGGCTGGGCTGGCAATTAAACAAATGACAGATACTCTCTTTTAACTTCTCTCCCTTCCCAGAAAGGTAAAGGAAAAAGGGACATGTAGATTGGAAATTAAACTAAGCAGCTTTAATTAAACAATACTGATGAAAAAGAAAATAAATATATACAAATATACATAAAACCAGTATCATTATCCCCTCAATTAACGGTCACGTCACCGCAGAGGCTGCAGGGCAGGCCCTGCAAAAGTTCCACACTGAACTCCTGGAGTGGGCAGCAGATGGGAACTGGATTCAGCAACACACAAGACTAGGATCAAAGGCAGAAAAAAGAAGTCCTCCAAGAACACAGGCCATTGGCAGATCTTTGAACAGGCCATGGATGAAGAGAGCTTAACCCTCATGACACGTATGGGATGGAATACTTCATTTGATCAATTTTGGGTCACCTGCCCAGTCCGCTCTACCCCACAGGAGGGTCGCTGATGTGACCCTTTCTCCTCTCTTTCATTTGCAGAGCACAAGAAGTTTAGTGGAACGAAGCAGTGACCGCAGCTCTGCACACCCTCCTCTAGCAGTAACTATGAACACAGAGCGTTACCAGTCCTAGAAGCAGACACTGACTTAACTACATGCTGTTTATTTCAGAAAGTGCAGTTACTTAGAAGACACCTCACTGAAAAGTAGAAGTAACAAAAAGAAAATTGGTTCTCTCCTGGTTCAAATCAGGATAACCATAACTCTGAAAACGTATTTCAAAAACTGAGAGAAACTAAAACTTGCATGCAGAATGGTCAGTCAATGAAACATCAAATGAAGAGCTAAACACAAAGCTGAGGGAAGAGGGATACATTTTCCTCAGGTCTCCAGCATCCTGAACAGTGTGACAATCTTACTGTATTTTGCTCCCTGTAGAACATTTTAAGAGAATAGGGTTATAATGGATCTGAGGAGACTTGTTTTGAAGTAACAGTCCTACAGTCAGGTACTCAAAAGCATAAGTGCATACACACCAGAAGACACCAAAATCCGATGCACATTTTACCACTCTCCATACCAGTTTGCCTACTTTGGATGTGCAGTGAATTCTATACTCCATAAGCTGCTGTTGTAACTTCACATCGTAAAGTAACTAGTTGCAAAACCCGCACCATTCGTTACACTAGGTTTTTATGACATTCTGTGAACACTTCTTTTCTACTAGTCATTAGACCTGGAAGCACAACTCGCTTTAGCTTGTAGGATTTTTCTCTCTTCTCCAACCTTCCTTCCCATCTTCCAAGCAGAAAGAGAAGCCAGGACATTCCAGTACTACTTTATAATTCCTCCTTCTACATCACGGCTTGTGGTTAGGTACTATGCTTCGTTAAATATTTATTTTCTACTCTTCTCATAAACTTCTGACATACAATGTGTCTTAGTAAAGGTAGAATAATTTTATTGCCATGATTTGTACCGTGCAAAAATTATGGAGATCTTCAACATTTCCTATACAAACATTTTTTCTTTGAAATATTTTCCACAAATCATAGAAAAATGGTTTTGCATCACATAATTTAATTTTGCTCTTCACAGTAAAGAAAAAATAGAGCCCTTGAATGCTAGCCAAAAATGTAATAATATGTCACAAAGCAAAATAAGATAATAAAAGTAGCTTAATTTGACAGAATAATGGAAAGTAAGATGCCATTTTAAAAATCATCTTATTTTCCTATTAATTTGAAGTTTCAAGATAGTTGTGAAGTGACCAACTTCCACAGATTTTTCCACTGTCTCAGGGAAAAACACAATGCAAAAAATTAAAAAGGCCAAATATTTAAAGGCAAGTAATGTGATAGCAAGACTTTCAGCAATACAAAGTGAAAGCTTTACACCAATAAAACACAAAGAGTAGGCAACAAGGAATTTACTTTCCTAATTTGATCCTTATTCCAGGAGATACGAAAGAAGAAAAGTTGTCCTTCAAGACACTGGCAGCCAGATACCTTTTCCTACACCAAAATCAAATCAAGACCATGACTTTTCATTACTAATCTCTATAAAAAGCAAGTGTGAGTGCCAAAATGTTTGATTTTTAAAGCCACTCAAGCTACAAGATATACTTCAGTTAACATCTCTGCTGCTGAGAAATCACAGTATGAACAAATAAACAGTGTCAGATAAAAGGAGCATGGTGTCTGTGAGCTGACTTGTTTTGTAAAAATTTTAATTTCTATTTTGAACTGTATTTCTTTAAAATAATTGCAAAGATTCTTGCTGAATAAAGTCTGTGCTATTCCAAAAAGTCAGGAAAATTTGTTTTAAGAGATAATCAAAACCACAAAAAAAATAATTCCCAAAACCACCCACCAACAGATCACCAGAAGGCTCAAAAAATGAGATGGAGGAGGAGAAGAGGAGCCAAAGTTCAGACAGGCACTCTGCATGCTTTCCTTTACACACAAGAAAAAGGATCAGTCCTATATAACAAGAACAAAGAAGATAATGTGAAAGCAGCACTTGAGCGTTTGTATTTCAGGAACACAACCAGAGAGAACTAGGAAACTGGGAGAGCTCATAGCAGGACAGAAGATGACAATAAAGAAGTGGCAGTAAAAAATAAAAAGAGGTGCCTCAACAGGCAACCCAAGAATGATGTTGCAAATGGGGAGGAAAAAAAATAAATAAATTATATATATATAAAGACAAAGAAAGTGCCAGAGGACAAGAAAAAGGGAAATCAGCTAGATGCACCGTAGTAGCCAGGGAGGATGCAATAACAAATTTGCTAGCAAGTCATTAATTAAAGAACACAAGAGACTGAAACTAAGGCTAATAAGGCAGGAATAAATAAGAACTTTAGAAGAACAAGACAGAGTAGATCACTGGAAATTACAGTTACTGTTATGGACAGCACTCTAGGTAACAGCAACAAAAACACAGTAAAAGCAAACAGATCAGTACGGAGAGGTATTTCCAGTTCAGGATGAACTACTGCTGAAACTTGCAAATTGAGATTCAAATATTTTTATATATAAATACATATACACACACACATATACACGTAATATAATGTATTTTGCCCTCATTTACACACCCCCCACCACTCTCAGAACAGTGCATCAAAACTTTGTCGCCTTTTTAAATTTTCCTAAGATTTTAGAATATCAAATTAATATTTACAGCTGATTTTTATTTAATTTTCAATATCATAGTTATATGTGTCAAAACCATGTTTTAAAGATGGGTAAATCTAAAAGTTAACTGCCTTACTAGTTCCTTGTGGATTTCACTGTTAGAAGGACAAACTGTTCAGTAAGATGCACAAGTACTTTACAATTGCTTGTGTTCAATTAGACTTGGATCTTCTTTCATATGCATTTCCCAAACCAATACTTGAGTAAACCCCCTATTTTCAGAGGACTGACCATCATTCCAATAATACACCTAATTCCAAAAAGAGCACTATGATCTCCTCAAGAAACAACCTAGAGAGAAAAACTTACACTTTATGTAAAAAAAAATATTAAAAATTGTATGGATATAACAAAGGCAATGGTAACTTGCAGCTTAAGAATGTTTCCAATGTACTGCTTCACAACAGGAGCCTGTCTCTGCAGTGTTCCGACCTGCTAGAAATGATTTACTGACTATAACTGGATGTTCTGAGAAAGAAAACAGCCCCTAGATGTCCCCTACCTTCCTTCCCCATAAACTGACACCACTGGCTAAAGAAAAAAGCAGGAGTTTAGCTCCACCTCTATTTCTACTGCCCACTGCCCCCGATGTATTCACTGGGCAACAAAAACCACCCGGGATATCCCATTCACTAGGATGGGGGGCACCACCGGGCAAGAGACAGGACAGGAAAAGAAAGAGCATGAAACTTCATTTGGACATAAGAATAATTAATCCAAGACTATTCAAAACATGTACCTTTATTCAGTTTCTATAATTTTAGGAGTTTAAGAATTGTCTCCTACTATCTGCATGGATTCTTTAATGCACAAGGAGAAACTACACATTAAAAAAGCTTAGCTACAAAATATTATCAAAATCATTAAGGCAAAGGTCACCAGAAAAACTTTATTATTTCAGTTATAATAGCCTCATTTGTTGAAAGTAGGATGAAAAAAAACACTGCCTTTGTTTTACACAAGCTCTAGCAGAGGATACAATTTCAATTTAAGAATTTTCAAACACTTCTTGAACCTCCCTTCCTATATTTGAAAAACCCGCAGAAAAGAAGCAGCACAGATAGAAGCATGATCTACTGAAAGAAACACAGTGTTGTTTGGTCACATACATTTCCCTTCCCCTATAAAACTCATTGCTTTCTTTGCTCTTCAGGTCCCCATTCCTCCTTCAGCTACTACAAAAAAGACAAATATAATGATGTCTACTAAACTTCTGCCACTAAGCTGTCTCAGAGGATCAATGTAAGTTTTAATTCTTGACCATCAGCTGTGAAGCATGCCAAGTATTAGGTGCTGCTGAAGGTAAGAGATCAGAATCAAATTAATGGCTGTCAGGCTACATTCTTTGGAAAATAAAGCAAGATTGAAATTTGACCAGATATGAACCCCAGGGAATGAAGCTAAGTAAGAAGTACATCAACTGAGCTGTTTCTGTGGCTTAGAAAGACCATTCACAAATTCTAAATCACTGAGGAGAAACCTCTTTAAAAAAGATGCTTATATGAAAATGACGCCATAAAAATACACAGAATAGAATTTGTTTTCTACACAAATGTTTCTTAAAACTTACCTGCCTCTTAAGATAAGCTGTTGATCCCATTTCTTCTGTTACCAAGAACCTCTAATAGAATGCCACAGCTTTCAATATTTCTCAGAACAGTTCAGTCCAGAAGCAACAGACATAGTTCTTTCAGGATTACAAAGATGATAACCCTTCAATTACCGTGATAACAGTCATAAAAACAAAGCAACTTCCAACCCATAAGAGCTGCTCACTCCTTCTGCAATAATTTTTAGTCTGAGTCTGACAGCTTAAAAAAGGGACTAAATTCAGCCTAAAACTCTAGTAGCACTCTCCTGTCTTTCTTTCCCTCTACCCCACCCAAACAGCATTTGAACTGCTGCTAAAGCACTCTCCCAGGACATGCAGGAGACAGCACTGACTTAAAAATACAGCCTCTTGCACCTACTGGAATACAGACATAATTTTAGGCAGCTACAAGAGGTAGCAGCGTTTACTCTTTTCTGAAAGAGACAAAGGGTGCCAAAACGCACAAAAGGCTATGCTAATCTTTCCTCCAACCACTGATAATGGTAGTCGTGTCTTGCTGCTTTGCCATACAACAGAGGGACTCTAACTGGGGTTCATGAATTCCAGTAACTGCTGAAGAACCACTGGGAAGGATATCCTGCTAACCTCTATTTATAGGACCTGGGGAGGGGAAGAACGGGGAACAACAGATCGCAACAGAACGTGCAAAATGAAGACTTACCATTAGCACAAGATTGCTAAACTAGATAAAAAATACAACTGTCCAGTTAACTGAACACAAATAAATACTGAAGAAAAACACAGCTTTAACTTTAAAGAAACAGCCCACAAAATATCTATCCTGTTTGTGATCTAGGCACACTTATGTGGGAATATCAATTGCTTCAGTGGAACACATTAACTACTACCAACCTGTGACACACAATTAAGTGAATATCCTGCATTACTCAATGCAAACATAAGGTTACAAAATAGCAAACGACTTCATTCTACTTCAGCAGCAAGTCTGTGAAGAAATCTGTAAGTTTTATAACCAGTAAACTATCCCACAAATTTTTCAGATTAAATAAAATGAAACACATGGCCCCTAAATTAAAACATGACAAGGATTAAAACCTTTATCAACCATGGCAGTTATGTGGGTTGGCATTGTTTGTTTGTTTTCTTTAGAAAAATGTTTACTTGTTTTCTTAAAAATGTAAAAAAGTTTTGCACCATTATCAAGTTATCTTTTGTGATTTACTTACATGGTAATTTTAATTTAACACACCATATATATATACAACTAATAATACATGAGTTTTAACTCATTCTTGTAGGATACAGTTTCAACTAATTTCCTGAGGGAAAACACACTATACTACCTGTCAAACCCCTCCTATACAGTTGGTATTATCTGCTCAGAGTACAGCTGGATAAGAATCAAGCAGCAAACGTGTTTGGTCCATAAAAAAACATGCTAGCTCCTGTAGAAAAATGATAATTTATAAGAGGCACATTTACTGGTGAACTTGCATGCAAAATATAGGTACAAAGAACAGGACTAAGAGAATGGGCAACACAATCAAATACGATCAAATTACGCAACCCGTGTAAGTTACCACCCATTGGCAGAGCCAAACTAATTGACTCTGAGTGTTCTTTCCTAGCTTGCTGCAATTGCTAAGTGCAACATGCTAGCTCAAACCTCTACGTTTAAGTTCTACCTCACAGTTCAGATGGGCAGGCAAGATCACATACTTATCGCTATTAGCGGACAGGCAAAAACTTGTTACTTCACGGCAGCATAATCATATATACCATCAGAAACCTATAACCCAAATGGCAGAAACTGAACTTCCAAGGAGAACTAGAACCCAAGTCAGCCAAAACTACTGATTTCTACTGGACTGGATGAACAGCTACAGCAAAACAAAAACTGTTCAATATTGCACAAATTAAAGTGTTTTTCACCATAAGTTCTTTTATCTGAGAAGAGGTTACCAACATAATAGCTTAGAGGATGCCTAGTTTACAGCCATGATTTGACCTTGGACCTCCTGCCATTCAAGAAATTGTCATAATCAGCAAACCCACCCCAAAAAAATTTCAATTGATCATATCACCTGAAGCAGTAGCACCTCCTCCTTCATGTAGACTGGCAAAGCACTAACAAAAAGCACGCTCCACAAAGGAACAGAGTGTAAAGCTAGCACATCATTGCTAGCACATATTGGAAGTCCAGCACATAACACATGGTTGCTGTAGTTAAAGTTGCCATTATAAAACCACAGCTCTCTGTCAACCGTGGCACTGTACAACCATCAGCCAAGTTCAGGAACTCTTGACCTACAAGGCATTCCGTAGACACCCCTAACTTCGCTGTTGAAGCTATTCCACTCTCAATCAAATAATTAACTACTCAATGAGAGACTGATACCTCTGTAGTTCTCACGATGTCTATGCATTATAAGACAGGCTTACAGACAATACGAGTCCTCGCACACTCACTAGCCTGCACAATTCCCACCAGTTTGTGAATAATATTGTAACCTTTTGTAAAACAGCTTTTACTTGCTCTTCTTTCACTGAGAAAGCCCAGAAATGGAACAATATCTGTCTCAAAATCTTGCTATCTTCAACAAAGTTGAAGATGTTTCACACTTTATTCTAGTATGTACTGTTTTGCATGCTTCAAGGCAACACATGCTGGGAAGTGAAAAGAACAGTTTAAGAACTGGACTTTATGTTCTTAGCTAACATCATAAACACACCTTCTAAGATCAGGACAGCAATTACACAAACCTTGAATTTTTTAACATATTAACCCTAAGTAGTCAATTGAACGAGTTGTACCTACAAATTATTGCAGAACAGGGATTTTAGCAAGTATAGTTTTCTTCCCCGTAACCAATGTTCAAATGAAATCCAGCGTTTTAACTCCTTTCGGCAGCCAGCCATCAGAATTCCACTCAATATTTCTGACAGTATCAAACAAAAGCATCACACTTCTACTATATCTGAGAGGAAGATGTTGAAATACAACATACCAATTTCTAAAATGGAGATTAGTCAGAGAATACCACTCTAAAGTCACACATACTTTCACCACCAGATCAGCAAACATGGGTTTTATTGTTTGAGAAACACTAAGCGCTGGCCGTACGATTAAGTTTTATCAGGTAGCAACACGTTGAAATTAATGAAGTGAAAGCAATCACCTGCTAGAACTTCTGTATATTTAGACAGGTAAGTATATTTCTGTTGTCTGTTTACATGAAACCTGAAATGTCACTCTATTTTCGTGTATTTTGGGAAGGCTGTTTTGTACCATTTCACACCACTAGTTCAAAACAGCACAATAAACCCGTAACATACACAAATAGTTAAAAATAAAACTGTTAAGAAGAGGTGTAGGTTCCCTATTTTTTTACTTAGTACTCTACAATTTTGTTAAGGATGAGCAGATTTTCAGTTGTGTCCGCGTGCATGACGAGCAGTTACAGGGAGTGAACTTTACACAGCATGACTTCATCACATGAGAGCAGTCTGCCATTTTTCCTGTTTCTGTTCAGCAAACATGCACAGCTACCTAACCAAATATATTCAACACTTTGGAATAGGTTCTAGTTTAGCTTTAACTGATTTATCTGCAATGAGAATATGCATGTTCTATAGTCCATACAGGATTTGCAAACATCAAACCATCAAACTGAGGTGGGAGTGTCATGTATCTTAAAAATTGCTGTAAGTCATGTGTCACAAACTTTATAAAGTACCAGTTACGAGTATTTTGCTATATATTATGCAAAAAACAATCACCGTCTATTTTGCTCACAACTCTGACTGGCTGACCAAAGAATAAATAATAATCATAACACAGGCGCCTTCTGTGCAGCAGGAAAGGAGGCCCTACACTTTCTAACCTACCTCCCGTGTCCCTAGAGCTGGGGTCGATCCCTTAGTAGTTTCTACACACATAGATAAGCCCCCTCGCAGTTGTCCCTCTCTGTCCAACCTCCAGCCTCCCCTACCTGCCGGCTGTTCACACGGCAGGTCTCTCACCAAGCCACTGCCAGGAAATAAAAAGTTCCCCTCGCCCCGAAACGCGGCTTCCCCCTCCTTAACGACACGCACGCAGTGGAGACGCCTTGTAACAGGGATCCCAGCTCGGACGCTCTCCGGCGGGGCGAGGGAAAAAAAAAAAACACCCGGGAGGGCAGAGAAGGGGACTCAAAGATCCCCTCAGCACCAACCCGCTGCCCCCCTCCCCCGCCCGGGCGGGAGCTCGGGCTGCAGCGTCGCTCGGGGAACGCTCGTTGCAACGGCCGCGGCGGGCCCGACCCCGCTC
>NW_009953950.1:1408195-1416513 GCF_000747805.2 Chaetura pelagica
GCTTGCGGGGCTGTGGGGTAGCGAGGCGAGGGGCTGCTCTCAGCCCGGTGTGCTGCACCGGAGGGGAAGGCAGCTGATGCGTTCACACATTCGTGCTAGGGTTCACGGGGAAACTGCACGTACGCTGCAAAAATCAGTTTCAAGGACATAAGCAGGCTGTTTATTTACTAAAGAGTGCGTTTGTCAAGTACACTATCAAGTGCTATAATAATGTGTTGGTATTGATGTCAAATCAGCGGTTTGAGTCTTGCCAAGTGCTCTATATTATGATGCATCTAACGTGTTCCTGTTTAACTTAGAATTTCATTGTTTAGCTCCAGTGCATCCGCAAGGGAGTAAATAGGAAAGAGGAAGCTCAGAATATGACAGAACTCTCACAGAAAGTGCCTTTGGCTCCACTTTTGTTTTGCTATTAAACTGTGCCTGACGTTTGTGGTGTTAATCAAAAGAGGATAACTTTCAGGAGTCTCTTCTCCCTGTCGTCAATATATATGTCTGTCCAGCCCTCTTTAAAAGCAAATATTTTTAAATTTGAAGAAAGCTGACAGAGTAAAAAGAAACTTTGTTCTACTCAGATTATTAAATGCATAGGGATTTTGTGTACATTTATGCATGGCTGATGTTCAGAGGAACTTTAACTTCAGTTGACAAATAGAAAGCTCTTCCAGATGTCGTTGCTTTCTATAGGTTGATCTTTTATTAAAGATGTTATAGTTCTTTTTTTAAAGAAAGCTGCCAAGCTAGAGAAGATTGGGGTGAAAGAGAATAGTGGCCATCTAGTTTCAGGATCTGTGTTTTTGGCAATTTGCCAGTTTCAGCATGGTAAATTACTTCATACATAGCTTTTACTACTGCTCTTGCTCATGTCACTGTCCAAAAATTCACAAAAGGTAGCTCATGCTGCCACCTGGAAAATATGAACAGCAAACGTAGAACTCAATTATATGTTGAGAGGCTAAAAAAATTCAAGTTATCTCTGTCCAATTGTTGCATCAGCTAAAACGCTTCCTGATAAGAATTATTTCTGTGAGGGCTCTTGGCTTAGGACAAGCATGGATTTCCTGCATTAGCGATTAATGTTCAGGTTTGAAACCTAGGTGTAAAAGGTAATGGCTGTTTCTATGATGTTGACTACCTGACACCAAGTTCCTTTCAGTGTTACAGAATATACTTGATAGTACAAATCAAGCAGCTCTCTGAACACACCCTTAGAACCTTATACAGAGTACAGAAAAACAAGCCTCTCCAGGACAGGAAAGGCTGCCAGTGGTTGTGGAGATTTACATTAAATTTGGGAGTTCTTTTGCCTATTGAAATTTGTTAAGTTTTATATATTTGCCTTTCACGGTCTGTGACTGCAGGTTTTACAGGTGACTCCTCTAAAAACTCACTTAAGTACTTTCAGTTTTCCTTATTGCTTTTTTTTTTTTTTTTAATATGCTTTGTCGTGTTTTGCAATCAGGCTTTGTGCATAATTGGATTTTATGTGACCTGCAGGGGAGAAAAACACTATATGTACACCAGTGTGGTTTAGAATTGTCTAGTACAAGTGCTGGTAGCTGCAGTGCCTCGATGCTCTGTGGGCTACCTGTGCTACTGCTTACCTTGCTGTGCTAAACTCTGTCCCCATTCTCCTACCAACCTAAAACCTGCTGTGGTTGTGTCTGTGCTAAATACTATGGTCCTGGTTCCACTTGCATTGTAGGCAAATCTTTAGGACCCGTAGAATTATCCCTGGCAACTTTTGTTCATTGAGAATTAAATTCTGATTCCTCAGGGGCTGATTGGTAGGATTTGATGGTGGGAAAGGGTGAAGTAGGTTAATTACTGTAGCTTTAGTCTTAAGTCTGGGTTTTACTATCCTGTGGCTTTGCTGTTCACAAATAATATGCTCAGTAATTTTGAAGTATAATTTGCTATTGCATTTATTGTATTATGTCTACCTATATAGAGAGGAGATAATATAATTCCTTAGTTAAAAGCATGCTCTATTCATTATGCTTCAGTCAATTTTACATTTTTCAGGTAAATAAACCTGAAAATAAACAATAAACCTGGCTGGAGTTTGTCTAGGACAGGTTGCTTTTATAACAACATCAGGCATTGTATAAATATGTGGTGTATGATGCCCAACGTTGTATTATATATTTGTACAATGTAAAGGATGGTCCTTGCCTCAAAGACCATGCAATCCAATGTGTTTCATAGAGCACTTAATATCAGTCTTATTGTTCATGTAATATATATTTTAAAATACCTTTCAATATTGTTCTATATGTCCTATATTCAACAGTTTTAACTTGTGTTGGTGCATGGGTTTAGTTTATTCAGCTTGCTTACTTTTGTTTCTGGTAGATGGGCAGTAAAATGGGCACACCAATACATGGAAATCTCTGCTGAGAACAAATTATGGTTACTTGATGTAATGATTCTTTTTGTCTTTATACCAGCTGATGAAATACATGTGCAAGTCTTATTCAAGCTTGTTGAAATCTGGGATGGTTTTGAATTTAGTGTAGTCCTTGTCATTTTACACATATTGAAATAAGCTTAACTGAATTTCAGTTAGCTTAAGCATTTTAAAAGCTTTACATAATGATATGTCTCTAATTTTTTTCTTGCTATAACATTAATTCTTGATCTTTGAAGACATTAAGAATCCTAAATATTGCTCAGTTTCCTAAATTAGTATTAGCATTGGGCATCATCATTACTGACAAAGAAAATGATTGACAAAGATCATGCATTAAAATGTCATATTCCTTGCTCTTTGATTGTCTGTGTCTGCCTATCAGTGTTCCTCTGACTCATTCAATAAGGATTAGTTATCACTTGCACATTATAACTGTCTAATTTTCTCATGTAATGAAACTTAAGGTGCAGCTGTTTTCTTTACTAGAATTTCCTGGAATCTTGTGTCACCCAGAAAACAAAATTTCTTTTTCCTGTGATGTTCAATATATTGCTGTGGCTTTATATTCTTTATTAAAACAACACTGTATATTTTAACCATGATTTTTACTCTGAATAGCTCTACCTCATATCATGGGCAGGGTTTACTTATTGTTCTGTAAACGTTGGCATCAAATACAGGCCATGCTAAAAACAGATTCCTGAAATCAGTAAGTCTTTGAGGGAAGAGTTTGTCTTTCCTAGCTCTTTGTGCTCTGGCAGGATTAAAATTGTAGACCTGGCACCATGATTCTGTACTTGAGAGTTAAACTGATGCTTATGGATCTTGATCTAGTTTTTTTACTATTTTTTAACTTCAAGTATTGCCAACAGACAGACTGTAGTGGAGCTGTGCTTTGAAAGCCTTTTGGAAACTTTGCAGGACAGAGAGTGTTTTTCCTGCCTGCTTATGCTTCAATGTGCAGAAGCTTTAGACAGAGCAGCTTTCAACTTTATTTTAAGTTTTGCGCTAAGTGTGCATGTAGAGTTTAAGATCCTGGGTTCTAACCTAGAAAACGGTATCCAGTTTAACATCTGGTCACTTTGAAGGTTGTCTGTCTTCATTGGCACTGTTGGGGTAATTTAAGTGACCAAGGTAAAGCGTAGTGATTCTGCAGGTATCCCTCTGACACACAGTTGCATCTGTTTGCGCTGAAGATATTCTAGCTCTGAGGTTTTCTCAAGATTTGAGCCTGATGTAAAATAGTTCTTTCTGGCCAGGGCATTACTTTTGAACTACTTACTGAGGCAAGCTGGAGCAGGGCGAATCTACAGGTTTTGTCTGTTGTGAGCATTTATATTTTTATGCTCTGCCATAATGGTACTACTGTAGATTTGGCTTTAGTGTTAAAGAAATACTTGTTCGTTTGTTTTTTTTCTACCGCTGATGAGACAATGTTTAAAACTGCTGTTGATGGATAACTAACCACTGAGGGTGTGGCTTGTCTGTATCTGATGATTAGTGTAACCATTTATTTTGATATTTTGGAGACATGAAGAAGCCTCTGCCTTTAATACAGTATCTTGGATAACTCTATGGAAATGGGACTGCCCACTAATCCCCTGCTTCCAGTGGATCTTGTATGTTACTCCAATATTTACAGAGATTTCGAATCATTCATAGCAAGATAATAATGAGCTCACTTTGCAACTTCTTATTAAGTGAATGGACGTTTTGCACTTGAAAGCTTGTGAGATAGAATATTAACTTGGTAGAAGACACACCACCATTTAGGTTTGTTGTGCAATCCAGACTTGCTTTTGCCAGTAGATGCATGAGAAAATAGACTTACCACTTTGGTCCTCCGCAGTTACCTCACCGCCCCTTCCTGATCTGATGTGGAGGCTGGTAAGATTATGAAACTATACAAGGTTTTATTGCAGGTACAAGACTGAAGATCAAAGTATGTCAGAAATTACTTCCCTATCTGGTAATATTGTGGTACTGCTGTTCCTGCTGTCCATCAGAGACACACAGACTGCTGAGGGCTAACAGCCATTGATTAAAGACAAATTGATTTATTTTGAAAAAATTCAGTGTTTAGCTGTGGCTGAAGAGATGATATAAACATACGGAATTTAGGACACAGGGCGTGGAAACAGATACAGAAATACATGTTTTATGTGATGGCTAATAGACCATCAGGCACATTTTGGAGTTTCTAAGAACAACTATCATGAATATGTTCACATAATCACATTAAAATACCCAGTGCTTTAGAAAACCTGCACAATAGGAAGCAAGCTGTTTTGCTGTGTTGGTTTTTTTTTTTTTAAATTAGGAATCACAAATGATATTTTTTAGTGAAAAATCTATTTGAAAAAAATTGCCTGCAACTCCAAGGTAGCCACCATTCTGAGTCTGAGTCAACTTTTAGACATGTGTAAGGCAATAGCAAAAAAAAAACAACATCTTTAGAAGTGGGAAACTGTTCACTGTTTGTACAACCTCTGTATCTTTCTGGTAAGTTTGTGGTCCTAGTTCTTCTTTCTTGTTAGGTATTTTGAAACACAGTATTTAATTTTGGTTTCAGTGAAATCTGACTTCAAAGGGCTTTTCCCAACCTTTCCCTAAGTGAGGTGAAAAGAAGCAAAATACTGTTTGTGTCCAACAGGATAGGAATTACTTGTTTTCTGTGTTTGCTTGTTTATTTAGGAGAAGAAAATCAAATTATACAATCAACCAAAGCAGCAAATGCTGTCTTTATTAAACCAGCTTTCCACTTCCTGTGTTTCTTGTGAGTAAAGCCTGGGAACATTTACCTCTTCCAGCACTGATACCTGTTTTACAAAATCAGTTCTAAATAGCATCAAGGCCTGATGTCCTTATTAAAGTTCCATGCTTTTGAATTTCTCTTAGATAAAGGTCCCATGTTTCAGTGGGTTTCAGTGATTATTGTAGGCCTCCACTTCCTTTGCTCTGTACTTTGTACTCAGTTTCTTTACTCTGTACTTAACCTCCTGCTGACATCAGTAGGCCAGAAGCACTGGGGGCTTTTGTCCTTCATTGATTATCACAAAAGCCTTCGAGCTCACTTAAGGTCTCAAAAGAGCTTGTGCCAAACATCTTGCACAGAAACAATACATAACTCCCTATTGTTCCTTTTAGCCTCTCTCCTTCCCTCCCCATATATCTAGGGCAAAAGGAGTTCTGGGTTTTAATGTGACTTCTATTTGTGTATAATCTGTTTGCATGTATGTTGAGTAATTTGTGTTTACAGTAACCTGTTCTGTTTAACTTGTATTAAAGTGCCTTATTTTGTATTATCTCTGTCAGGCATTCAAAAAACTTACTTAGTCCTTTTTTCCTCCCTTGTAAGGAGTGGGACACAAAAATCACCAACAGTAGACATGGGTGTGGTCATTATTTGCTTTCTAGCTTTTGGAAGTTGACGGTTTTTTGGTGTTTCTTCCTCACAGTGATGAGGAAGATTTCTTTGTTTATTTTAACATCAAGATGTTGATGTAGTCATAGTGTAGTCACTATTCAGAAGATGGGATTTTAAGACAGCAAATGCTTTAAAATTCTGTGTGCTAGCAGTGATACACTTGATGGGATGTAACTGTGAAGTATTTAAAACTAAAGAGGAATATGTAATTAAGTAACACTTTTTTTCTTTTTGTTTTCCGCTTTCCAATATACTGGTAAAAATTTCTAGTTAGATTATACTTAAGGGAGGAAAAATAAATCCTGTGCAAGAGACAAGTTTGTAAGATGTGGCAATAGGTAGTTGTCTGTCTTCATAGGAGGTGGGTGGACAGATTGCTGAGATTTACTTGATTCGGGTGCATGTTTTCAGGAGGGTTCTGTGTTGCTGTAGCAGCCCAACAAGATAGTACAGGAGTGACAAATGTGGGTTCCCTGAAATTCTACCAAAATGCCCTAAGAGGAATTTGAATGCTTTTCCTTGATACTATTGAGAAGTACCAGTGGCACTATCCTCATGTGTGGCATCTATTTGGCTTTTCAGGTCTCAGCATGTTGATCTTGGGAACCCTGGATAATGAGGACTTCCTGGGCCACCGGCTGCAGCTGCTTCCAGCTGAGGCAAACAAAATTATTTGTTTGATACATCTAAAAGCAGAGCTTTGTTACTGTCTTTACCCACTCTACTAATATGAGAAACACGTTTGCAAATGTGACAGCTCTGAGCTTTTACCAAGAAGCTTTCACCCTCCAGATTACATTTCTTCATATGAAATCTGTAGGCACTTGTTCTTTGACCATTACTATCTCTAGAGCAAACAATTCTTCTTTACCCCTTGGTTTTACAACTGGTTTGTCTGTTTGACCACTTCTCTTACCATCCCTGTTGTGGCCAGAAGATGGCACTTATGTACGCGCTAAGAAAGGGTAAATGAGGATAATACAATTTATCTCTGCTGAAATTGTGTTTGCGGAATGGCTGTAAATATCTTGGGCAAATGATCTCACAGGATAAAAGATCGCTTTGATCTTGTAGCACATGAGGGGCACACATTCAAGAACAAAGTCCAGGAACTTGTTACTCCACATAGAAACTCTTTAGTTCCTTATTCATTAATAAGGTTCTGATATGCCCCAGAAGGCAACCATCAAACAAAAATCTTGCATGTTGTTTGTTTTGTTTTTTAAGGAGAATAATCTAAAAGCAGTTTCTATTCCAGATGAGATTTTGTGCTACATGGTAAGATGTGACCTAGAGATTATTTTCCACTGAAATAGCTTTGTCACCTATGTTCTTTATACTTACACTTGTCCTTCCTTCCCAAATTATAGCAAATGTATCCTTCCTGAAGACTCAGTTGTACTGTTCTTCAACATAACTAACTTCCCATACCCATTTGTGATAAGCCATCTTAACACAAACCTTTTTAGCCCACTGTAACTTACTAAAATATCAGGGGCATTGCTCTGTGCTAGTCTTGTTAAAACAATGCAGCTCTCTGTGTAGCTGGGTTAGAAGTGATTTAGCTCTGAACTTGTACATAAGAGATCAAAGGGGGAGGATATAAAGTGGCTGCAATTCTCCTAGCAGTTGCCCAAGGCTTTTTTTTCAGATCAAGGCTCATCTAAATCAGAGCAGAAACTGGAGTGGTTTGTCTAGCTTGTTGTGCATGGGGTAGTGCTGCCTGAAACCCCTGGACTCATGCCCATAGGGCACTCTCATGGGGTTGGGATCCAACCTCCCTGTTATTCCTGCTCTTCAAATAAACCTTTTATCTGGGTCTGCCAGGAGTTTGTTGTCATTGTCAGTTCATTAAACCAACAGCCACAGTCACTGATCCCTCATGACTTTCTGTCCCCTTCACCTGCCATTGCCCACAGCCTTCTTCCCACTACCATTTTTTATCGCTGATTTATTTTCAGGATTCACTTCCAGACCTTTTACGTTGCTCTCTATAAAGGCAGTAGGCATTGTAGTGGAGAGTGCCAGCTTGCATCCAGACATGCCCATGCACACATGCATGTTGCACCATGGCTACTAGCAACCAGATTATTTTCTACATTGCATGAAGAAGGGGTCTTGCAAAGGATGGTGGTCGTTTTTCTGGTTCAAGACCAAATTAAGCCATACCAAGCCCCAGCTTAATCTCTGGAGGTCTGCCTCCCAGTGCTAAGCCCTTAAACAATCCAAAGGGCTTCTGGTCATTGTTAAGTCTGAAGACTGCAACCAACGGTCTGGGAAGGGAAAGTAGTTGGAAAATACCTCTGGTGTCAGTTGTATGCCTAGATCAAATACTTGACCACTGGCAAGAGATAAAAGACTACGAGCTGTAAAAGGAGGAAGGACTGCAAGGAGCACCAGGGGTGGCCTGGCAGGCTGCAAGGAGGCTAAAGTGTAACTAAGTCCTGACTTGCTGGTGGTCCAGAACTGGGTCTCAGC
>NW_009953950.1:1416580-1423747 GCF_000747805.2 Chaetura pelagica
AGGAATGAGGCACAGCTACCTCCAGACTGCATACTTTCATTTTGGTTTTGTGTGTGTAAGCTAGGTCTCAGTATTCTTTGACTAGATGGCTGTAGATGCTTGGCAGTGAGATGCAAGCCTTCTGCTGCTGTTTTGCACTGTCCAGCCGCACAGGTCAGAGGCTTCAAGCAGCTCTTGGCAGTGTGAGCATGTCTGCTGTTAAGTGCATGTGTAGCACACATGCCTCCTTTGACCATGAACTGTTACATCAAATTTTAAATGCTCCATTTGCAAAACTCACTGGGTTTTGTAGAAATAGAGTAATTTAAAATATAAAGAATTAGCAAAACAGACCCTTCCAAAATAAGCTTTACTCTGTGTATGTGGATCCTCCCCTACTTAAAAGGAGAAAACAAGTTGTATTATGGGTATGTTGTTTCATGTGCTACTCTGAAAACAGTTAAGTACTATGAAGAGAGGGGTGTTTGAAGAGCCTGAGTTGCAGATATCTGAGATCTGGATGTATGGTACTGTGGGAGACCTGACTTCTTTTTGCAACTGTCCTACAGCATCCATGTGTTGCTGCTCAGCTGCTTGGCCATGGCACCTCCTCTGTAAGGTGTGGGTGATGGTGCCTCTCAGGAGAAGTCACTGCTCACTTTGAGGTCCCAGGTGGATTAGCATTTATGAAGCAAATAAAAGCTTTAAGCAGTCCATTGCAAAATAAGAGGATGTAAAATATCAATGCATATCAGGTTGTATTTGACTTTGCTTAGTATCTCATGAGTTATGTTTACATTTCACTGGGTAGAGAAAAACAGCTTCTGAGCCTGCTAACTGAAATTAAGTCTATTTAAATAGCAATATACTGGTAAGGTAAAGTTTTCAGCTAATTGCACAGCCTCCTACAGAACATATGTAGGTTGTTTTAACTTACACACAGACAAAAATCCCATTGTGTGCATGTGAAGTTAGTGCTTGATCACGCAGGTGCTTGTCAATCAGGTCTGCAGATGGAAGCCCTGTGTTTTTCTGCAGAAAAGAAGTAGACTGTTTGGTGTCAGCATAAATTCCTTCCAGTGTGTCATGTAGCACACCTAGGTGTCCTGTCACCATGACTGACAGGGAAATTCAGCCTATTTACTTTACTGAGACAAACATAATGTAGTAGTTAGGAAGGTGGTTTGTTGGTTGCTGAAGCTCCTAAAATAGCTGAAGGGCACTCTTGAAATCTTACTGTGAATGCAGGGTGATCATTGGTTACTTTGTGGAGGTGCTACAGGTAGCCATCCCAGGCCTGGCTGGCAGCACGTTCAGCTCTCAAGTGTGGTAAAGCCTGCAGGGTGCTAGAAACTCTGGAGCATGCCCTTCAGCTGTGCTTGCTGTTCACAGGGATGACAAACTTGAATTTCAAGGGCAGTCTCAAAGCTCTCATCAAAAAACAGTAGAGAATTCAAAAAGCAAAAGCATTTCCCAAAGCCACAGAAGCACTCAGAAGACTGCATCCCACAGAATTCCACGTGATGTCCAGTGCCTGTGCCCAGGTCTGTGTATGGGGATGCAAGACAGGCATCCAGGGAAGGGAACCTTGTTGGATATCCCAGTGCCACTCACCTGGTAATATCTGCAGCTCATGTGTAGTGGCTGCAGGACCCCTCCATCACCCTACTAGACTGATAGAAATATTTAGGTTGGAAAAGACCTTAGGATCATTAAGTCCAACCAAAATCTAAACACTGCCAAGTCTACCACTAAATACCGTCCCTAAGCACCACATCTACACATCTTTTAAATATCTCCAGGGATGGTGACTCAATCACTTATCTGGGCAGCCTGTTCCAGTACCTGACAACCCTTCTGGTGAAGGAATTTTTCGTAATATCCAATCTAAACCTCCCTGGGCACAACTTGAGGCCATTTCCTCTTGTTCTATTACTTGTTATTTAGGAGAAAAAACCAACCCCCCACCTTGCTACAACCTCTTTTCAGGTAGTTGTAGAGGGTGATAAGGTCTCCTCAGCCTCCTTTTCTCCAGACTGAGCAACCTCAGTTCCCTCACCTGCTCCTCAAAAGACTTGTGCTCCAGACCCTTCACCAGCTCCACTGCCCTTCTCTGGACTCACTCCAGCACCTCAATGTCTTTCTTGTAGTGAGTGGCCCAAAACTGAACACGGCATTCAAGATGCAGCCTCACCAAGTGCAGGGGGACCATCACTTCCCTACTCCTGCTGGTCACACTATGCCTGATACAAGCCAGGATGCTGTTGGCCTTCTTGGCCACATGCACACGCTGCTGACTCATAATTGTCTGTCTGTTGGCAAACACCCCCAGGTCTTTTTCCTCTGGACAGCTTTCCAGCTGCTCTTCTCCAGGCCTGTGGTGTTGGATGGGATTGTAGAGACCTGAGTGCGGGACCCACCACTTGGCCTTCTTGAGTCTCATACAGTCAGCCTCAGCTCATCAATCCAGTCTCTTCAGGTCCCTCTGTAGAGCCTTCCTACCCTCAGGCAGATTAACAATTCCACCCAATTTAGTGTCATATGCAAATCTGCTGAGGGTGAACACAATCCCTTGTTCAGATCATTGATAAAGATGTTAAAGATAACTGGCCCCTGTACTGAGCCCTGGGGAACACCACTTGTGACTCTGGGCTGGGTGCAGCCCAACTGGTCTCATGCTTGTGGGTGCATGTAGCATTTAGCCCCAAGCCTTCCCCACACTTCATGGAAGCAGAGAAGTATTTTTTTTTCTTTTTTCAGGATTTTAATTTTTAATTTCTTGTTAAAAAGAGCAGTGTTCCTCTATGTTGTCAGAGGACTTATTATCTATGTGTACTCTCTTGCCTTCTGAGAGCTTGCTGTGGCTTTCCAGTTTGGCAATACTTGGGTTTCTGTGCTCACTCTGCTGTTGCTATGCGACCAACCACCAGCAGCAATTTGTGTGACCCTTTCTTCTGATGATATTAATATGCAGGAATTGGTGCCAGCTGTAGTTGGTCATGTGACCATCTGCAACTAACCTTCTCCTCCTTGCCTACCTCTTGCCTCTGATATTGCTTGGAGTGAGTTACCGCGTGGTGTTGGGTATTGGGTAGCGTGTAAGAAGTGAATATTGACAGAAACATGATGGGAGCACCATGAGGTCAGCCTCACTTGCTGAAAGCATAGAAATGCTCCAGGACTGAAAATACCTGTGGAAAAAGATTTGTGTGATGAGCCCTTACATGCAACTGGAAGTTAGGAGGCCACGTCAAAAAAAATCTTTGGGCAATGGATGGGCAATTCAAACACTTGTGAAATCTTGTGTTTCTGTGGTGTGTAAGGAAACCTTCCTGGGTAAAGGTTAAACTCTTTGGCCATTCTTTTGATGACAGCACAGTCCTCAGGGTCAATTTTCAGAGGCAGAAGTTGCACTTTGGCATTTGATTCCTATTGACTGTCAGTGGCAATTTAGTACTTGATGGCTGTACCTGCCTGAATAATCTTTTTCATAGTGGATGGATTTTTTATTTGATTTTCTGTCATGTTTTCGTTTTTTCTGTGGTTTGGGTTTTTGGTTTTTTGGTGTTTCATTTTTTGTTATTGGAAAGCGGTGGTTGCCACTGCAGTGACAAGCACTTCTGAGTGCCCCATGAGCCAGCTACCTCCCCTCCCCAGCACTGCCACAAATCTTCGTGAGCAAAGCATTTTGGCTGGCATTTCCAAGTGGGCTCTGCCTTGTGGCATCTTTTTTCAGGCTATTCTCAATACCCTTTGTACTTCTAGAGGTGGCATTTGTCCTCTGGATCACGACTAAGGGGTTTCTGGAAGGGGCATGGTTAATGTATTAGCTGACATAAATAATGTCTTTGAGATCAGTGCATGGTTTTCTGTTGACGTACCAGGTAAGTGGGGGTCTAAATAGAAGCATAATATGTAATCCTCTAGTTAAACCAGAATAAATTGATAACTCTGTCTTTAAATTTTAATATAGTTGCAAAGTGTCTAGTGATAAGTTAGCTGCAGCCACAGTGCCTTCATTAGCATGATCCTCGTCCTGCACACGTGTACATATGTGTTTAATGTTCGTAATGTTTACATGCCTAGGGATTTTTATATGATGAGAAACAAACAGTGCAAAGATATTTTCCAATATATTCATTACTTTATTGTATTTTCCTGTAATGAATCTATGTCTACAAATATGATATACATTATCAAAATACAGGTACGTTTATAATGGGTTCTAGGAAAAATATCTTGTCATAAGCATACAGGTATAGTTGGAAACATATTCATGTTGAATACATGTAGTTTTGAATAAGATTTTTATTTAGATACTTTACTCAAACAAAGTGATTAAGGCATACCTCAGAAGTGATTATTTCTGGCATTTTTTAAGGATCCTTAGAACTGTTCTGTATTTTTTATATCACACTACTTGGAAATCAACCAACTGGAAATGAGATACATTTTGCATGGACTATCAAGATATTTGTGTTATGCTTTGAATGGCCCTGAAGCTTGTTAATATTTTATTCAGAATTCTAAGAAAATGAAGCTGTGGTAATTATGCTTTTTGTACACAGTTTTGGGGAAACTAGACTTTAATCTGGTCACAGGATGACAAACATATATGTTGTTATTGATTAATTGGTTGGCCATTGAGAGTCCATACCTCAAGTAGTAATGCTTATACGCAGGGTCAACTTGTTGTATCATGATGGTTACTTATACAAATAAACTTCACAAAATATTTAAAATTTGTCTTCACTTAAAACTACTGACTCTGGTTTTTTGCAAGGTAAAGTTCTACTTTTTTCATCAGTCTTATTTCTTATCCTGTATTATTTTATTTTAAGGGACAGACTAAAGGTGTACTTATATCATAACAGTGATTCAGAACTCTGCAGTGCACTTAATAACAAGGTATTTCACTATAATCTTGCTACATTATCTTCACTGTCTGTCAGTCAGCTGATTGTTTTTTTCATACCCACTTTGACTGCCAGGCACAGTAAAACACTTTGCTGTTTATGTGAGGTCTTGCAGGGTTACTGGCATCAGAAGCAAGCTGAAGATGAGCAGTATAACTGGACACTCATCACACTCACTTTTCTTGCTCCATCTCTGGTCCCTCAGGGGCCAGTAAACAGCTGTTAGTGCCCTGGGTCCTGCAACTGAACATTCCTGCAAAATTAAGCTTGTTATTGATAGCTCTTATCAGTGCAGCAATTTTAAGCCATGATAGTCTCCATTCTGAAGGTTTAGGAATTTCACACAATATAATGTGGGTACTGGAAATGTCTGCCTTAGAAAAAGAGGACGTGCCTTATGTTCTATGGAGCCATCCATAGTTTTCTCTCTCTAAATAATTTATCTATTTGCTGCCTACCCAGGTGACACTTCTCCTCGGTCTGATGGTTTGTTTTACGGAAGTCACTGCATCTAAGAGTTTGTGAAATTTCAATTATTTGACTGAGAGGGTGAGCAGCTGATTTGCTGAGCCCTTCCTGATTCCATACAAAATACACAGAAGTAAAGGGAAGAAAGGCTCAAGGTCATCAAAAGTAAGATCTGTTATTTTCCATAAATAAGACAGATGTCCTTAATGGAAAGGTAGGTGAAACAAAGGAGCCATTCCTACTTTTTAAATATTTTGTGCTGAATTCCACACATACTCAGGAGCTCAGTATCTTTGTAATTAGTAAACCAGGAGTTTCTGCATTTTGACAGTGCCTAATCACTAGGTATTTAAATATATCCCTGCATTCATCACATGTACACAACTTTGTCCCATTTGCCCTTCACCCTTCCATGTTTTGCAGCTTCTTCTCATCTTCATTCTAAGTCTGCTTCTCTCTCGCTTTGCATTCCCTAATGACAAGCTTGTGACTAGTCCTTCAATCATTTTTCATGATAAGGGAAGCTGCGTTTGTCAGGAGATAAAATATTTTATTAGATGAATGGATACAGCTGGAAAAACTCCAGACAAGCTGGTGAAAGCTGATCAAACTGTACCATTGGATTGACTAAAAGATAGTGTCTCTCCCTATAAATGATGCTTTGCTTCACCTTGCCACTCTCCCTGTTCCAACAACCTCACTTCCAATTCTGATGGCAAAACTTTCTCTCGATTCTCCCTGGAGAATCTGGTTCGTTACAAAACAATAATTCTAGTGTATAGTTTGTGATGCCAGATGGGCTACTGTGATGCTCTAGCCCGCCTTCCCGTTTGACACAGCATCAGGCGTTTTCCTGTTTGAAATGTGTCTTTTAGAAAAACATCTGATTTTGATTTAAAGAACTCCAAAGAAGGAGACTTTGTCATAATGCTTTGCTGGGTTGCTGTGGTGGTTAATTACCCTCACTGTTAAAAATGTGTGTCTTATTTTATAACTTGAATTTGTCTCGATTCAGCTCCCAACCACTGGATCTCATTAGAGCTTTATCTGTAAGCCTGTGTTCATACTTAGGCATATAGACTATGAGCAACCAGCCCCTCCCTTTGCTAGGCTTAAAAGGACCACGTTCTTCCACTGTAAAGTGTATTGTTTAATCTTTCTTTGCTCTTCTCTGCATTTTCTGCAGTTTGCCAACTTCCTTTTCGAGTTGTGGGGAGCAGAACCAGATGCAGATTTCCAGATGGGGTTACAGGAATGCAAAGTACTCTGATCATTGAGCAGCTTTTTTACTTTACTTCTTGTTTCTCCTTTGTGTTGCACTATGGACCATGTTTTAAATAGACTAAGCTGTTATCTTGGTAGGCAGAAATACCCACCTCGTGTTTCAGCCACATTATCTCTTTTGGCCATTTAAGTAAAGAGCAAACAGGGGAGTAGTAGAGTCTGAAAGTGATTCCAAAGCCAGAGTTTTCATAAGTAATTTCCCTTCCCTGCCAAATCTTTCACGATACTTAGTGTTCATCAGCCAGGTGGATAAATCAGTGCTGATCCAAGGGAGAAAGTATGTGTTTGCTATAGAAACAGGTGCAGAAATTAATAACCTGCTGGGTTTTGTAATAATCAGCCTGATGTTCTGACACAGTCAACCACATCTTTCAGTGATGCTGTAATCATGTAAATACACAAACCCAGAAGACTTTTTGTTTGAGTCAGGTTTTTTTGTCTGTAACTTTTTTTTTCTCCATTTATCTGGAAAGTCTACCAGTAAAAAAAATAAATGTAAAAGCTTTATTTGGATTCAGCA
>NW_009953950.1:1423993-1424724 GCF_000747805.2 Chaetura pelagica
AGGAACTGGCTTCAGTTTTCCATTGTAGGACTTACTAGAATGTGTTGACTGGAAGGCCTCTGCAGAAAATTTGTGAATAGATCTTCCTGCACCCAAAATGGATTTGGTCATTCATCATTTGGTCATACATCTTTAGGGCCTAATTTGTAAAACTTCCTCACTAGGAGTCATCTGGTTTTGGTAAACAAGAGTGTTCATTTCAGCCTGGATTACCTACGTAAACAAATGGTTGAGAGATCACATACACTTAGAGCTAGAATAAATGACCTGTACAACACTAACCTGAAAACGCCAGAAGGGAAAGACAAAAAGAGCTGAGATTTATTTGCAAGCCAGCTTAATGATTTTTGAAGGTGTGAGTAATGATTTCTAGATGCTTGAATTAGCTTTACTGAACGAGGGCGTGCAGGAAACAGTTCTTCTTCTTCCCCACTTCAGTCTAAACAAAATGCCTTTTAAGCCAGCAAAGGCTGGTTATACCCAGCTAAAGGACCCAAGCCAGGCCTGCTGCTCAAAGCCAAACGGAAGCAAAACAACAGGTGTGATACAAGACAGGAAGGATGGAGAACAAGTTATGAACTGCCCTGAATAGTTACCGCCCTAACTAGGGGCTCATGGATGCAACTTGGCTCTGGACATCAGTATGTCCATGCATTGCGGCGGTGACACTGACTGGACAGGGGGTCGCGGGGGGAGGAAAGGGGACGGGGTCAGCAGGTGAGAGGGGAGGC
>NW_009953950.1:1425058-1425488 GCF_000747805.2 Chaetura pelagica
GGGGAGGGTGCCGTAGGCCCGTGCCGGTGTTAGCCTCTGGCCTCTGTGTCTGCATCGGCTCCGATGGGACGTCCCGAGTGCTGCCTCTGCAGGTGTGCTGGCTCAGAAATCAGACAGGAGTGCAAAAGCCAGCCCTCCTGGAGGTTTTGGGAGACGGGATTTAGTCTGCAGCTTCAGGATCTTCATGTGGAGACAAGGCTGGAGCCAAACGAAACCTTCTCCAAAACCATTATCACAGTACACTTGATGTTTGGGAGTTTTATCTCGGTACACTTGAGTTTTAGAAGCTCAGGACTGCAGCAGCGATGCCCAGGACTATGAAGATTGTTTGGACATCTCTTGTCTGGTGGTGGAGCCAGCTGCAAATTGCTTAGAGGCCTAGGGTGCCTTGGATCCTTTATCCAGATCCCACAGTTGCAGCAGGGGAGCT
>NW_009953950.1:1425552-1435738 GCF_000747805.2 Chaetura pelagica
TCAGAGTAAATGCCTGTTTTCTGCTGAGCTTGGTAGTCTGCCAGCCACTTGTAATAGTCTGGGCAACTTCCCTTCTGCTAACACTGGCCAACTCCTACCCTCTCCATCCTTAAACATTGGAAGGAAATCCTCCCCTGGCATCACTGGGACCAGAGCCTGAGTGGCTTCAGGAGCAGTCAAAGTGGGAGCTGGGGGCAGGAAGTCCATCTCTGTACTGAGGATGCCAGTAAGAGAAAGGGCAACAGAATCTCATGGAAATTATTATTTCACCAGCATATCCTTATTTTCTTTTTTTTATTGAGAGAGAAGCTGGACATATAGGCAAATGGTTTAAACCCTCAGTAGTCCCAGAGCTCCTCTAATTTTGCGTTCTTTGTCTGAATCAACATGGTAGGGAACTTGGGCTTGTTGCTAGTATTTCTGAGACAGAAAAAAGAGCAATTAAAAAAAATAACCTGGAAAGAAATAGAAAATAAATGGGAGCAAACATCCCTTTGAGTATGCAGTGAGCATCGTTCCGATACACTGGTTTTGGCCATGCTCCCTGTGAGGGAGCTCAGGACAGCTTCTGGCCAAGCTGTGGCTTTTTTTCCTTGGGCAGCCTCAGACACCCAAGCCAGAACCTGGGATTTGAGGGCAATGTGTAGATGTGAGGAAAGGGAACAACGCAACATTGAGAGACTCAGTTGTAGCCTACAACACGGGTGGGATGCAAACAAGCTTTGGAAGGAAGGCTTTGCCCAGTGCCTCTCCAAGCTTTTGGAAGGAAAAGTGAAGAGTGTGGTTGACTGAAAAATATAATTTCGTATTGCAGGAAACTTTCAGGTAATTCACCAAATAATTACACAAGAATACTGTGTATAAGCTACACTGTCAAGAGAAAGATTCCTTATGAAATATACAGTCCCTGCTTACCTTGTTTGTTTCCAGGCATCAGTTCCTGTGTTGATTCTGATGCCGTGAATCCAAAACCATCAGTTTGAACCAGTGAAGCAGTGTAGCTTGGACTGCAACTGCCCGAGGAATTTCCTCTTCTCCTCTAAGCACTATCTTGACAGCTGAGACCAGCCAGAGAGCTTTTACTGACACACCCTGAATTTGAACATCTGGAGAGTGTAAGCTCTGCTTTCTTTGTGAAACATCCTCAGCTCAGGAATTTACTTCTCCCAGTGGCCTAGCAGAGCCAGCATCCACTGACCTTTAGGACAATGTAAGGCCCATCTGTTTTCTCAGATTTTTGCCCAAGGGTCTGGCAGGAAGGCTAATGGTTAACTTGTCCCACTGGAGTGCGTGCAAGATGAGCGGTGGCTAGCCTAGTATTTATCTGTTTTTTAAAATAAAGTATCTGTGTCCAGACTTGTACGAGGAAATTAAACAAAAGAATTTTCACTTATAGGCATTTTACAATCAATAAATGTATCAAAAAATATAACTCCCTCAGGTTTTGGTAACTGCTATGAGGGTTCTTCATGCTGATAAAGTGGTCTCTCCCAGGCTGTCCGTTCTTGATCCTGCAAAGAAAGCGTATCACAACTACCTCCATGACAACAGAGTGGCACATATTATATGCTCAGGATTAAACCAACACTGAATCATTAAATAGCAGAAGCCCCTGTGACATAAAGCCCTTATTTAACACTAAAAGAATTTCAAGGTAACAAGCACTTTTTTTTTTTTTTTTCTTTTTCTTTTTTGAGTTCAATCCAGTTAGTCATTCTTTTGAGCATGCAAAGGAAAAAAAACAACCTGCAAGCCTGGAATCAAACTGAGATACCTGTTGATTGAAATACCTATGGACTAAATGGAGAGTGGTGAACTGGTGAAAATTAACTCATTTTTCCATAGATATCAAGCCTGGTGAGAGTCAGACGTCAAAAAAACCTGTTATAAAGTACCCTAAATCACATCATACTATGCTCCAACAGAAAAGGTCTGACTGCATAATCATCTGTTTGCAATTGAATTTGGATGCATTCCTCCAAGTCATCCCTCCTTTCACCTGTGCTCCGCACGGCTGCCTGCTTCCTGTGCAGCAGCATCACATCCTTCCTTATGTTGTTTCTGCTTCCACTGCTCATCCTCTACACCTGCTTCAGCAATTCAGTGTCTGCAAAGCTCAAGGAGCAAGGATCAAAAGCCACATCTTTGCCTTTTCACTCGCATGTGCTGTCCTATTAAAACATGAATCTCACAAATAAAGAATCCTGGAATTTGTCTCATACTTATTTTCATGTTTGCAGAGTGCTGTGCACCTCTTTCTTTTTTCAAGTTAAGAAAAGTCCCACGTAGATTTTTATGCTCGTTGTGAATTATTTTGATACCAAACCACATTTAGGTAAAATCACACAAACAGGATTCACAGTTTAAAAATAAATAAATTTATTATTAAGCTAATATCACGTTTCAGGGCTATGCACTACATAATTGGGTTTCCCAGCTCTGAATTTTTTGTGGAGTTTCTATAGTTATGGAAGTTGCATACAGAGACCTGGCTGCAGCAAGTTACCCATGATTTGCAAATGGGATTTGCAATAATCATGCAATAAGTCCGTCTGTATACAAAGGAAGACGCTTGGAAAATTAATGTTTTGAGTTGCAAAGCACCAAGATGAATGTTCATAGCTTGGTACAGGAGTGCAATCATTTCAAGATTTTTAATCTGTTTAAATATATAAGGGTTCCCAAATAATAATTAAAACTAAATATACCAACAAGATTTGTACTGGTAGCAGTTTTATGAGGGGATTTGTGTGCAATCATCAGAATGACAGCTGGCTGAACTTTTAAATTGTTTTTCCTTGCTACATGATGCAACTGGGAAGGTATGTCACTCCTTTTATATTTTTCATAGGTGAAGTGTTCCCCAAGTTAGCAGGCTACATATCTAGGAAATTAGGAACCTGTGGGAACCTGTTTATTGATGGCACAGAGAGCAGTTCTTACTCTGCATCTCTTAAGCACCAAGTGAGCCTGGGCCAGAGCTGAGATGTGCTCTACGTATCAACCAGGTAACTCTAGCTAAAGCCAGCCTGAGCTGAACTGTAAGCAGGTGTTCAACACAGTGCCACCAACTGTGCCCTGTGTGTCCCCTCCTGCTGTACAGCTCCGTGCAGCAGTCTTGATGTACCTTAAAGGAAGGAGCTGAAGGTGTCAGGTAGGAGCTGGAAGGAACACAACTGACTCAGTCCCCCCGCACATCTGGCTAAGGAGGACAGACACTTTGCTGCAGTTTGTCTGCAGATGAAAAGCCTGAAGCAGCAGGGGTAAAGCAGAGCTGGCAAGTGAGAGGTTTGACCCGAGCACTTCAGGTCCTGTCCCTAACTAGTTACCGTCCCATAGCCTGTCTGCATAGACGATGTATCTGCAGCAGTTGCTTTCCAACAATTCATTCAGTCATCAGAAATCCTTTCAGGCCTAAACAAAATATAGAAATCTTAGATCAAGACTGAATCACTGGGTTGTTCACATTTTACCATGGATGTGAACAAGCTGTTTGGAACATTTAAATAGCTGACTTCCTTCAATTGAAAAAAATCAGTGATTACTGTAGGTGCAAGCACACTGCAGACAAGGGCTGATGGTGCTCAGCCTGCAGCAACAATGGGAAAAATCAGCAGTCTTGTACTCTGTGGTACAGGGGTATTTTCTGACCTATTGCCAAGAAAAAGGAGAAGAGTAAGGAGACACAATCTTAGAGCTTGAGGGGATCTTGATTCTGAACTTCCATTGAGGCAGGTTACTTGCTTGAATGTTTTATGGCACAATATTTACAGGATCATTTGGATTAGCACCAGCCCCTACTCAAATGGAAAGCTTGATTCCAAATACCTGCTCACCTTCATTCTCATTGTGCATTTAAATCACTTTTAGAGAGCAGTATCAGTGTGCCAGTGTGACACCATGGAGTGACCCAAGACCTCCGCTGAAGGGGCTTTGTCAGCATTCATAAAACCTCACACCTTCTCCTGCATGACACACTAATTTCAGAGATTTGTAAAACTCTGATTTCCTTTTTCTTTACATGTTATCCATCATTGATATCTAAAGCCTTTTGAAAATAAGAAGTATTTCACATAGGCAGAGTTATACAATGCTCTTGTGTTCTCTCATATGTAAATGAAACTTAAATTCAAGGTCCTAATTTTTATGACACCATGCACTGCAAGGGGGATTTCACAGCAGTTGAATTTTAATTGAAACATTGAACTTCTTAATTAATGGAACGTGAAAAAGAATAACAACATCAATACAGCACCCCCCTGCTGTTTACTTTGATATTAAATTCAATTTGGTTTACGATACCTCCAAGTCATATCTCATGCTCTCAGTGTTTATATTGGCTGCAGAGAACAATATTACAGAAGCCGGAGGGCAGAGAGCAAACTGGAGGTTTTGGCGGGAGCACAGGACAAGTAGAGCTCTTGATGCTCAGACAGTGACAGACAACTGCATTGCCAACATATTTCTGTAAAATTAATCAGACAGTTCTGATGGTTACTTATATACTTTTACATATATATGTTTTCCGAATATTTTTCAGGACAAAATTTATTCAATATTTTTCAAATACAAGTTTTAAGCTTATGAAAGGTGAACTGTAGACGTTCTCTTCCTGAAACAAGTGAAAAGTGAAATACACTCCTTCTCTACAATTACAAGACTACATGCATTTAGAAATACCTCTGTCATCTGAATGGTGTCTGCAGCACCTACAGGTAGGCACATAAGTCATAACATTAGCAACTGAGACTGGACATTACTGTCCTACTGAAGGAGCTGTCTTCACTGCCATCTATGTCTGCAGTACAGCATCAGTTTATTTGTGGAAGTGCCAGTAAACTTAGGTTCTTGCCAACTTGAACTCAGGGATTTAACCACTGTAAAAAAAAACAGGTCTTATAAATTCTTTGAGAACACAAATAAATTCTCACTTAAAAAAATATGATAAGCCCAACTGGTTTAAAATAACATCCCTGCAATATCTCTAACCCAAATGTTACAAAACTAGACAGCTTCCCCCCCCCCCAAAAAAAAAAGGCAACCCCCTAGTTATTTTAAAGTAGAACAAAATACCAAAGAGAGCATAAGCAATAACAGGATTATTTTTCCTTTTTTAACCTAAGATAGCAGTACTAAGGCAGGGTTTCCCCCACAACCTGACTGAAGTAATTTCCTTCAAAAGGACTGGGGATGTGGCAAGTAAATGGAACTTGCCTACTTTTAATTTGACCAGAACAGATTATACTCATTGCTGTCATGCAGCATACTTGCAAGTTTACCTGCTTCTTCATTATCATCACACTGGTGAAAAGAGCTGAGATTTCTTCATTGCTTTACTCAAGGACCTTGGATCTCTTTGGAAGGACAGGTGAGGGCAGTTAATGGGAATCACATACACAAGTGAGGTGTAAGGAGAATTTGAGCATCCCAGGTGACAGACCTGTGCTTCCGTGAGAAATGCTTGGAAAGCTGCCACCACCAGCTGCACCAGAAGAGGCAACAGCAAAGTAAGGTGAAACATTTTGCTGAAGGGCTCTCAGGCTCACAAACATTTCCTTAGTATTGCCATGTTCTGCTGCTGGACCAGCATTTTCCAGTTCTGTTCCCAGCCACATCCCCCTTGGACACAGTACTGTAGCCTGGGAACTCAGCTGTAGCGTTTGACCCTTTGAAGGGTTCAGCCCAGGTAGACCTTGACACTGGGCACAGAGCCCAGGGGCCTCAGCCTTCTTTGGGGCTGCAAAATACCCACTTTGCAAGCTGATAATACATTTTACTAGAACATTTCACAGTGCTGAAGTCAGCAAAGGACAATACTGTCAGGGTAATGCTAAATTTCTTTGCTTTCATGGGTTTAAACCAAGCTCTAAATTATTTTTAGTAGCTTGTTATTACAGCTTTTGCAACCTGAGGACAGACTACGGCCTTTAATTCATTAGTAATTTCAACAGTTAATCAGAAAATGTCATTGCCTAAAAAGACTAGAGCTCAAAATAAAGCACACTGGAGTTAAATTTAAATTAAAGCACGGACAGAAATGAATGCAGCCTTTGATCCCCTTTCCATCCAGACTGCACCCTGATGGGCACAGCTGGACAGGATAGAAATTGTGAGAAGGCAGCAGTCTCGCCTGTTTAAAAGGACACTGTCAACTCATTAAGTCCTCGAGTTGAGTCAATTAAAAAAAAAAATTAATTCACTGGATTCTTCCAGAGCTCCCCTAATGTTTGCTGCAATGACCATTTCTTGCCAGTTTTATTTTTAAAGAGGTTGACTTTCAGGTGTTTGACTGAAAACATGTCATTAAGATCCGTTTAATCATCACTGTGGCTAAAATTATGTTTCTCTTAGCTGAGCAGGAGCTGTGAGCCTAGACAAAGGCACATACCTCTCTTTCTGTGTGTCTGTCTGCCTGTTTGTCTGAATGCATACTTCTTTGGGCAAGGGAAGGGTCCAGTTTGGTTTGCACTGGGTGAGGTTCCCCCCAGCCTCAGCTTGCACCAGCAGGGAAGCAAATGATGGGAGCACATGGTTTTGGCTCACCTCTCCTATGCCAGCAAGGACTTACCAATGCTGATGTGCATCCTTTTTTGGGCATCATATTTACAAATGCTGAGGGCAGCAGGGGGGGGCTGAGATGAGCTTTAGAGCCAGGGAGCAGAGGATGCAGGCACGTGCAGGCTAAGCATCTCTTGCTGAGTAGCACTTATTGCCATTTAAACTATCAGCTGGTCTCCTGCTGCTAACTGACATGTTCTTTCCCTTACAGCTCTTCCAACCCAAGGACACACTGTCACAGTTGAAACAGGGCTACGTCTTTCCTCTGCGCTCCATCACCGCCTATAAGGATTAGCCAGAAGCTGCATCCAAGCATGTCTTCCAGCATTTTCTTGGGCAGCCATGTTTCCTATTTCCTTGTTCCAGCTCCTTGCATAGGAGACACTTGGGAGTTCCTGCATTGTCTGTCTGAGACAGTTATTTGATCCATTGCAAGAACAGTTATACAGCAAAAGCAGTTGCACACCCTCCTAGAATAATTGTGTCTTTAAATGATACAGAATATAGCCTCTCGGCTACTGGAAAACTATATGTACTTTTTATTCTTCAAATGTAACTGCCTGCTGTACAACTTGTTATTTTCTTTTCTTTTTCCCTCCATACAACAATATTGTTACAAACCTCACACATATCATGCTGACTGGAGACATCTGGGATGCAGACCCAGGCTGCACCACTGAGCGATCCAGCCTTGCCACTGATTGAGTCACCTTCCCTGCAAACACGGGGTTGCTCCTGGCACCTTCCCACTTCCACCTGTGATTTAAGAAGTACCAGTAAAGTTCTGGACTGTACAGATTTGGTGGGAACCAGATTTATCAATTCTGGTTGATGCAGGAGAATGAGGAAGGTAATTTAGCAGGAGTAATTTGTTCAAGGATGACATCAGAATGGCACAGTGTGGTACAAGGCTGCCTGCACTACCTCACTGTGCACTTCCACTTGCATTTCTCTGGTGTCCAGGTCAGTAGAGGAGTTGTCTTAAGCTTCTTGGCACTTTTAAAAAGCCTGGATTGCCTCATCAACCCTGCTCACAGCACAGCAGCCCATACACACTGGCACAGCATTGCACTATCAGGAAGAGCAGGAGCGGGACCTGTTTTGCTGTTAGGAACGTGTCATGCCAAAGTGCACCCCAGCTACACAACTTCAGTACAGCAGCCATCAGCTCAGGAAACATGTCATGGTCCTGTGTCCCTACACCTTCCCACGGGAGACCAAATGGCTCCCAGGATAATGGCAGGTCAGAGAATGCACAATCTTACATATTAGGTGGCTGTGCAATATTTGTAAATGTATCCAGAGCAAGAGATAAGTGTATATTTTAAACCCAAAATATAATTTATTTGCTTTGGAGCTTTTTCTTCACCAATTTCTGCCTACTGGAACAGTGCTAGATTTCTGTTTTGTTTGAAATTTCGTCTGAAAACATATGTCATTGAGTGTAGTGATGTGGAGCCGCTCCCAGGATTCTCAGCAATGCAACCACTCTGTGTTTAGCCACAGGGAATACATTTTGGAGGAGTCAGTAGAAGTTTCGGGGAGTTAAAGTCAGATGGTGGAAGGTGGTCAGCTGAGCTCCCGAAACCTGTGGTGTGAGTCTGCTTCCCAGGTTCTCCTTCACTATATGCCCCCACCTTGCAGTAAGGACCTTCATCCCACAACTACTTACCACCATGTCCATGCAGCATGGGCACCCACTCTGTCCATCTCCTCTACTTCTCTTTCCAGCAGAGTAGATGCTTACTTACCTCCTTTGAGCTGCAAGGAAGGAGACAGGGTCCAGATAAGAACATGACTTAAGTGTGGGGGTAGACCAGCATCACTCTTGACACAGCTGGGCCAAGAAGGCTGGCAAGGTGAGGGATGAGGGCTTGTACCTCAGCTGCACCCCAACCAGCTCCCCAGAACTTGCCACAGGGTCATCAGGAGGTGGCAGGGCTCAGCACCTCTGGCAGCTGGAGCCTGGAGCTCCTCGCCTCCAGCCTTTCTGGGCAGCTGCCCACCCTTTGCCTCAAGTCAGACCTGGCAACATACGAATCTGCTTAACCATGGCTTGGGAAGCCTGGGCTGACATGAGGGAGATTACCATTTGTTAACTGTTACAATTGGCACGGTAAAATCATGATTGTTGCTCACTATTGGTTTAAATAACCATAGAAGGGTTTGGATTGGAAGGGACCTTAAAGATCATCTAGTTCCAACCCCCCTGCATGGGCAGAGACACCTCTCACTAGACAGGTTGCCCAAAGCACCGTGCCACCTGCCCTTGCACACTTCAGGGAGGGGGCACCCACACCTTCTCTGGACAACCTGTGCTGGTGTCTCACCACACTCACAGTGCTCACAGTGAAGATTTTCTTCCTAATATCTAACCTAAATCTACCTTGTTTCAGTTTGAAACCATTCCCCCTCATCCTGTCACTACATGGCCTTGTAAAAAGCCCCTCCCCAGCTTTCCTGCAGCCCCTTCAGGTACTGGAAGGCTGCTATAAGGTCTTCTGGGAGCCTTCTCTTCCCCAGGCTAAACAACCCCAACTTTCTCAGCCTGTACTTCTAGGAGAGGTGCTCCAGCCCTTGGACCATCTTTGTGGCCTTCCTCTGGGCTTTCTCCAACAGCTCCATGTCCTTCCTGTGTTGGGAGCTCCAGAACTGGGCACAGTACTCCAGGTGGAGTCTCATGAGAGCAGAATAGCTTTTCCTCAGGGCTGTTTTCAATCCATTCTCTGCCCAACCTGTAATTGTGCTTAGAGTTAAAAAATGGAGAAGTTTTACCAAAGCAGGGATGTCAAGGAAAGGTCCTGTGGAAGGAGCACGTGGCTAATCAACACCTGTGCCGGCCAAAATCCAATTAGTGATGCAGTTTTGCAGCGATGCAATTAGTGATGCAGTGATGCAGAGCCGCTTTTTATCAGGTACAACTGCATCTTGACAGAAGGTTTTGCTGACATAGCTCGCATCTGCTCCAGTGCGCGTGGTTTTTTATTATTATTAATTTATTATTATTATTTTTTCAAGCGTTAACTAACACAGCTACACGGGCAAAACTTGAAAACGCAGCTTAGAGCTAAATCGGGGTCCTCGATTGCTTTCTTGCTGCTGGGTTTTAGGCTAAAATCCTCACGAGCCTGAGGCAGTTCATGGAATTAGCTGCTCTGTTAGATCGCCCACAACACGAGCCGAAGGTGGCTCAGAGCACTGCCCGCGGGACACCGGCAGCAGGACAGCCCTGCCAGCCTTGTCTCACCCACCCGTCCCGGCTCTCCCTCTCCGTGCTCCTCCTGCTTCCCCGCGCAGCATCCAGCTGAGGTAGAAGGGGGCTGAGCAGCGAAAAAAAAAGGCCATGTAGCCGTTTCTTCTCCCTCTCCACGAGGTGGGTAGAGAAAAAGCTTGTCCCCCTGGACGCAGCCTGCGGGGAACGGGTGCCTCGTTCGCCTCCTTTCTCCCGGTCTGCAAAACCCTGGAGGAGGAGGAGGAGGAGGAGGAGGAGGAGGAGGAGGAGGATGAGGATGAGGATGAGGATGAGGATGAGGATGCAGAGAGCAGAGGGCCGGGAGGCATAAGATGGAGAAGAGGGTTGTGAAGGAGGCGGGGAGCGGGACCGGAGCCCGGCGGGGCAGCGGGCGGG
>NW_009953950.1:1437477-1438381 GCF_000747805.2 Chaetura pelagica
TCCGGCGGGGGCTGCCGGCACCCTGGGGAGTGGGGGTGTGTGTGTGTGGGGTTTTGGGGGGGTTCTCTGCCGGCTGGGAGGGTGAGACCCTGGGAGGAGACCGGCGAGGGGATCCCCTTGGCGCCCCTCTCTCCCGGCTTCCCCGCCGCGGGCTTGGAAACGGCTCTTCCCCTTCCCGCACCGAGGTTTCCGTGGCTGAAATGTTGCCTTCCTCTTGAAATACTTCAGTTGCCTTCACCTGTCTTTCTTCCCCCCCCGCCGCCCCGGTTTGTTGGCTTATTTGTTTTGGTCGGAAATGGGTTTTAAAGTCTTGAGACTCGCGTTGCTGGGGACCAGCAGCTGGACACCAACTGCGTGCAGTCTGGTCACGGCATTTTTAGCATGTAGGTACATCCAGGTGCTTCTTGCCCATCAAAGCGATGGGAGATGCCGCGTGTGTCCGCAGGAGAGAGCACGGCTCGGCTCTTCAGAAGTTGTTGGTATCTCAGCGCTGCAAAAGATGTGGGATGCACCCTGGATGGTTTTTTTCCCCTAGGGTGCTGCTAAGAAAAATCCGCGGAGGGTCTCTGCTTGTTGTTTATTATCCAGAACCCTTCAGTGGAGGCTGTTACCATCAGTCAGGCTATATCTCAGCATTGTAAAGAGCAGCAGGGGCTTGGCTGGGCAGTAAACAGAGTGCAGACAAGCCTGCCGTGCTCCCATAATGAAGAGTTGTTCCTCTCTGACTTGTGCCTCTGTTTTATTAGACCCTTCGCAGAGGGCTTCCCAAACTGGGATGCTTCACTGTTACTGAAAGCTCCTTGGACCAATGGGGCTAAGTACAGTGTAATTTCCTCCAGGTGTAAGCACCACTGTAACTGTGCTGCTGTTATGATTGCATCTTGGTAGCTTGCATTCCTTCAGT
>NW_009953950.1:1438396-1456739 GCF_000747805.2 Chaetura pelagica
TATCATGCCAGTAAATTTTTCATGGAGTGAAATTAATATAGGGCTCTAAATTTCATCCTGAGAAAAATGATAAGGTTAGTGATGATTATCATATAGGAATGCAAAAAAAAACCCAAAACCAAACGAAAAATCTTTTGCTCTCTTCAGTTACCAAGCGTGTGCTTCTCCTTGGTAACAGATCCATCCAATGATTCTCCAGTTGATAAAAGGCACATGCACACACACGTCCTTCCCACCTCCACGCTTTTGGATTGCTCTATCTATCTCTGTCTGTGAAGAGGGGAAGAAATAAAAAGACCCACCACACGCCCCTCTGTCTCAGCTCCCAGGGCTGCTGCCTTTTTTCTTTTTTTTTCTTTCCCCCTCAATGTCTTGAATAACTCACACTGTGACAAAGTGACAAGCAGAAGCTCTAGGAGAATCACACTTCATTCCCCGTGTCTGTCTTTGTGGCTGGGCATGATGATCTCTGAGCTCTGTCTGACCTGATCTTGTGCCATAGGATCAAAGGAAGCTCTTGCTGTCAATTTCAATGGGTGAAGGATCAGCTGCATAGTTTCAGATTGACTAGTCAAAGGTCCATCTTCTGATAAAATCCACATATTTAATTCCAGGTATATGTGGATAAGCGATTTGAGTTAAAGGATAGGAGATAAGAGTAATTAACTGTTTACTTCAGGTGAGGTCCTATCTCAGGGAGGTTCCTCCCTCTAACCAGAGGGGTAAATGCTTTCCATCCCACGTGTGACCCCACATGAGAATTTCACCCTAAGTAGAGAGCTGATGGACACAGCTCTTCTGGGCATATTCCTCTGCAGAGCTTTCATGTGGCCTCCAGCCAAAGGCAGCTGAAACGTGCCCAAACTGGCTCTGCCTCACAGCTGCTGGCAGCTCTTGCCTACATGGAGCCCACCACGGGTGACTGAGCTCTGCCTATGATATTAGGCAGAGAAGAAAAACATCTGCTTGTCCAGGCTCCTTTCTTTTGGAGTATGAGGCTGTATCAGAGAGGAGGCTGAGGCTGGCAAGGGTGGAAGTGGGATCATGAGTGAAAGCACGAGGCTGTGTGATAGTGGGGATCAGTGGGAGTAGGTCATGGGAGGAGGTGCTGTGGGAAGAAGACATTTTACATTAGAAATGGCAAAGTACTTCCACGAGGGCATCCTAATACATGAAAGGCCAGATCCATTTGCACCTTCTGAGAAATCTCGGTGAACCGCAGACCAGGCTCTGGGGAGTTAGATACGACAGTGCCCGCATCTGAGCCCAGGTGGCACCAACACTCAACACAGACCTCCAGTAGGCATCAGGTAGCCAAAGTCAGGCTGGAGTTAATGAAGCTGTCTGAGACATGGCATCAGTAGCTGCATGTGACAGTTTCCTTCTGTCATCTCTCCCTACCCACCTTGACCCTTAAACTTCTTGTCTCAGGGGAGGATCCCCCAAGAGTGACACCACACTCCTCCGGAGGCTGGAAGAGAAGGTCTCTCCATAAGGGCCTGATGCTGCCTCTCCTCCCATGGCATGAGCCAGAAATTGGCCATGTATAGTCTTCCAGCATGCTCACTTGCAGAGGAAAAGTTAATCTGCAGGGGTGTATACTTAATATGTTTGCAAGTGGAGTTCAGTGAAGCAAATTGTGGAAACAAAGCCACCTCCCGTGGACAGCTTGCTGGATCGGTGTAATTGCTGCATTTTTCTAAGCTGATGTTTTATGAGCCTATTATTCCAGGATTAGTTCCTGCATGTATTTTGAAAGGAAAAAAAAAAAAAAGAAACAAAACAAAAAAGTTGACATCTGATTTTTGTCTTGTAAAGCTGTTTTTGAGAAAGGGCATTGCCTACATTTCAATAAAATTGCCATAATAGTGTAAAGTAGGGGTCTTGCTACTAATGTCTGGTAGCTGTTTTGGCAGAGACCGGGCTCTTATGGTCACTGCAATATCTAACTTCAGCAAGGGGGGCCCATACAGGTTTTGATTTGCAGCAGACTTCAGCAACTCTGTAGGAGTTAATGCGCATTACTGTTTCAGAAAATTGTGTGTTTAGAAATGAAATCTGTGGATTAATGAGTCCCCAGCTAGGCTTGGATCCATCGCACTGACACGATGCATTGTACAGAATCAAGGCAACGCGGAGCAGATGCCAAAAATCTGCCATTACCTCACCCTGAAATTTCTAGAAGCTAAAGAGGTCTTCAAGAGAGCATGAGATGTTATATGCTGCAGGCCAAACACTAGTTACTTTACCAGCTGCTTCGAGGGCAGTTTGATGGACGCTGCCTTTTGAGTGACCTGTGTGGGACAGGAATCAGCAGCTCCCATGGGCACCTGAGCACAAGAGGGTGAGCTAAGGTGAGATTTTTAAACCTTCCCTGTGAATGTCTTTAGCATTGGACTTTAAATCAAACCTTTCATGGTACTTCTTGCAGTTTATGTTGCCATAATGTCAGGCATGTTATTATTTTCTGGGCTTGAAAAACGTTTGGTAGTGCCTGATGCAATTAAGTGTATTTTAGCTGAGCACAGGAGAATGTTGAACAGATTATTCTTTCCCTTGCTTTTGAATAAAAATATCACAGCCTATAATCTGACATTTTTGGGTAAAAGGCTGATTTCTCAGATCAGCTCAGGCAGTCTTTATTGCTAATCCTAAGGAAACATAGTTCCTCTATGAAGAGCAAGCCAATTTAGCTTTAAATTGTGGGTCTGGAACCCTGCTGAGTTAGCTGTATTCAGCTAACTTTGGGAGCCTGTGCACAATATACTCTCAGATTGTTTCAAGCCTTCTGCTTGGGGCTCAGAAGAGTCAATTGCTGGGCAACAGGAACTGGGCAAAGGCAGACATCATAAGGTAGTGATTTTTTGCGTTTTTAGACAGCTGAGATTATGTTGCCATCACTGCAGCAGGGGTGATATGGGGCTCTGTGAGTAGATCAAATAGATTTGTCTTATCTGCTGTGGAACCCGATGAAATGTCTGAATAAGTCCATATATACGTATATATAGTGTTGCAAACTGACATTGATTGACAATATACTCAGCCAAAATTATTATAAACAAACTTGAACTGAGAATACATTTAACTGCCTTTGAGTGTAATCTTTAGCGCTATAAAAAAAAGTCATTGAGGCAAATTGATTCATTTGATTTCTCATCCACCACAACATTTGTTTAGTGTTTTCTTTAGCGCTATTGTTAAACCTGAAAAAGGAACATTTATAGTTACAGTTAGTCAAGTGGCTTTCTGCAACAGTGGGAAGCAGTGGCTAAAAATACAATTTACCAGTTTCTTCATTGAAGGCGAAGCAATTGGTATTAAAAATGGCTCTTTCACAGAAGAGTTTGTGTTCCGAATACACTTCTGTATGAAAGAAGCAATAAAAAAACTGAACAGAAGATTTATATTTGGGCACTCAGCAGGTGCTGGGGTGGGTAGGTGGGCAGAGCAGTCTCCCTGCAGAGCTGGAAATGCCTCTTTTTTACCCTGGGAGTTCCTCCTGGAAGGAGGTGCTGTTTCTAAATGCACCTGCATGGCTGTCCTCTGCTGTGTGCATTATGCAAAATTATACACCAGCATAGCAGCAGTGTTTCTGTTCAAGCTTGGGCCCTGCCTTTGCTTTCTCAAGCACTTTTCAATGACCATGGGGAGAACAGTGCAGCTCCCAGCCTTTTCAGTGGGTGTGGAGCAACTGGGGCTTGAAGCCACTGCCCCGGAGTAGATGGGAGGTGGAGCAGCAGTCAGGCAGGTTATGTGACTGCTCTACATCAGCCAACCCTCCTAAAATGTTTCCCATGACTAGGCACTCTAGTTTTAAGCATTTTAAGCAGAGCTTACATAGGTGAGAGTATAGAGAAGTCTGTGTTGGTCCCTGGCTCTGCACCCCACCCTTTCCATTGCAGCCCCCTCCCACTGCAGACCCCTCCATCCCCTTCTCGGGTGCGATGGAGGAGGCAGCTCTCATCTCAGCCCATCAGGACCTGTTACCCAAAGCATAGGCTGGAGTGACACGTTTTTCACCATTTCTATCTTCGAGCAACCATTTAAGAGAATATAGGCAGGTGGACACAGGAAAGTGTGGATAAAAGTGGTTCCAGAAGACAGCAGCAGATGCTGCGATGCCATAATGCACCTTCACGTGTCACAGCGTTAATTTTGCTTTGAGTAAATTTGCCTTTTCCCTGTGTCTGCCACCACAGACTTCAGGGAATGAAGAGTTGCTGGCCAAAGGCCTTTGTGTGTGTTGGCAGGTGATATCTTGCCCCGTGAATGCTTTTAGTAACTGTGTCTCCCCCTGCAACATCACTGCTCTTCACTGGGGAAACCAACGCTGAGGGAGCTTCCAGTTGAGGGCTTCTGCGCCAGGACTTGCTGTTATCAACCTTGTCTGTATCGTAAGATTCAGGATTGTCCAAGCAGTAGTACTGGCTTAAAACCTGGAAATTTTGGTATACAGTCATATATAGTTCTAGGATCCTTACGTTTGTCTGATTTCTGACTTGTGGGGGCCGTGTGTGTGTGAGGATCACTTTTGCTTTCAAACCATCTTGCCAAACAAATAGGCCAGGCAGTGACTTTATTGCAAACAAAGGTTGAGTGGTCACTGATCCTTCAGTTGAACCCTTTCTTTTTTTCTCCCTCAAATATCGTGAGGTTGTAGGTGAAACTGTAAAACTTGGAATGTCTTCATTGATTTCAGTGTCTCAGAGGGTAAAGCCACAGGATCTTAATTTGAAATTTGATCTGTTATTTTATGTTCTTCCTCCAGTGAGACTTGTATATTGGTTTCCTAGATATGTTTGTTCTCTCACTGTAAGTATTTAATTAGTCTTTTTGCCTTTTTTTCTATGTATTTTTACATTTTATCTCTATCAAATACACTTTTGAAAAATGCTTACTTCAGATCTGCATGGGGGTTTTCTCCCAGGATTCTGCTCACTTTTATTAACAGCTGCCAACTGTTCCACCTGGATGATATGCTGCACTTAATTATATGCACCAAGGGAATGAAATGAGGGTATTTCTGCAGCCTGATTATTGACATTTCCTTGCTTGCACAGCTTTGACACTATTTTTTTCACAGAGGGGGGGGGTGTGTGCAAATGCATAATTTGAACTGAAGCTACTAAACATGGTTTTGCTAATATATGATACTTTAGAAAATTATATGAAGGACGATGTCGTGGTTGCAATGGCATCAGTGAGGACTTGGCTGGAAACTGAACCAGAAGATAGGTTGCTGTGTCAGCATAGTGTTTCCTGATACGTGTTATGGAGTCTTCAAGAATTTGAGCATAAGGCAGAACAAATGCCAGACTGCTGATGTCCACCTATCTGCTCATTTTGCTATATGATCACCTGCTAACAGTTTGTTCGTCTGGAGAATAACCAGTTGCATTGGGCACTTGTTATAAAGCCATGCTCTTCCCTCTAACCCTTTTCCACAAAGCATACTTGGCCTAAGTGGGAATGGGCTTTAACAGGCAAGAGAGCCAGTTCATTAGTGCTGTCTGTCTTCCAGGAAGATCGCTTTAATATTTTTCAGCTGTGGCTTGCAACTTGTTCTGCAATGAGCTGAATGCATGCACATGTGGCAGTTGCTTATCCTCTTGAGATAATCTGCTTTTCATCTTGTCTTTTAAGTGTTTTAAGGACGTTGCTAACAGTGCTTGTCAGCAATGTGCTTTTTTCCGTATAGACCAGTATAATTTTAGTGGTGTATGCAGGATTGAGGGAAGCTGAGTGTTCAGGTTGAATTGACACCAGGTGTAGTTCTTATGCAACGCTCACATCTGTTGCTAACAGTGCTTGTCAGCAATGTGCTTTTTTCCGTATAGACCAGTATAATTTTAGTGGTGTATGCAGGATTGAGGGAAGCTGAGTGTTCAGGTTGAATTGACACCAGGTGTAGTTCTTATGCAACGCTCACATCTGGATCCTTGTATTTGTTCTTGCAAGTATTGTATTTTTAACATGTTTAATGGCGTGTAAATCTGTGTGCCTGTTTTTGTAGGCATGTGTTACCTATAAATGTCGTGGTAATTAAAACACATCTTGCATTCTACCATCTCGCACTTTGCCATACCTCCTTTTTTTGCCAGTGAGTTGGAGAATGCTACTGTAACTTCATGCATTTAAGCAGATGTAACACATTAGGTGCCTTTGCTGCTCCACCCTCATGAGTTAGCTGTTTTCCTGCAAGTGGGAAAATGGAGGTTATTAATGAGTAGCACTTACTCATCACAGGGTTATAACCCCAGAAGGAAAGCAGTTGTGAGATGCTGTGCCAAGTCTTCTGGCGACTGAATTGTAATTGTCTGTCTAAAACCTAAGCTGTTGTGTTGTATGGACAGTAATATAAAATGACTGGAGAGTTTATGTGCTGACTATGCCACTCTTCAAGGTTATGGAGAAGCATCTAAAATTGTACAAAGCCAATGACTGGGTAGATGCCAGCCAGAAGAAGAATTAGGTGGATTGCTGTGTTTGTGCTCGCCCAGCAGCATGGGATACAACCAAACCAAAGCAAACCAGTACTGCCTGCATTCAGACTGTCTCAAGTACTCTCTGCTTGCCATGGAGCCACACTTTGCATTGCTGCAGCTCCAGTTTGGTGTAACTGTTATTTTTCAGATAAGCTGAAGAGCCCAAAGCCCCAGCCTCACAATTCTGTGGCTCTATCTGCTGTGCTTCCCTGATGGGTTGTCTGGTCACTGATCTCCTGGAGGGTACAAATCCAGTGGTTCCAATGTCGTCAGTGGGACTGATGGTGGTTGTGCTGATGGAGAGAACTGGGTAGGTTTTTCCAGTAATCTTTACTGGAGTAAGGGAGAAGCCACCTTTGCAAACATGGCTGTGGGACTCATGCTGGGGCATAGGTACCTCTTTCTAAGATGAGGGGAATCCCTACAAAACCTGTGTGTTGTTCTGCATTTAGGATCCCTGCTTGCAGGGAGCAGGATCAAACCTCATCCTCATGGAGAGTCTGGGAGGAGGTACTGTGGGTGCCTCAAGGAGACCACCTGCAAAAAATTCGTAGGAAGCTAGTGTTGTTCTTACTAAAGTTTCCTTTTCTGTCAATGCTTTGTTCCTCTGTTGCACTGCTGAACTCTAGATCCAACACCTTTAATCCTAGTCCCAACAGGGCTTTTCTCATTTGTAGTGCAAGATCAGTGCTACTAGTGCTTTGAGAAAAATCATTGCAACAAAGAGAACTAAAAAAAGACAAGTTTTATATAATGAAGTTCTTTTGCTCTCTGCCTGTTGTGAAAGATTGTCATGGAAACATTTTTTTCAGAGAATAAATTTATTTTCTGTGAATTATGTTCACAGAGCTAGGGGAGAGAACATATTATTTATATATAAAAACTTCATTGGAGACACCTTTTTCTTGGCTCCCAACAGTTGTAAATATTATCTTGACTGTGTTTTAAATCACTATAAAGGAGGGTATTGCCTGGGTCTCCAGAGCAGTGGCTCTTGGGTTTTTGTTTACATGGGGTTTTTTCCTCCTTAAAGTGATAATGCTATATTGGTATTAAAGTGCTTTAAATCAGGGACACTTAGTCTTCCATAAGCCCGGTTATGCATTTCAACACTAGAATGTAAAACAAAGACTAACATGAAATGCATTATGAGTCCATGGGCGGGAAAACGGGAAGCGGCATGAGCTGCCGGGTTTCTCCTGCAGGGATCAGTCTTGGAGGAATGTCATTTGGTATCGCTCCTCTGCGTTTGCTTCGCCACACGGAACCTGAGATCATCCATCTCACTGTGACAGAAGAGGTTTTCAGCATTAGGAAGGCAAGTTGTGGCTTATCAGAAACAGCTGGATGGGATACGGTTCACTTGCAACCAAGGCATCAACCATGCCCTGCCATGCCTCTCTGCTCTGGTGGCTGCTGCTTGTCCTGACAGCCTATTCAGGCCACATCTGGGTGGAAAAGGACCCCCATTGTGTAGCAGTTTGTTTCCATCTGCCGCAGTGACTGCACATCAGGGTCCCCATGCTTTTGTGGGACAGGCCCTGAAAAACTTCTTTCCTGTTAGCTGATCGTGCCTTGAGTTCAAAGAGCTTTCATCCTAAGTGCTGGGCAGTGTTTAGGCATGTCAGTCGTACCTTATGAACAGGGCTAAAATAGCCCTTTTCTGAAAAATTGCTAATATTTGGAAAGGGATACTTGATGAACATTTTGCATGTCAATGGCAAGGCAAACCCATCTGGCCCAGAGACACAGTTTCTCCTTTCAGAGGATGTTTCTGGCCCAGAGGCTGTTTTTGACAAGCTCATAAGGCTTTCTTTTGGAACCTCTTCAGTGCACTCTTGTGTATCTCTGCGTCTGGCTTTCTGCCGCCTCTCCTTCCATCAGTCTCTGCCTCTTCCATCATCTCTCTTGACTTGTGTAGATATCTTTAGAGGCCGGGGAGGTAAAAATGTGCTCCTTTGCCTTGAGGGATGCAGTTATGGCTACTCCATTAATTAGTTGACCAAGAGGGCACTGAAGGGTCACTGGAATTGATTTCTTTCTGCCAAAGGCAAGATGGATCCTTTCCATGACCTGCTCAAGACAAGTCATGTGTTCCTTCCCATGGATGGGGCTGTGCTGTAGCCACATATGTTCCTATTTCTCAGGCTGTCCTCTGACCCCGTGCCACCCATGTGTTGTACAAATCCTGCTGCTTTGGTTATAGAGCATCAAGGGAAAGCATCATTCTTGGGGGTTTCTTTTCAGAGTGGCTGGGCATGGGTAGAATTGCAGCATCCCCCTTGCCTCAAAACCATCTGCAGCTGGTCACTGTGGTCTAAAGGTCTGGCTGTTTCGGGGGGCAGAAATGCTAGCAGATAAGAATAGGTCTTTATTTCAGCTGTTAAAAAGGGTAGGAAGCAGAAGATGAGGGGAAAGGGGCAGCTGGTTTTACAGAAACAGCAAAGCAGAATTATGTCCAGGAAAGAATAACAATAGTTGCCCATGAAGTATGGCATTAAGTTACCCATAAATATGATGTGAAGTAAAAAACATGTTGAAGAAAGATATGACCAAGAACAGCCCTCCTCCTGTGAAGCTGAGCTGCTCTATGGAAATGGACCACATCGGACAAGGCCTTAGTTATGTGTTAAGTCAGCAGTTACCCCGCTCTGTTTCTTTCCTTCCTGATTGAAATAAGAGGAAAGGGAAGAAAAAACTGCAGAAGTTTGGGAAATACCATACTGTGTGGAAGGGCATTAAAGCAGAGATTGAGGAAGTCCTGAGGAGCTCATGCACACAACCTTGTGATACTGACAGTCTTAACGCCTTCAAAAGGCTGGGCGTCAAGAAGGCAGGGACAACCTCTTTTCACCTGTGCCCTGTGATAGGACAAGGGGTAATGGACTCAAACTCAAGCACAGGAAGTTCCACCTCAACATGAGGAAGAACTTCCTTAACTGTGAGGTTACAGAGCACTGGAACAGGCTCCCCAGCGAGGTTGTGGTGTCTTCTTCTCTGGAGATTTTCAAGACCTCTCTGAATGCCTTTCTGAGTGATCTGCCCTAGTTTGGTCCTGCTCTGGCAGGGCGGTTGGACTTGATGATCTTCAGAGGTCCCTTCCAACCCCTAATATTCTATAGAAAGGCCGGGAGGTCCTTTGTCTTAGCATAGAGAGAGCAATCCCATAGCATGTCCTTACAAACACCAGTGTCTCGACACATGAAAACTCTGTCTCCCCATGGAAACGCTAATCTGACTGTGCCAAAACAGTTGGCAGCTGAGCCGTGGGTGAGTTGGGCTGCCTGCAGCAGTATCAATATTTGCGTGACTCCTCATGACACTTCATGTCTTCTGCACTGGGGAGCTCCAGCAAGGATGTCAAAGAGAGCTTGCAAAATTTGTCTCTCTTGATGTGACTGCTGATGGCTCCCCGAGCGTCTTGCAGAGGTCACCCCCATCCTCCTATGTTGTGCCTTGTGTCCTGCCACTCTGCAGGGACTAGAGACTCTTTGCATATGTAAAGGCACTGGGGCCCAAAGGGATCACAGCAAATCATCCAGCCTGAGTTCCTGTAGAAGATGAGCCCAGTCTTCTCCAAAGGAGTAGCTGAGCTGTATAAATGTTTTGTTGAGATATTGCATACTTTTCAGAGAGGGAGGAAAAATTCAAGATCTACATTCATCTCTATAAGATAAGATGTTTCTATCATTACTTCACCCCACCTAAAGAAAACATGGATTGTGTTTATAGCCTGAGTTTGCCCAATTTACCTTTTGGGAAGTTAATTTTTATTTTATTAGATTAAAGAGCTTTCCATTATCAGAAATCTTTTCCTCATGTCGGTACTTGCAGAAAATCATTAAGTCAGTGTGTAACATTCTCCTAATTAAATATTTTGAGCTTCATTCAGTTACTTAGATGAACAGTTCTTGGACTTCAGACTGTTCTTGAAGCTCTTTTCAGAACTTTTTCCAAATTTTTAACATCATTTTTTAATTACTGGCACCAGAAGTGGATACAGTAATCTAATAATAGCCCCCAGTGTCTTGGACAGGTGTAATTAATACCTTTTCTTATGGTTACAAATACATCCTGCTTATGCTTTGAGGGATTATGTTTAAGTTGGCTGTGGCATCAAGAGGGCTTATGTTCATTTGCTTATCTAAAGTACTCCTGAATTCTTTTCTGCGTCTCTGGATACTGTCGTCTTTGGGCTGTAGGTAATGGTAAGATTTTTTTATCCTCTGGCAATTTTGTTCTTTCCGCTCAAGGTGTCTTGAATCTGAAACATTTGAGTGAGCATACTCCGAGCAACTTTCTTACCTAGAAGAGCTTTTATTTCTTCGGGGCTGATTTCAAGCTTTCCTGACTTTGCCTAGTTTGCCAACAGAGAGAGTGGCCTCCTGCCTACTGAGACATTTATCCGGTGCTTGTCTCTACAGCAGCTGGTTTTATGTATTGCTGAGCTCCAAACTCTTTGCTTACACTGCCAGAGACTCAGAAGGAAGGAGAATACTTTAACAGACATGACTCCTGTCTATTTTTGATTGTTGGTTTTACTAAAGCCAGAGCAAATACAAAACAAAACCCATATATTCAGCTGTCCTACAAAGAGCAGATTAAAAAAAACTATCAAAGACCCAACATTGCCACTCAATACTTCTCATTTCACATAAAACTTCAATGCATCCCTGATTGTATAGCTACTGAGCAGCCTTTTCACAGTGCATATATGTGCACATGAATGTACTTGTTTAACTCAGCCTCTATCCCCCCCTTTTCCATTCGTAGCAAGCATACAAGGCATATAAGGTACCAGATGACCATCACTGAAGGGTTGACCATTTCTAATGTTGATAAATAGGACAGGCCTTATTCTTGTGGAAGAGTCTGCAATAACACATGGCTGTGGGTTTGGACAATTGCTGGCTTCCTTAACATGAATGACTAAGCTATAAGCAGCATGGTTAGCAAGTGGTTACATTCTAGTGATACTCACAGAAATTATCTGAATTTTTCTTTCAAAGTGGTTCTTGACAGGTAAATAGGATGGTAGCTAGGAAGCCAAGCAGGAAAGCCAAAGGAAGTCCCACCAAAAATGCCACCCCAGGAGCCTTTTCAGGCAGTTTCTCTGAATTGTGGTATGGGCCACAAGTTAATTTGGCAAATGATCAAGAACGTTACTTTTCCTACAGTTTCATTGTGTTCATTTCCAGAGTGAAAGTGAAGTTTGTGTTTCTGTGATGGGATCTCGACTCCTCCATGTCTGACAGTCCTAACAGAAGAGCTGTGATTTCTCTCTGTCCTGAGTGGGACATGTGTGGTCCCTTCTGGTGGTGAACAGTTTATTGATTTCTAGTGTGCATTTGCTTGGATGATCCTTTTCTTTAATGCTTTATTTCTTAAGGTATTGGAACTTGCTATGGATAAAAAAATATTCCTTTTCTCTTCTGTAACATTTGCTAAGCTGTAATAGTTAAAGGAAAGAATAAACGCTACTCAGTGAATGAAGCTGGCATTTTCTAATCCTTGGATTCAGTTGTGAAAAGCAACTTGTGTGTCTGGCTGGTTGGTTACCTAAACTGAGATACCCTTAAAGAGATTGCTTTCAGGACTGTGTTGACAATTGTGCAGGCTTCTAAGTTAGGTCTGTTTAATATGATTTGAATTGGCCACCCAAAATCACCAGCTGCTTTTGAAAATTAGGCTCAGATTTTTGTGGCGAGGATAGTCCTAAATACAAAGCAAGCTACAAGTGGTGCCAGAGAGCTATCACTGAAAGGAAGGAAGAAAATAAAACTAATTCATTGCTTGAGCCTTTTTGGGCACTTCAAAAAAGCTGGAAATGGCTTTGCACTAATGCTGGCTGTAAAATAACAACATGGTCTGGTTCTTTGTCTCAGTCTCCTGGCTAAGCTTAAACCAGACAGTAAAGGTTTGTGAGTTTAGGTGCAAAAGTGCAAGTCTCAGGCCTTCCCATTGACTGTCCCCCCAGCTGCACTCTGTAGCCTGCAGCTCTGAACTATGTCTGAATGGTCAGGGAGCACCAGGCCTCCAATGGCCCATGGCCTGCGACAATGCTGAGAGTCAGCACTGCTGCCTGACTTGGCATCATCTCCAGAAGGTCTGTCAGAAGCAGACTTGCAAAAAGAGGACAGAAAAGAAAATCAAAGAAGATGGAAAAAAAAAAAAAAAGAAAGGCCGGGAGGTTGTCCCTCCAACAGTTGAAGTTGCTTCTCTTATGCTGTGTTGGTCTCCTGGCCAAATCCCACAGCGCTTGCTGGATTCTTATTCAATCCAGTTTCCTCTCAATTCAGCTGGAGCTCCCTTTGGCAGGAACTGCCTTCCTCTTAAAGTTAGGCGAGAATTTGCAGAAGGAAACAATTCAAGTGGTTGGGTAAGTGGGGAAAACTTAAAAAAAAGTCCCCAAAATGTCATATCCTGATTTTGCAAGGTCATGTGCTGTCTTCTGTTCTCTGTAAAGTTAAACATGTTATAACATTATTTTGCTAGTCAAGGGCATTACTATGAAGCTGTTCTCTGGATGTTGCTGCAAGCATCTGACGTGAGCATTGTTCAAGACCTCTTGACTTTAACTCCGCAAACAGGCCATTGAGAAAACCTGTTTTTTAGCAAACAGGAAGGTTTGCTGCCATTGAGGTGTTTCCTTTTGCCAAGAGGCAGCCTGTGCAAAGACATCCGATCTGGCAAGCAAGAAACCCAAGGCCGAACTCAGACCTCGTCTCCTCAAGTGCTAACGTACCGTGTAGCTTAAGTCACTGCTGATCATATGGTTGTTACTTGTTTTTTTTTCAGTGAAGTCATGATGTATCTTAAGCTGGTCAAAGCTTGAGCTTTGAAAGGAAAGCCATGTAGAGGGTTCAATGTTTTACTGTAAAACCATGGCTTGAGTAAAGCTCTTTGCAGCTTTGGGTGGGGAGGGGGGGGGGGAAGAGCCAACCAAAAAACAGAATCATAGAATCATAGGATGAAGGGACCTTAAAGATCATTTAGTTCCACCCCCCCTGCCAAACCCACACCTCCCACTAGATCACTTTGCTCAAAGCTCCCATCTAAGCTGGTCTTGAGCACTTTCAGTGAGGGAGCATTGCTTACAGAAGCCAAATTGCCTTCCATCAATTTTGTATGTAATTGAAAGTAAGTTCTACAGCAGGCTTGGATCCTCCCTCCAATATTATTGGGTTTGTGTTCAGCTTCATCCTGGTATCCAACACTTGGTTTCCCATCAGCAGTACAGTGCAGGCGGACCATGCCTTGAATTTCTTATTGAAGCACACAGAAGATGAAAACCACAAGTTTTCAAAGCAGACTTCCAGCATTGAGGAGTATTTATGGAGGGTTGGTTCAAAGAAAAAAAAAATCTCTCAGTAAGACTGTGCTGCAGGCTGACAAACAGCACTGCTTTAGAGCAGTCAGGCAATGATCTAAATAGACCTTTTCGTGTCCACTGGGTAAACAAACATCTTTCTCTCACTAACAAAAGCACTGCTTCTTGACCTGTGATCTTTCCAAGTGTCAATGGCAGGGTTATAAATAACAGGCAGAAGGGAAGGGGAAGAAGATGACTTTGCCTTCTGCCCACTGAGCACCTGGAAGTTCTTCCTGCCTGGTGCAGCAGACCCGTCACCAGCTCCATGGGCTTGGCATCCTATTGGGGTGCAGGTCTGGGGAGCTGCCTGGAGTGAAATGTGCCTCTTCCCATGGGCATATGGACACTACCCTGAAGCATCCTTATGATCTGTGAGCCACCTTCTATGCTTTGTTGCAATTTCATATGTTGGGGTATGACTGTTTATAAAGATGATGCAAATGTGTTTTCTCTGGATGCAGCAGTGATTTAGCAACCGAAGCCCTGGCTCCCAGATTTCTCCAGGCAACGTTTGGTTCTTCAAGCTATCTCTTCTTGCTTTTTTCTCCGGGCCTTGCTTTGACTGTTTTTGTGCAGTTTGGTGCCAGCCAGCTCCTCTTCCCCCCACCAACTCTCTCTTGCAGATTCACAAACCCTCCTAAAACACTAGTTGGCAAAAAACCTCCCGCCCGTGTGTGTCCAACACGTGCCTTTGTTTGGGTGATGACACGTGACTGTATTTGCTGATGGTGTTTTAGCTGCTTGGTGCTGCAAGCAATGTCACCATCTCCTCCAAGGATCTGTGAAGAGTGGTGTTTGCACTTCCCCCTCACCTCCGTTTTGGTGTGCTTTGGCCCAACCTGAACTATTTTAGTGCGACGATTTGAGAGAAGCAGCAATTGCTCATATGATGTGTCACACCATAAACTTCAGGAAAGTAATTCATTCCAACAGTGTAATTCTAGGCCTCAGGAACCAAAAATATGGCCTATTACTCATCTTTGTATCTCATAACACAGAATAACCCAAACCATGTATTTATTTACACAGCAAAGGTTTAGCCAAAAGCAAAGTGTTGAATGTCAAGAGCCACTGTTGCTACATATTGAGAGTAATTACTTGCTTTATCTTTTTTTTTTTTTTTATTTCTGTGCCAATATTAGCCAAGAATTCAAGTCAGGAGATAGGCATGATGCAGAGACAGACAACCCCTATTTGAAACTTGGGAGAGCAAAGCTGAATACTTGGCACGTTTTGAGTAGGCTATGAAAGCTTGAATGTGTTTATTTTATGGTTATTTAACATCTACTGTATTTTATCTACTAATTTTTTTTTCCTTCTGCATGAATGAAATTGTCAGGTGTGTGCACATGCATCTACACCATACAGGAGGCTGTGTATAATAAATGTGTCTGGGCACATTTGGTCTTTCCTTACCTTGGTCTAGCACTGGATGAATCAGGGATATTTAGCTAGATCAACCCTGGAGATACTGAGTGCACAGTTCAATCCCTAGACTTCATCTATATGCTTCGGAGTAAATTGTAAATTGGAGGAAAATCCAAGAAACTCAAGCAAAATAAACCCACAGAAGCTCTGCCTGAGAGTGCTGATCTCCCTTTGCACATCCCTTGTACCTTGGGATGCATTTAATGTAGGAAAGCAATGTGATCCTACAAGAAAGCAAAAAGATCTACAGTGCAAGGGGAAGGGCATTGTCTGGAAGGACAAAAGAGTAAACAAAAGGAGTAGTAAGGAGGAAGACTGAAGAGGAGCAGAGGGGAACAAAAGCTGGAAGCTATTATGGAGGATGTCTGGATGAAAGTTGATAGGCTGTTTGTGTGATTGGGTTGTGGTGGGTTGACCTTGCTAGACACCAGGTGCCCACGAAAGCCTCTCTATCACTCCCCTCCTCAGCTGGACAGGGGCGAGAAATAGAATAAAAGGCTCTTGGATCAAGATAAGGACAGGGAGGGATCACCCACCAATTACTGCCATGGACAAAACAGGCTCGACTTGGGGAAATTAGTTTAATTTGTTAACAATCAGATCAGAGAAGGGTAATGAGAGATAAAAACTACATCTTAAAAAACACCTTCTCCCAACCTTCCCTTCTTCCCAGACTCAACTTCACTCCCAGTTTCTTTACTGTCTTTCCCCACAGGGGGTCAGGGAATGGGGTTGCAGTCAGTTTGTCAGATGTCCTCTTTGCCACTCCTTCCTCCTCAGGGTGAGGAGTCCTCAGACTCTTCCCCTGCTCCAGCACGGGGTCAGTCCATTGGAGGCAGCCCTCCACAAACCTTTCCAACATGAGTCCTTCCCATGGGCTGCTGTTCTTCACAAACTGCTCTAGCGTGGGTCCCTTCCACAGAGTGTAGTCCTTCAGGAACAGACTGCTCCAGCGTGGGTTCCCCCTAAGGTCACAAGTCTTGCCAGGAAACCTGCCCCAGCACGGGCTCCTGCATTAAACTCAGTGTGCTGCAGGGGGACAGTCTGCCTCACCATGATCTTCATCGTGGGGTGGAAGGGAATCTCTGCTCCAGAGCCCGGAGCACATCCTCCTCCCACTTCACTGATTTGCCTGTCTGCAGGCTGTTTCTCTTACATATTCTCATTTGTCTCTCCAGCTGCAATTGCACAGGGTGTTGGGTTTTTTTAATACATTATCACAGAGGTGCTATCACCATCTGGCCAGCGGCAGGTCTGTCCTGGAGCCAGCTGGCATTGTCTGTATTGGATGTGGGGGCAGCTTCTAACATCTTCTCAAAGAAACCACTCCTGTAGCTGCCCTGCTGCCAAAACCTCGAAACCTTGCAGTGCAAACCCAATACATGACAACTACAATACTTCTTTAGTTATATAGAGGTTTCTTTTAAAGACCTTGGCTTTTGAATAGTCGCTGAGACAGGGCAGAGGGAGTGAGGCAGCCTCTGAGTTATTTCCAGGGTGCCCTGTGCTGCAGCATGGACCTAGATGAGGACACAAGGTCCCACGCACATCTGTCCCAGGGGAAAGCAATATTGCACTGAAGGTGTGGGAGATGTAGCCTTACCCTGTGTTTTACTCTTCTTTTTCGCCTATGCAAAGCCAAAACAAAACTGTTATTTCCACCCTTGTAAGCTCTGTCAGCTGTGCTGGTGGATCTCTTGGCCCCAGTGCATGGGGCCTTGAAGAAGGAAAGGTAGCTTCGAGTCAAGGGTGGGTCCAAAAGCAGCTTTGCTTGTCTGCTGGGACAGCAGCAGATTTGGTCTACTGACCAAGTATCTGTCAAAATCAGGGAAAAGATTTGTCCTTAAGACACAGAAAGCTAGTTCTTTGTGATAGTGAAAAAGACAGCCAGTAATCACCTAGCTGGCTCCATCTCCTGGGTTCAGGCGGTTGCCCCCATCTCCACAGCCATGCTCAGCCTGGGCAGCAGATGCATACACATGGAGTAATGTGGTTTTTTGGGTAAACAAACTGGGAATGACTTGCCTATATGGAGAACAGTTTACTGCTCCATGCTGTTAATACTGCATGTTTTGTGTCTGGCAGCAGTGGAAAATACCAGGTGTTTGGTTTGGTTGGTTCTTTTTTATTTTTAATTTCTGCAAAGATTGTGTTGTGCTACCAGCAGACAATCTGGCATCTCATGTTTCTGTAACCCATGAATTTGTTTGTCCTCTCCAGAATAACTTTTGTGTTTTTTTGTCTAATAATCCACACGAGCCCCTGTGTTCTCAGTTCTATCTCATGAAGAACATGCTAAGACTGTTTCCTTGGTGAATCACCTGAGGCTTAAAAAAATGGTGAAGTGCTAATTTACCTGTTGTTTTATCTTATGACTAAATGATCTTTCTTTAATGTGACTAGTCAGGAAGGTAGCTTCCAGGCATTTATGGTCCTGATGCTGCTCTGGCCTTCACCTATGCAACTGTCTCATGTGGTGTTCAGCTTTATCTTTTTATCAAGGGTATTTAATCAGAATGGTCTTTTAGCAGCAGAAACAGTTCCAGCTAATGGCAAGCTCAGCGATACTGACTTCTGGCTCTTAGGACAGACTATGAAGCCCCAAATCCTGTAATTTTATTCTTCAATTCCTTTGCTGATAAAACTTGACTTAGATTCAAGGCGTTTGTGTCAAAGGGTATGGATTTATTTCTGTTGTCGTATTTCCAGACCATATTTTTGTGGCTTTTGTTCTCTAAAGGAAAACCAAAATGTTCACTAATTTAACCTTTCCTTTGCTTGCAGAAAAAGTAAAGGTAAGGCTAGTCAGACTGGGAGCTGTCTTGTGCTTGATGTGTGCTTGGCAGTTTGTCAAGCCAGGAAGACAGCCAGATATATTTGGAATAAGTTTATCTCCCTGTCGCTGAAGCCCACCAGCCTGCGGTGCTGTGGATTGTCATGATGTAGTTGGCCATAGTTGAAAAGGGATGTTGTGTGAGCTGGAGGTGGAGAAAATCTTCTTGGACTTGCACTATTGTCTGGGTGTTAAGCCTAGGGTAAAAAAACTCTTGAGATTTTC
>NW_009953950.1:1457246-1459195 GCF_000747805.2 Chaetura pelagica
TCCCTACATTTGTTATTCCTTCTCCTTGCAGGAGTAAGGTAAAGCAGGAGATCCTCCAAGGCCAAATCAAGGCAGACAGAAAAGACATGGATGCAGCACCTTTGTGTCTGTGTCTGGGGGGGCAGATGTGGCATTTTCTGTGCGTTTTGTTGGACCTGTACTCGTGTAAACAAGACTCTTCTGTATCATGTAAAATTCACTGTCATGTAGGAATACCAAGCACTGTGTTCCCCCCTCCTCATCCTGACAAACAACCAGCTGTCACTTGGGTAATGATGGGTGAGCTGAGGGGTCTGGGTGCGTGTGCTGAAGGACTTCCTTTGTTTTAGAGCTCTGAGGAAAGGAGGAGCCTGGGAGGAGGATTCCGTGCTGCCTTTTGTTGCTGAGCCTGGCACAAGCTGTTTAAATCTTTGTCTGGTGCAGATGACCTGGAAGTCTGCAGCACCCAATCTCAATAAGAAATCTCAATAAATAAATGAGTGGCTATAAATTTGAGGCAGAAAAAGGCAGATACTTTTATTGCAGCTATTTAGGGAATCCATTAAAACAATAAAAGGAACCAGATTGTTTAGGTGTAGAACAGAGTGATATCCTAGCCAGTCCCATCCTTTTGTTCTCATGTGGTGTTCTGCACCAGCAATGAGAAGGAAAGCACTTGGAGACGTGTTTTGTAGGTTGTGATACAGAGTCTCCTTAGTTTTATTACATATTTCAGTTTTTATGGGCTTCAGTTGACTTGGACAGCTGTGAGCTGGTGTGCCACTTAAAACTTGTATTAAAAAAAAAAAGAAGTTTTGCCTTCTTGGATTTTGCAGAGTTGCTCAGTTCTAGGAGTCACAAGGGAATCATATTTTATGTGTCTTTTAAAAGAGGAAAAAGAAATGTGCCAAGAGAGTGATAGCAAAATTATTTTGGTTTTCCTCGTATGTTTTTATTTTGTTTAATCATGCAAAACTAACACTTGGCTATAGTTTAAGAAACTTATCATGGAAGCCTATAATCTCAACTTGTATATCCAAAGCCAGGAAAAGGCAAAAATGACACTTAAAACTTGTCAACGCCAGCCTGAAGACTTTCTGGGAAAATAGATAAAATAAATGCCCAGCACTAAGTGTGCTAAATGTTTGGATATGGTTAATGAGATTGTCTCCTCTCCTTTGTTACCTATTTCCTTGTAATAACTTTGGTCTGTCATTGTACAAGGGAATAAAGAAGAAATTGTCAGTGAGGTTGGAAAAACAGCTGTTTCTCTGACCAGAGCAGTTGTGCCTGAAATCGTGGTGTATCAGTTGAGACTGACGTCCTTTTGAGAGATAATGTTTTTTTAGGCTGTTTATACCAGGTCGAAGCAATAAATCATTGGTGTGACTGCTGACAATCTCCTCTATTTTTTTTCATTAGGTGGCAGTGAAAGTAATTGACAAGAAAAGAGCCAAAAAGGACACCTATGTCACCAAGAATCTGCGACGGGAAGGGCAGATCCAACAAATGATCCGCCACCCGAACATTGCTCAGCTGCTGGATATACTGGAAACAGAAAACAGCTACTACCTTGTCATGGAGCTGTGCCCTGGTGGCAACTTGATGCACAAGATCTACGAGAAAAAAAGGCTTGAGGAGCACGAAGCACGCAAATATATCCGGCAGCTTATCCTGGCAGTTGAACATCTTCATCGGGCAGGAGTGGTTCACAGGTAATCTTCAAAACCCACTTTAGTCAAAATGTACCTCAGAGCCTCTAAAGGGTAATTTTGCATTTATGTGTATAGTAAGGAAACTTCCTTCTAAAACATATTCTTGATGGCTTTTTTGGCTAATCTTCGTGATAATTGTTTAAGAGGCTGTTTTTTTAGACACTAGAAAGTATCTGCAGAAAGCACTTAAGAAAGTGTGCAGCTTCAGGTGGGCACACGGGAGCCACATTCATTCCGTGTCCTTTAAGGTTAAGC
>NW_009953950.1:1459208-1500449 GCF_000747805.2 Chaetura pelagica
CTTTCCCTGCAAGTAGCACTGGTTTGCCTCTTGAAAGCTCTGTACCAACATTAACTCATGAATCATTTCATTATTTCTTTGAGGAGGTGGCTGTGTGTCTGTTGTTTTGCTGGTGGAAACAGAGCAGTAGTATAGGGAGGTGAACTGATTTGCCTAAAGCCTCACAGTAACACTGCTGGGACAAAGCCTGAATGGGACCACAGAAGTCCCTTGCTTCTGCTTCTCTGCTCTTTCCTTTTATTATATTGCCTCAACAGGACCTCACAAGTTTGAAGACTGTGAAGTACAATGCAGAGTATGCAGCCATTGAGTTCATTTCACAGTGTCTTCTCAGGAGAGATCCAGAACTGCTGCAATATGTCACTTGCTTTCTTTAGGACCTTTGCTCAATCGGTGTGTAAGCAGGAGGTGGATCTCCTTGCAAGATTATGCTGTGGAGTTAAAATGTTACCTGGGCTCTAGGGCAAAGTGGACAAGTTCATCAGAGAGAAGTCTGCAGAGGGTTGCTGAATAAGGAGTAGCTTCCTCTGCCTGGGGAAGTCCCTGAGCAGCAAGTGGGGGAGGCTGGGAGAGTGCAGATGGAGCTATCACATGTGATTCCCTGTCCCTGTACCTTTCTCCGCTTATGTGCTCTTGGCTGCTATGGAGACAGGAGGATGGTGGGCTGGGTGGACCTTTGGTCTGAGCTCTTATGTCTTCTGTTTTGTTCTTAGGTATATTTATAGGGTATTGTCTAAGAAGGAGGCTCTGCTTTCTAAATTTGGGGCAACTGGTGTTAAGTCTGGACTCCCACATACTTCCCATATGATGCTGAGCAAGTTGTGTACGCCCCATCTTCTTAGGTTATGTAGGCACGTCATAGGAGCTAGGCACCTGAATACTTTTGAGGATCTGGGTCTTAATTTCCTTGGCTGCACTAACTGTAGAAGATGGAGAGCTGTTGTATATGCTCGTCCATAGGGCTGCTGTGCAGGCAGCTGGCAAACTGCCTGAAAGCATCCTAGAGCCAGCTCCCCCAGCTGTGTGCTTAGCTGCCTACCACTATGCAGTGCTGTTGGGTGCATCTGGCTTGGTAGAACTCCATGTGCTCTGAAAACTGCTTTTTGTGGTCTTGAATCTCTCTCTGTGTTCCTTGTGATCCTTATGGGATAGGTGCTACGTGCACATACAGCCTCAGATGTGCTGAGGTCTTATCTCAAGCTAAATTTCTGGTACGACTGTAATACAAGTATTTGAACAACCAGCAGGTCTATTCTGCAGGATCTCGATCAGCAACTAAACTGCTGACCTCTTTAAACTATTAACCCCACAGTTTGGGGTTAGAAAAGGAAGAAGTCTTCTTAATTCTTTAAGGGATCAATTGATACCTGGTACGTACAGAGAGAGAGGAAGGAAAAAGGTCAAAGTTTCTGAGATGGGCAGAGGAAATGCAGCAGAAAAAGATGAACACGTATAGCCTTTAACAGCAGTATCGAGTTCAGCAGCAGCAGTTCCTCTCCCTGAGAAAATTGCCTTCTATGTAGGGGCTTAAGTGCTTAAGGTGAGTTGGTAGGTTTGGCTTTGATTCCCTTCTATTTCAGAGAGTATTCCAATCCACATTTTATATAAAAATAGCTTGTTCACTAGGTACAGGCCAGAATCAGAGGCTACTGTGGTGGGAAGAAGGCAAGGCTTTGGTGTCCAGAGAGAACATGAACCCATAGAGTCCAAGTTCCTGTATGGATGCTGCACAACAGCAGTTTTGGCCCTCGCCCTTCTTTCTGTCTGCTGTATCTGGGAACCTAAGTGCAGCTCACGGAGACTGAAGCATGAGGGACCTTCATGAGTGGATGGAGGAAGCAGCCTTGGAAATGCTGACGTGCTCTGCTGCATCTGGCAGCTGAGCTCTGTCCGTCCAGCCCCGTGATGCTGGCTTAATCCTAACCCCAAGGCAGTGTGCTCCATCCACTCTATTTGTCAGATCACAGCGTGGCACAGAGCTTGTTCTTGGGAGTCTTCCATCGGGTAATGAGCAGGTCCAATTCTGCTTAAACTGATAACATTTGACAGGCTCACAGGCAGTGTATCTGCAACTATTTTCTCTAGCTTAACCATTCAATGTCATGACTTACTCTGCAAATAAAATATGTAGAGCAGTGGAGAGATGCAGGAAAAACATGGATGATCCAGATTTGTTCTCCTGGCTCCGTGTGAGCAAGATAGGGAGAAAGAATAATAGCTACCCCAGGAGTTGTCCTTCAACATCCTGGGCTTTTGACTGTGCCAACCCTAAAAACAGACTACTCAATATGCAACTAAAGAGGGGGAAAAAATAGTCCAGAAGTCTGATTCATTCTCACCCTGGATGAAATGGCAGTGTTCTTTTGTTGTTATTGTTATTTTTTAAAGCAGGTAAAAATAACAGCACTTTCTTCTATGTGGTGATCTGTGGGTGTTCCCATTCATTGCGGGTGAAAAAAACCCCAGCATCCTAGGCCAGAAAGCAGTTTAATGTTTGTCTCTCTCCAAATGCCTTCATCGTTCACACTGACTGGGGCAGGATGTTGAAAAGTGTTCACTGAATATTTTGTTACAAAAAATCATTGGTTTTGTCTGCATTATTCAAGGAATAATATACATGACTTACCCCGGTCTGTAACTCAGAATGAAAAAAAGCTAGATCAAGTAAGTTGCATGAAATGTGCTTAGATTATTTGATTAATATTACTCAGTAAGCTTCATGACTTAGAAACAAGACTGGGCAGGGCAGGAAAGAACTCTGTTCTTTGGACAAGAGCTAGGACCCAGAACTCAATGGAAATACTTCTGTTACGAGGCATTGATGTGTGAACAGCCTAAAATTAAAACACTTCAAGAAACCTCATTTTATTTAGAGGTTTGAAAAAAACCCCAAAACTCATGTTTGATTATATAGCTACATTTTAAATGATAAATATTTCATCTGTTACTGATGGATGAAGACTGCAAGTTCCTCAGTGCAGGAACTACATGTTTGATGAGTGGTGTCCAGGGTTCAGAACTCTTTGGCTGCCCACTTTAAAAAAAAAAAAAAAAAAAGCCACTATTCCATATATAATATAATGTAATCATCTCTGTTTCATTCCTTCTATCAGAAGAGCTGGTTGGTTGCTAAAAATATACTTGCAACAAGCTCAGCTGTGAATCAGGTAGGAATATTTATCTTTCCCTCTGACAGAAGAAAACAAAGCCAAATGGCAGTATCTGGTGAAGCTTTCTCTTTTTGGAGGGTGTTTACATAGTCCTTCACGCTGTCAAAAAGCAGGATGAGCAATAAGCCCCTTGGGAGTGTAAGGACAACAGAGCAAATGAAGTGAAAGCCTTGGTGCTTGCCACTGCATCCCACAGGAAATTCTAAACAACCCTTTTAAAGTAATTTTAAGAAAATCCAATCCCATTTAGTGCAATTACTGTCACGATGTCAAAGAATTTAATAATATATTGGTAGCAAAGGTAGCTTTCTGTATTCCCCTTTTTTCTGTCTTCATGGCAGCACATTCATACCTTCCGCTGCCGTTTTGTAATTGATGGCAGATCAGGAGTTTGAAAGGCAGAAAAAACCCCTGAGGTTTTGAGCAGAGTTTAGGTATTTTTCCATGATCTCTTTACCTAGCAGAGTAAGGTGATGCCGTATGATCCAGTTGCTCAGGGTACTACGGGATTCCTGCATTGGTACCTGCTACTTTGACATGTTGGCTTTGATAACTTCCATCCTATTAATTTTAAGTGCCAGTAGTCTGGCTGCTGATGCAATATTTATGACAGATCCTGCACTACAGAACAAAGTCTCCTTTTGAAGTGCAAAGCTGGTTTGTCTTCCTCATTTATGTCAGATTTCAAAACTACCTTGGGCATTCTCTCCTGGAGTACTCTGCTGTAAACAAACTAAACGTTGTTTTAGTGAAGACAATAGACTGAATTCCTCTTTTACAGAGATGAAAACATTAAACTCAGTGACATTGTGACTGATAAAGAATCAGGCTCAATAAATAATATTTTGATAACAAAGCCTTTGGAATGTATATTGATATGATGATTAAACCAAATCTCTGCAACCTTTCCAACTCACCTCTGCATCTTGGATGGGGCTAGAATGTGGGATTGCGGGCTGGTAGTTAAGGAGTGATTTTCTGTGGTGCTGTTCTGATTAAAATAAGATGGAGGAGACAGCAACCAACCACTGCTACTTTGCAGCTGCTTGCTGGTTAAACCTTCATTCTCATCCTTCCTCCCCCAGACAAGAAATAAAGCGTGAAATGCAAAAACTTCAATTTTGCTGTCTGATGCTTGCAATGACACTGAATAAGCTGCTTTTCAAAAGCACACTGAGCCGACAGCTGAAGCCTGGAGTAGCTCGCTCAGTGAAGGAGGCTCATGTTGCTTGATGGAGTCACTGGCTGGAGCTGCAGTTTCCAAAGTGGACCGTGAAGCTCTGAGCAACACCAAAGAAAAATTGGCCCCATGAGCAGAAGAACAAAATCCCAGACAAGCCATCCCATGAAGCAGGAGTATTTTCAAATATGAGGGACAATACTTGTGTGCTATTAGCTTCACACACTGACAAGGCATAAATATATGCTGATTCTCCACATTGCAGTAATGCAGTTTGATCTTTCCTGAGTAACTTCATTATTCATAGATTTGACTAACGGGTACCACAGTTAGACACTCAAAACATTGTGGAACTAAGCCTTCATGAAAATTTAAACATTTTTGTTCCTCTGGTATTTAACCACCGAGGGTGCATGCTGGTATTTTGAAGTTTTTCAACAATGAATGCAAAACATTTGCCTGAGGGTCAAAAATAAAATAAAATCCTTTAGTCCCCTTGTTTTGAAGCACCACAACTGTAAGGACCAAGATCATCTTTACCTCAGGGAGGGAAACTGAGGGTCTCCAGCAGCTATGTTTCTTCTCCCCACCTCCACCTCATGCAGCACTGCACATGCTGCACATGCTCGGTGCCATAAGGGACTGCTTGTCCAACCTTTCCCATTGCAAAGCAGCTGCACCCAGCACCAGCAACCTTGCAAGAAGTGCAAGCCACGCGCATCATTATGAGGGCCCTTGAGTCTGCAAGGACCAGCATGTGAGCCTGATCTTCAGTGCTTTGGGTCTTCACGTTGACTTCAACATGGGTTTCAAGTGCCTTGTGTGTCATAGCTGGTAACTGGCCTTCTCTCTTTAGAGAGAGGTTTGCGTCGATTAAAAACATGCAAAAAAACCCCAACAACTAGAATAAATAAGGTGGCATGTTTGCTTTTATTTGCTAAGCTATTTATAATTTAGTGCATGAAATTCAGGGTTCCCTACCAATTTTGAGTGCAGTGAATTCATTGCAATGAATTAATGCAAACATTCAAACAAAGCAGCAACTCAGGTGAGCCTCTCTCTGTAAAATATAATTGAAGTTTGAATGGGACAGAACTGACATAAGAAAGCATTTAGGAAGTTTGTGGACATCAGTCCTGTCTCTCTGCAGGGTGAGCAGATACATAATTGGATTGTACTGGTGCATTTTTTGTTAAACAGAGGGTAGTTTGGGGCATTATTAAAGTCCCTTAAAGTATTCACTGAATAACCCTCTGTCTGTGCAGACACAGATCTTGTGCAGACATGCAGGCTCTAGTTGTCCTGTCTGCAGGTCCCCACCATCTCTATCCCCCACTGCCAGCCTGCTGCCAGGGATTGGGCAGCCCAGGGGTCCTACCCCAGTGCCTGCCCAAGGATCCACATCTGTGTAGCAGCAGTTGTCCAACTATGGCTTAGTCTGGGGAATATTTGGTTTGGTTTCACACAGCATCTGCTTTGCATTTCTAAGGCTGGTTTGCATGGAATCATCCCATTAGGTTGTATCAAGGAGTAAAAACCTGTTGTCCTAACTCCCGGAGTCACAGAAAAAAAAAGTGGTTTCATATTGACATGTGTTGACAAAAATGTGGTGCATATGGACTATTAGATCAGTTACCACTTACCAGCAAATCTGCTGAGAATAGACATACAGGTAAACATCTTTAATTAACCAGGTTTGATTACATTCTCTACTGAGGCTAGATTTACATTTATTTTTTTTTCCTCTGGTAGATTTAAACTATTCGGTAATATATACTTGTATTGTTTTAACCCTGAATCCTTTTAAATTCCTGTCTTTGTATTTAGCCCTCCTCCCTTAGCTTCCAAATGGTCATTCTCCTTACTTTGAGACATTGTATTGAGCATTGCAGTATACAACCCAAAGCTCCATGTGCTTCTTTTAGTTTCCATTTGGTTTTGTTTGGGGTTTTTTGAGGTTTTTTTCCCCCTCTTTCCAAAGCTTGTTTTTTGGCTGTCTCTCTTGTTAAATTCCCAGCCCTGATATCTTTCTAGAGGCTAATCACTCTGTGAAAACCTCCACCTGCAAGCAATAAAGATGTAAGATGTGAAGATCTAAGCCCTTTTTTGGCAGTAAGGGAAAGCAGAAGTGGTTGATCCAGATTCATCTGGCAGGGCACATCCCCCTTGTATCAAACTATTTTTCAGCACTGGTGGTTGCCTTACGAGAGAAGCTCCTTTTGGAGTATGGAGGGTGGTGGGTCTGGAGTCTCTCACAGTTGGGGTATCACATCATAGAGGGATGCTGTGAATGCCAGCTGGGCTCATGGGGCTGGAGCTGGCGCTTGCCCTTGGAGCAGGAGCAGGTTAGAGAGTGCGCTCTTTGCAGTCTGGGTCTTGGTCAAAGCAGGGCCAAGCTGATGTGATATTTGAAATTAACTGTCACTTTTACCGTGGTTTCCTCAAGTCAACACACTGGGTTATAGCCAGAGAAGGGAAAATAACTCCCCTCCTCATGTCTTCCACTTCATTGACTGAGGTATGTTGCTTCTCTGCAACGAGAACTTGTGTTGATGCGTTTTACTACTGAGTGCAAAACACAGTTCTCTACTTAGGAAGCCTGGTGTTTGGCTGGTTATTCTAGGAAAGCCTGGATATCACCCCTGAATACCTCAAATCTGCAAAATACTCTCCTTCAGTAGATTTATGTAGTATTTCCTCTATTTCTTTTTACATGTGAAGGAAGGAAAATCTGCAATAAATGCTCATTGGGTTGAAGAAACATCTGTTCAGTTTGGAGGTCCTTCTGTGGCTGTATTGATGAAGCAAGTGGCATCCTACTTTCAAGTAGTCTTCTGCCTCAGGTTAATTTGAAATACAGCACAGATATAAAATGAAATGGAGGGGAACATTTAAGAGTTCCTTAGAGTTAGCTTAGAGTTGGTCACTGCTGTTTTTCTTCTTTCCCAGATACTTTCTTGTCAAAAGTGCTTTGTTTGGTTTGGTTGGTTTGCTTGTCTTATTTGATTAAGCCTTGTATCTTCATCTGTAATAGAGGCATCCTTCATTACTCCCTTCGCCTTACAAAGGCAAAATAACCATGGATGTCACTGTGTTCCCATAATTATAGCTGATGGCTTTATTATCCAGATTTTTCCAAAGCGTGCCAAGGGAAGCATCACTGCCTGTCTGAGCTATTGATATCCCAGCATGCTAATTGTTAGAAATACTTTGGGTCTGGATGGGGGAAAAGTTATTGTGATAAAGACACAGCCAACTGCTAGAAGTCATGGGCAAGGCATGTTGCAACCTAAATGATGTTTTTCATGTTAGACTCGACGCTTAGATGATTCGGTTTGGGGTTTTGAAGTGTTTTTTGTGTGGAGGGCGTAATCTTTGGGATGTGTTTCTTAGGTAGAGCTTTATTTAGGAAGCCACAACTGCATCCTTAAACTGTGAAAGGGCACGTGTGGAGTGAACAGTGTGCTGCCATACCTGCCAGAAGAAAGGTGGGTCGACTTGTAGGAGGAGACCACTTTCATTTTATCCTCTCTCTTCCAAAACTGGTCCAACCCCTGAGCTGTGCAGGGGCTCTGTGGGGTGGGGCAGGGTGGTGCAGTAGGGAAAACACTAACATGGCACTCAGAAAACCTGTGTGGCTTCTTCACTCAGCTTTGTTACTGGCCTTCTGGATAGCTTTGGGCAAGTCATTTCAGTCCCTCAGCCTGAGTTTTCACTGAGAGTACAAGAGTACCAGTGCTGACGACCTCTGTAAGGAGTTTGGATGCCTCATCTCCAGGGAAGGCTGATTCTGGTCTCCCTTGTAGACAATAGCAGATGACAGATGTTTGATTCCTCAGATCTCTGTGGAAGAAGGTTTATTCTTCAGCTGTGACCAGTGAAGAGCCTTTGGTTGTGAAGGGCAATGAGAAAGTTGACCTCCAACTCCTAAAACATATATTTGTATGTTTCCAGTGTATAAGATCTCTGCAAACTTTTAAGTATGGGAGAAATTTGAAGAACCTGATTAATTACAGGATGCTCTGACAAATATTTACAAAGTAATTTTGTGCCTGAAAAATAGGTGTGAAACTGTATATGAAAGCACTGGTAATTTTGGAGAGGAGACAATGCATGGGGGGTTCTGCTTTGAATGTGGAACTGTGTGCACTGTTTCCATTATACATGTTATTATATGTGAATCTTATAAATACACTGATGAGAGTGATGGAAAGCTGCTTCATTATTTTGGAAGCTCACTCAAAATATTTTATTTCTTTCAGAGACTTGAAGATAGAAAATCTGCTGCTAGATGAAGACAACAATATCAAGCTTATTGGTATGAAACCAGTTTGGCAATTCCAGTAATTGAAATTGGTGGTTTTATACAGAGAGTTTTTGAGTCTTTATAATCCTCCATGTGACAACTGCTAATGTTGCTGCAGAGAGGAGCTGAGAGAGTATAGATAGCAATCAAGCTGTTCCTGACAGCATCTTGTGAAAAAAAAATTCCAAATAATTCAGCTCTAAATGGGTGTGAGCAAAATCCTTCATCTTTTAACCAATGGTTTTCATATTCAAATCAGGAACTTTGTAAAGAATTAAAGAATTGACACCACAGAAGTAATTTATTTTATTGTCTTGAGAGTTTCATATTTAAAAAGGGTTACATTCTGCCCCCATATACATATGCTTCTGCTAAAGTCAGTGGGAGTTAGACACATTTTTAGCAGCTGGCAAAACTTGGTCCTATATTTATATTTGTTAAATTTCCTTCCAGCACCCAATATAAAATTGGTTTAGAGGGCTGTTAAAAATAAAAAAGTTCAACGACAGAGTCTTGATTTTATTCAGGTGTCAGTTGTATGCAGTGCTCAATTCATTCAAGTTGTGCAGACATTTTAGATTAATCATCAGTGGGTATAGTCTCTCACTACCTTTGAGTAATTTCCATTAATGTTAGTGTGGGCATTGAAAAGAAAACATGCCCTTCATAAAAAAAAAACCCACAAAAAAACCAAACCAAAACACAACAACAACAAAAACCTCATCATCTGTTTGTATTTATCTCCATGCCTACACTTTTGCCAACAGCAGGGTCTCTGGTTGCAGACTTAAAAACTTGACTGACTTTCTTTTTTCAAAAGGTTTCATCAAAGTGATGAAAACCACAACATTCAGGTCAAATGGACACTCACCGTAACATATAAAGCACATACATCTCCAAACAAACAAGAGGAAGATGGTTAATGAAATCTGAAATGCTAAAAATTTACTTAGGGAATTCAATCTTTGGAAATATTACCATGACTTTTAGGCATTACTCTGCAGCGAATCAACTGACTCTAGAAAAATAATAGCAAAGGAGAACTCTGCATTACCTCAGCTACAGGTCAAGAGGATACTGATATCTTACCATGAATCATTCATCAGCAATGATGGATACCACCCATTATCTTGATTTAGCAGATAAGTGAGACCAGATGGTTTGCAACAGTACTGGATGAACGTCTGATAGATGTGAAGAATTTCTATAACTTCCCTGTTACTGGGGGTTTGATTACACAACAGTGTGTGAACTTGACATCCAAACCTAGACCTAATCAGATGATACATGCACAATTAAAACTCACATGCCAAAAAATTACTTCAGAAGTGTTCCTGCAGTTTCGTTTGCTTTGGTTGCATAGCAAGGTCTCCTCACAGTGGGTGGTGTGGGAAGAATAGAGAAAAGAGACAGTTTGATCTTCCATAGCCTCACTGGCGTTGAAATAAATTGTCCTCAGGTTTGCAGCCTGATGTTTTAAGCAAAGCAGATTGTACACAGTATGTATTTTAAAACAAAGCAATTAAATCCCACTGTCCAACTGGGTATGTTTTAGAAAAAGAAAGGTTGCTTTATTAGTAATAATTTTGCTGTAAGTAAAAACAGATTCAATATCACAGTCAGCTCATGCCGTGTTTCACTAGTGATGCTGGTGATCTCTGGTTGTTCACCCTGAAGAAGCAGTGCCTCCATTCTTCAAGCTTTGTCTGCTGTGCTTACACATAAAGCTGGAGCAGGGGCTGCTGAAACTCCCTGGGCAACATTTCTTCACCAACAGCTCTTTTCTACATGGTAGCAGGAGCAGCGCTTGAGCTGCTGCACGTCTTTCCGTTGCCACCACAATTTCCCAGGACAAGGAAAATGTTTCAGCACATGTCTGTGGCTGGTTGAGTAGACCAATTTGCTCCTCTCCCCTTCCTGTTCCCTCACTCAGATCATTCAACGCTCAGTACAATGTTTTATATAGTCTGTCCTTCTAGAAATTGGGTGGATCAGTTGTGTCATCACACAGTCCTTCTTGAGGAGTCAAGAACATGTTTTGAGGAAATATGTGCTGCTTTTCATGCTTTGGAGAAGAGACTTTGAGCTACAAAACCAGCTCATATGAACTGCTTTGTGGTAGGAGCTTGGTGTCGTCTCTTGTGCAGCAGCTACCTAATAAAAATGTCACTCCTGTAATAACTGTGGAATGAAGATAACTTGCCATAAAGGAAAAAGAAAAGGTGACATGAAGATTGAAAATGTGCCAGAACACTGAAAAGTCCCTGGTAGTTCATCCATTTCAATGAGAACTGAATCTGAATCCCTCTGGTCCCTTTCTTCACCCGGCTGCTTAATGGAACCTAGCTTTTGTTACTCTTTTTAGTTACGTGACAAGGTGGTTTATAATATGTTCTTAGATAGTATTCGAAAAATTCCCTTTGCTGTGTTAAGTGGACTTATTCTTAGCTATCTGTCTCCAATCCTAAGAACAACACAATTGGAAACACTGGAAATAGTTCACTTCTCTTTGTCTACCATCTCATAAAGGTGCTTTGAAAAGCCACTCACAGGCCATGTGAAGTCCTTGGTATCCTGCTCAAGGACCTTATCACACCAAAGAAACCCTTCCAACAGGCAGCAGTACTGAGCTCTGTGGTCATGCTTGTCCAGCAGCTTGGTGCTAAGGCTTCTGTTATTGAATAACTCTTTCCTTATTCCAACTGCCACAACTTCAGAGATAGCCATATATCCATAGCTTAATGTGGGTTTCCTGAAGGCGTTAAAAGAGTAGTAAAGAGATGTGATACTTCGATAGTACGTGCAGTGGGGGTGGTGGAGTTGCCATGTCATAATATTTACTTTGGAAAGCCAAGTGTGGCCTTTGATCTGAATTCTGTAATTAGCTTGGCTTACTGAAAAGAAGCCTAAGACAGAGACGGGAATGGCAGTGAAAGTATCAATGCTGGTGGTAATACCTTCCTTATCAAGATCAGCAGTGCATCCCTAATAAAAATGACACTGTGATCGTGATGTGTTGCCACACTGTTAATATTCCTGTTTCTTTTGTAATAAAATCCCCTTCCCCAACATGCACGTTTGCATGCATCCTGCATTTCAGTGCGGGGCAGGGGAAAAAAAAAAGGGAAGAAAAAAAAGAGCAGCCTAGATTAAATGTATGAGCTGAAAAAAAAAGAGAATTAGATGTTTATAGTTCAAGCAAATAAGATAATGAAAACTTCCACTAGAGGGTACCTCTATGGATAATAATAAAAGAGTGCTGATTTACACCATCTCAAAATACAGCCCTTCTGTGTGCTGATTGTAAAGCATTATACTGCAGTCGAGTAATTTTGAGGTGGTAAGACACAGTAGGGTAAGGACCGTGAATAATATTGTGTAGGGATGTTATTTCTAGGAGTTCTAAAAAGTATTTTACAGTTGAGAAAACCCACCTCGGGCCACAGCTAATAAATACATTAATTAAGTAAATGGATCCTCGGAAGTATTTGTATAAGCCCCAGGGATAATACACATCTAGCAGAGATGATTAAGCAGTGTCCAGAGTCAATTGTTTCCCATCAGAAGTGAGGAAATTGTCTAGAGCCTTCCTTCCATTTTGACACAGTTCTCCAGTAAAACCCCTTTGAGCCTCTTTGGATGTTTAAATATGGTGATTCTTGTCTCTCTTGTGCTTGTCTTGCTTTCAGAGATGCAGCCAGCCGTGTGGAAAGCCCTGTGCAGTCATTTGGGCACTCCAGCTCACATAGTAATCTTTATAATTACATTTTTTTAAGCTTTCTTTTTTTTTTTCCCCTATTTTTGTAAGGGAACAAGGCTAATGTGACTGCTCTGTCAGGGCACTTCTAATGCTTTGAGGAACTCCTGCCTGATTTCAGCCAAATTTGAAGTGGAGTAAAAGCTAAAGGACAAGCCATTACTTCAAGTCTTATGTAGATAAGAGAGAGACTCAAATTAATGACTGTGGAGAGAGAACTTTGCATGGGCTCAACAGTTGCCTGCTATATTTGGCCTGCAAGATGTGCTCCTTTAAGCCCATCCAGGCAGGTGGGTAGCACAGCCAAAAATATTCTGTTTTACAAGACACATGGATGCCAGGCACAAGTCTAGAGGGAGAGGATTCAGCGGTCTACTTCTGACTGTCTCATTTATGTATAAAATGGTTTTCATTTTAAACACTCAGGCAGTCTGGGAATATTGAAGAAGGATGGATCAAAAAGGAGGGAAGAAAACACACGTCAGTGTTCTTAATAGTGGGATTTTGTTGTTGTTGTTGCAGCTGTCATCAGTAACAAGTTATTAATAAATGTGAACATCTTTGATTGTGACCTCCCTATATCCACTACTGGAGTTACTGCCCTACAGCAAAAGCTGTTGTCCCAGTCTACCAGCTTTGCCCGTCATCCTCCTCCTTGCAAGCTTGTCTCACTTCTTCCTCTGATAACATCAGGTTGTTTGACTTCACTTTCAAGACTCTTTGAAACCTCTCCTTGCCTTCTACGTCAGCTGTGGTTTCCTAATTGCTTTCTCCCAAGCCAGGCATGGGCTGCCACTCGACAGGGTGGGCTTGCACTCTCCTGGCTCCACGTTGCTCCCAGGCACTTCTGCCGCTGGTGCGACTCTGTTTGCCTTTCTTCCCTCGCTTCGTCCTGTAATTTTAAAGATCCTTCCCTAAACCCAGCTCAGCCTGCAGCCACACCAGCACTGGAGCAGATGGGGGGAGATTTTGGGAACACCCTTCTCGGCGCCAGCCTGGTCGTGTTGGCTGAGAGCACTTGGGAAACTGCAGCCTCCTTTGGTCCGGAGAGGCTGCCTCTTGTCTCCCACCAGCTCATGGTGCCAGCCTTTTCCAGTCTCTCTTATTATTGCCAGCAAAAGAGTGTCAGATACACCCAGGGGCCAGAAATGCAGTAATTCAAGGCAGAAGTCAAGGAGGCACATTCCCCTTCTTGCTCCAAGATCTCCCAGTGTTATTTCAGAGCTTAAATGCTGACTCTGCAACTCTGTGCCTTTCTGCATCACCGCAGCAGTTCCGGAAGCAACGCCCATCCCCCCGCCGACTTAGAACTGATGGCTCATTTACACAATTTAGAGGGAAATGGTGAAGAAGTCCCACTTAAACTTGGCCTCCACATAACATACTGCAGCAGTATGCAGTCCACAATAGCCGGAGATGGCTTTCTGCCCCACGCACATCATGTGGTGCCAAGCTCAATTCTGGTTGTGACCATCCAGTTCCCAGTGAAGTGTAGTTGCTTTGTGTATGAAATAGATAATTGTGCATGTTCCAGGATTTTTATTGTTTGTGGAAATCTCTGGTTATTTAGCACCTCAGAGAAACAAATTCTGTAACATATTTGCATGTGGATGATTTTTCTCTCAGGCAGTTCATTGCTTAGCTTTTGGAAAAAATGTGGGTTTTTTCCCCCTTGTGTTGTAGTGGGTTTTACTGTATCTGTCTCTTTCATAACTCTCTCTGCCTTTCACAGACTTTGGATTGAGCAACTGTGCAGGCATCTTGGGTTATTCTGATCCATTCAGCACCCAGTGTGGGAGCCCAGCATATGCAGCGCCTGAACTTCTGGCAAGGAAAAAATACGGGCCTAAAATAGATGTTTGGTCCATGTGAGTTACTTCTCTAGTTTATACTTCTCTAGTTATGTTATTGCTGTCATCGTTACCCATTGCTCAAATGAGAAGCCTTATTTGTGTATTTGGCTACTCTGAGCAAGAAAATAGGTTTCATTTGTGTGACTCTAAACTAAATTGCACAGCTGTTTTGTTCTGAAATAGATCTTTTACCTACCTGTAAAAGATAGGTAGAACATATAGCATAGGGAGATTGCAGTAAAGAACAGCTGTTGATCAGTGATGTTCAGACACAGTAGAAGACATGGCTCTGACACAAGAAGGCCAACAGCTTTTTTTGTGTTTTCTTCAAAGGATCCTCAGGCATTCAGAATTACAGTAATTCCCAAGTTGAAGTTTTTGGAACACTTGGGAAATGTGCAGTACTGTATATGAAACTACTACTGCTAAGAAAAATTGGCCAGAATCTATATATTAGAGTAGGACCTGCATCAAATTCATCCCTCAGTTTGACTCAGGAGGTCCCCTGTTGCACTTCAAGGCTCTTTAGAGCTTCCCCTGCTGAAGTCTAATTTGCAGTCTGTCCTCGAAGGAGACCCACAGCTAAATCACCCAGTGGCTACTGAATGTCTCACCTCAGCAGTAGGACATCTGTCCATATCAAGGTTGAGAGTACCAGCCCTGAGGAATTCAGGCAAGCAGAGCACAGTCATTCTTTTAAACCATTTAAATTTATCCAGAAATAATGTCCTGTTCCCTTTTTTAATTAAAATATTTAAAAAATATGGTTAACTCCTACCCTTTCTCATAGCTGAACAAATAGTGTTTATGATAACAGTTTGTGATAGCTCACTGGTTTAGTTTCTTTCTGTTCACATATGTGTATTCCATAGACTGGGGAAACAAACTCCCAAAAGAGAGGAATTCCACTCAGATTGAATTTAAATCCCTTTTAAGAGAAAAAAGGACAAGAGTGCCCAACCCACTTTTCATCTCTGACTTTGCTGGGCATAAACAACAAGTACATTTTCTGCTCTGAAAAATGTAATTGTTCATACTGGATCTTTGGGCTGCACCAGCAGCTGTGGTGGTCACCCTTAGGCACTAATCCAGGACCTGTGATGTCCCCATTGGTGCAGGCATCCCTTCCATACCGAGGACAGCACCAGGACAAGGCCTCCAAAAGCAGCATGTGCCACTTGATTGTGGCATGGCATTTAGCTGAGGAGTTGCCTCAGAGCTGGGCTCTTCCCTGTGGCTCCCAGCTTATGTTCTATGCATTGTGTGACCCTCCATAAGATAACATTTGGGAATTCTTGCTCAAATCATTGTGTGCAACAGAAGAAAGAGCTTTCTTTTGTCTTCTTTAATAGCTGTCAGACATTAAAGATGAAGCACAGTCACTAAAACCTAAGCTTCAGTTTTTCCTTGTTCTTCATAATTTTGCTTTCTTTTTCTCTGTTTTCTTTTAGTGGGGTGAACATGTATGCAATGTTGACTGGAACATTACCCTTTACTGTGGAGCCATTCAGCTTGAGAGCTTTATACCAGAAAATGGTAGACAAAGAAATGAACCCTTTTCCCACCCAGCTCTCCACAGGTAATCAAGGGGGTGTGATAGTACTGGTTCAGATCCAGTTGGTCAGAACCATTGGGTTGAATTCTGGGTTGTGAATCTTGCTCCTGACATGGCATGCTAATTGGGAAAAATACTCTTCATTTTAGTCTCCAACAGATCTGCTGGAGTTGTTGTAGTATAACTCCTTTTGCTTTGACTTCTAACTCCTTTTGCTTTGACTTCTGTATTTAAACTGGAGAAGTGCCAAGTTGTGCTGCATATGAGAGAGGAACAAATCTGTGAAATTGCTTTGGTAGAGTAGTTGGTCAGTTTTGCACATTCAGAAGATTTTAGCATAGGGCATGGATGCATCTACAGATTATTTTGGAATAACAAATTCCTGGCCATTGTCATGACTAAGACTAAATGATAAGCTGCCCTGAGTGATCTCATATTTATTCTGGAATAATGACACACACAGAACGTTATTTTGGGACAGTGGCCTGCAATAACCTTTGTGCCTTCACAAAATGCAAAATTGTTGATATATTAGTATTAGAAATATTCATTCTTGCTTCAAAGCCATGTCACTAGGCAACAGAATAATTTTTCAGCTTATAGCAAGACCATCATCAACATTTGGAGCAAACTCCATTATGTAGTTTAGTTTTAATTCTGTATGCTAAATTTGCTGTTCACAGAGAGCTTCTCCTTATCTGCTGACCTGTTTAAAAGGGATATTTATTCTGGTTAAAAGATTGGCAAATAGGAAAAAGATATCAGAGCATACATTTTCACTCAGTGCTCTAAGGATGGCAACCATTGTCATGGGGGTAAGAGAAAGCCTTTGAAACTTGTGTCACAAAATGAATTCTCCCAAGTACAGATTTGCCTGTAGTTAGAAAAAGGAGGCAGTTAAGGGTTTCTCACACAGGTTACCTCTCAATCAAGTGGAGTATGTTATTCCTTGTTTACTCAGCCTCTGTATGAGGTATACTTTTCTTGCCAGCAGTTCATATTGCTGGCATGTTGTAAAGTGGTAGGTTTACAAGTGAGCTGGGATGCTGCAAGTCTTGACGTCTATTTGATGCAATTAGACTGTTTGGTATTTCCATTCTGGAGACTTCCCCTTAGGATTCAGTTGCACAAAATGGCTATTTTAATGTTCTAGCACATGCTCTAAAGCCCCACTGAGTAAATTAAACGAAAGTTTATACTGACTGCTTTGTACTGTACTGATCTAGATGCCAAATCCTGCATCAATTGCAAAATTACTCTTTAATTCAGGGACTTGCATGTCATAATAAACGTTTTCCATGTTTGGCAAAAAAATTACCACACTTACCTCTCAGAGTGAGGTTTTTACCAATAAAGAGCAGTTGTGATGACTCTGTAGTGTCTTCAACCTGATGGACTGTTTCCGAATTGTAGTTTTCATTCAGTCATCTCTGAGCAGAAGATTTCACTGACTTCACTGGAGTAACTCATCTGTTAAAGGCTGAATCACCCACTAAAGGCCTGCAGAAGACCAGCCAAAAAGATAACATTACTTATCGCAGGTTTCCTTTTGATGTTTCATTCATCCTACCATTTTATAATGGAGATCAAATTTTCTCCCAAATGTGTCTCTGTAGCATTTGTGGCTCACTGACATGAAGGTCTCCAGTGAAAATGGTGTTTCATTTATCCTGTGACAACGGTAGCAGCTTGAACTCCCAGAGGTGATGGCAAATTAATGGTATAGATTTAAATGTGTTAACCTTTACTCATTGTGAACAAAGGTACATATTAGTTCTTGATCTAAGTCAGCAGCCTTGCACGTTCACTGGCACAGCAAACTGATTGAAGATGACGTTTGGGTCAGTAGCTAGAAGCTTGGCTCCTCTGCCCTGCCAATTGTTGTGTTCGTTAACTTCTTAGGTTTATGTATCTTCTTCTTTGATCGTATTTTATTTTTCTGTAAATTCACATATAGAGTAGACATTTTGTACAGAGTCTATTTTGCTTTTTCAGTAAGTTGTCTTGCAATATTTTATTTCACAGTTACTCAACACACAGTCCCATCATAAAAGCAGCCAGTCTTATCACTAAGCAAGAGTATATTTTATTTGTATTTGTTAAAACGTTGGGTGAACTTGAGCACCCTAAGCAACTGTGTAGCAACAGGGAAAATTTGGAGTTAGTGTTCGATTTTCCCATTTAGGAAACCATTTTTCATCAAGCTTCTTAAACAACACAGCTATCTCTATTGATTTTAGTTAAGCAGAGTTCAGTTGTTCTGCAAATTGGTCTTCACCTCTCACACATTCCTTTTTTTATCCTCAATTTACCACTTCTGTGTGATCATAGAATCACAGAATGCTGGGTTGGAAGGGACCTCAAGGATCATCTGGTCTAACCTTTCATGGTTCATAGTTTTCCTTCTGGAGCACTGAAATGAAGTAGAGATGAGTAGGGGCATCATCTATCCATGCCTGTAGTTTGGAAGAAGGATTTTATTAGGTGGACCTCACTCATGGCTTGTGAAATGACATGGCATTTTCTCCAGCTGGTTTTGTAAGCAACACTTGTACACCTAATTTTAACCAGGCACACCCTCACAGTGGGAGCAAGACACCAAGTTGGCTTCATTCATGGAGAGGAAGATGAAGGCATCAAGAGGTCTTGGAATCCCCATTGAAGCACTCTCCATTTCTGGTCATCACTGAGCTCAGTTCAAGGAAGTTAAGAGAGAAATGTAGTTTCTCATTATGCTGGTTTCTCATTTGTCAAAAGAGTAAAGTTTGCCCCAAAATTGTGTCATGGGAACAAAATTCCACTGAGTGAAGGTCACTGGCTAATCAGATTTGTTCTGTCCTTGAGCCTGTCATGAATGAAGCCTCATGCAATGAGCCCCACAGGGTGGTTCACAGAGGCCTTTGTTCGCCAGCCTGCTTGGTGCAGCAGGAGAAACAGCTTTAGGCACATACAGTGGGTCCAGAAATCAATTGGACGACTTCATGTTTGCTTCCTGGGGGTTTAACTCTCTGTCCCATAGCTGTGAGGCTAAGTAGAAAAGGCTTCTCTCCTGCCCATGCCATCTGACAGCTCAAATCAGCCAAGGTGCTGTTTCTCATCTCCTCCGTGTCACCTGGGTCCAGTTGGCAAGGAAGCCTGTCCAGGGGGGAGTCCTCTATTCAGAATTAGTTTTTCCCAGTCTGGCTCTGTTGATCTTTGTGGTGCTTCACAAGCCTCATTTAACTACCTGCCTTTTGCCTAGGGGGGAAAGAAAAAAAATAATATATTTTGTAAGGACGTGTTAGCTCAGTGGGGCGCTGAGGGTGGTGGTGATGGGGAGGAGAGTGTTTGTTTGGGAAAGGGTTATTTACTTTGCTCTGAACCCATGAGATGCATGTGGTTTCTGAGACAGGGGAAGTACGGGAGAGAGAGGAGATCAAATGGAAAAACAAGGGATTTGTTGTTTGCCATAACAGGGAAGTCTGCGTCAGAGAGGCATGACATGGAGGCACTTGGGGCATGCAGAGAGCAGCCGTAGCAGCAACTTTCAGCAGGTTTATGAACTTGGATGTGGGCTTTTCCTGCTGTTGCTGCAATATTGCTGTCATAGGAATAAAACAAACACTGGGACAGATTTAAAGTAAAGTATCTCACATAAATCAGCAATTTGTGAAGACAGAACTTAGAAAAAGCCCAGTCGATACCTAGCTGAACTGGTAAATACATAATTGTAACTCTCTCTTTTCCATATATTAACTTCTTGACAGTAGGCCTGCGTTGAAACAAATAGCCTCTCAGGGCCCTCTCCAGCTGATACTTGATTTTTAGCAGGCTGTAGAACACTGAGGTTACCCAAGCTCTTAGGAGTTGGCACCCATCACATCTAACCCTGATTTTTGGGGGGAGAAAGCCTCCCTCCCTCGTCCACCTCCCTGGCCCCAGTACATCAGCCCCACCATCCCATCCTGTACTTCAGGTGAGGGGTGATGTGGGTGGACTCAGGGACATAAAAATGCTTGTGGGGACAGCCAGGCGAGCACAAAGGAGGGCAGCCATCTGGTAGAGGAGAATCCGTGAAGAACAGCAGCTCTAAACCTAGGTAAACGTTTATGCCCTTTTCAGATGAGGACATGGTGACCTTATGGGCGGACATATTCTTCTCCTTAAGTTGGATGTGGGAATGGGGATTCATGAAGGTTTTACTCTGCTGCTGGCGGAGAAGACACACGGTGGCTGCTGTGCCTCAGAGCAGAGGGTGTGGTGCCGGGTGAGCGTGCTGTGGCAGCAAGACCAAAGGCCTGGAAAGCTGAACAGAGGCCTGGCTCAATATTCCCAGTTTTCTAGCATTGAGGCATTAGCACACGCTGCTCAATGTGCTTGGTAACACAAGCCTTTGAGTGGTTTGTGTTGCCTGTGCTGAGCTGAAGTAGCTGTGTGGGCAAGGCTTGCCCTGAGCACACATCCCAGAGAGCACTGTCCTGTGCCACAGTGGTCCTGCTCTTCCACTGCCCGAGGCAGCTGTGCTAGCAAGGAGCTGAGTAGACATGACACGCTCAGGAGAGCATAGGAAGGGAACCATAGCTCTGCTGTGAAAGAAGTTGGAAAAAAGCCCCTAAGGTCCTCTCCATCTGACCTGGAGAAAACTCTGCCGCAGCGATCACTGCTGCCTCTTGCTTGCCATTTACTTCATTTGGGACTCATTTGGCATCATCTCACTTGACTGTATCTCCTCTACAAAATAATTTCAATCTTGGTTTTCCCAGAATTAGGTTTCTTTAACTGTCGTGCCGGGAAATTGTAGAAGACATAGTTGACTCTTCACTATCTTGTAGCTCATAAACTGAATCTAGCCTAGATAATTTCTGTAATAAAGACCAGACCTAATTAAAATAGAATTTATTTTCAGCTCAGGTATGCACTTCTTTTGAGGCCTTATGCAAATCACTAGATTTCATTGCTCCTGATCATATAAGAAGCATGTGACTTAAAAATATCAGAAAGGTACTTTTGCGGGTTTTTGCAAGAAACTCCTGCGGGATGGTTGAATGTCACTGGAACTTGAAGGTTCAGTATATGAAAACAGAGCAAAGCCTATTAATTTTACTGAACTATTTTAATTTGACTAAAACCTCCTGCAACTGGTTGTAGGTTGGATGGAAGCCAGGAGAGAGCTTGTCCTTATAATGTCAAAGGGAGCCAATTCTCCATGTCTTTCCTCCCAGCTCTATGTCCCTCCACTCACCCCCAGTTTATCTCCTTCTACTTTAAATACAGATTGAGTGATTTGCCTCTGACCTGACTCCAGCCTCTTGTCCTCATACAAAAGCTAAGTTTTGGTTAACTGCTTGGAAACTTCAAACAAGCTCTGAAACAAAAGGTGCTTTTTCTCCTCTCGTTTATGACTCTATAAATCATTGTGACTATAAATCATTGTTTATTTTACTTACTAATCTTGTATCAGATTTTCTTTTTTCTCAAGGACATTAGAGCATACCGTAAGGAAAACGTTCTGTTTTAGTGTGCTCTTGGTCAGGCTACACACCTGTAGTAGCTCAACTACCATGTTGAGTCATAAAGCATATGACATACCTGTTGTTTTTCTTGATTTCTTCACAGCGGCCATAAACTTTCTACGATCTCTACTAGAGCCAGATCCTGCAAAGAGACCAAACATCCAGCAGGCACTTGCAAATCGATGGCTTAATGAGAACTACCCCGGGAGAGCACCTCCCAATGTCACATATCCAAACAGGTACTGTGTGGAAGAGTGGAGAAAGCCTGACAGTGTGTATGCACATTAAAATGTAAATGTCTCTGACGTTGCAGTTTCATTCCTTGTGTGACAGCATTTTCTGGGCCTGATTGTGTGACTCTGTCCAAAAAGTTGTTAGATTCGCCATTGAATATGTGTTGCTTGAAATGGTAAAAAAACCCCAACACCTTAATTTGCAGGGTTGTCTGGAGAGCAGATCATATTGATTGATTTGCTTCAGACTTTGGAATGGATATGAGGGACATCAGTTCTGATCTTATGCTTTTTTGCCATACGTACATGAGGTTCTGTGGGTTAGGTAAAAATACAAACTGTCATGAAAAAGTTCAGAGTTTAGTGATCTTGCTCTGTTGGTTGTTGATCTTGAATACCTGTGCAATGCTAAATGCACTAATACATGCAAACAGAGAACAAACCTGATGGCCAGTCCAACATCCATCTAGGGAAGAAGTAAAAGAATGGTACCTGTGGCCCACTTTGGTTAGAAATAATCTTGCTTGACTTCAAACATCTGCCATGTAGAGTTGACATATAAACCATCCAACCAGACCTCTCATTACAGTCCATGGAGAGAAATAAGGGCACTTTTTATAGAATTATTAATCTGATTTTTTTATTCTGTAGTAGGATGACTTTGTGCCCAGGAGATCCAAGTTCCTCTCCAGTGACTGGAGCCTCAGGCAACTCACTTAGACATGTATGTCTATATTTGATCAGATAAAACCTTTCGTCTATCAAAGCCATCCAGCTGTGTCTCATACACGATTGTAGTACCTGCAGAGGATTCACTGTAGGAGTTACTAGCTTGCCAAAATCCTAAGTAATGCTGAGGCAAAGACAGCAATTTAAAGCCTAATTTTGGTGTTTAAAATTTTATAGTGCCCCAAAATTTCTGTCCTAACCTGCTAAGAGGAGAGTCCCTAAGTGAAGATCCTAACTTCCCCACTGCAGTTTACTCAGTTGCCAGTACCAGATGTAGCATATGGCTAGGGGCTTGACAGCTTACTTTTACCTGAACATCTGTTCTACTGTCCTTCACCCAAAGATGATTCGGTGTTGACCAACCAGGCCATCTCTTTGTGTCGGTGTCCTGAAGGACTTGGTCTCATAGGCATGCTTAAGCCATGCATACAGCCAGCCTTCACCATTCAGCCCAGATTGCAGCTTTCCTGGTGACAGTGCCTTCAACCCACTTTCTCCTCTCCTCCACCACTAACCAGATGAACAGGGTGTGTTTCAGAGCTATAGGTCCAACCCCTGTGGGGCTGAGAGGCACCTACAGCACTCCTTTTACTACTGACACAGGTGATGAGTGCTTGATTATCCTGAGACCTGGGCACAGGAAATCAGTGTGAGCCCTAAATCTTGGGGCAGCCTTTAGGAAATTTTGGAGACCTTTCTCTTTGACATTGCTGTAAGCTGGCTTACAGGTCACAGCCTACACCATCTGGCTTTGTACCTGAGCCACATCCTTTTTCCCTCTGCATTGGCAGGGAACAAACATTCCTAATTTAGCAGCAAGAATTTCCCTTCCAGAGGCAGGGTCTTAGTTTTCAGTTCCAGCATTATGAAGAATCACTGTGACTATGCCTTTTTTTGACCTGAGAAGAATAACAGATCTCCCCCTCTCACAATATGGTTGGATAGATGTTGAGCAGCTTGGATGCCTGGAGGCATCACTAGAGCCATCCACTGAAACAGGGAGGGCAAATGTGAGACTAACTGTCTGCAGTCCTCAGACTTATGTGGACAGAATATAAAGATGCCCCCTATGAACAACTGTTTTGCAAGGAATAAGAATGAGAACAGGCAGACACATTATCTTGACATTACTGCACCAAATTTAAGGGCAGTTGAGTTAATCTGTGTAGTATGCTGTCTAACAAAAGGAAATCTGAGTTTCCATGGCGCATTGGGCTGTACTGAAGTATGGTACATATGAACATTGTATGGTAAAGAAAGGGAAAACAAGTGTAAACTGAATGAGTCATTAAGCTAATGAAATCACTGTCATAATGAGTCTAATCAATCTACTAAATGTGGCATCTGTTACGTGAATGTAAGTGTAACTGAGAGCTGTATGGGTAATTTAATTCTTTTCCTATGTGCATCATCTGATTTGTAGAAAAGAGGAAGAAAAGGCAGAAATAGGGTTTGAATGTGCTTTCACAATTCATTTGCATTTGTAGGTACATTTTCATGCCTCTGTGACTTCTTGACTTGCAGTTGTCAGGCTTTAGTCAGGTTGTGCTGGAAGCATCCCTTCTAGAGGCTGCTCATTGCTGTAGTTGGGTGGGTGACTTACAAAAGAGGCTGGCCTCTACTAGACAGAGTAGCTGTGCAATGCTCTTTATTTACAGACTGCCCGTTCATCATTCCCTTCTCAAAGCAAGCGAATCAAAAGGAAGAACAGAAGAAAATGCAGTGACAAATTATAGAGCGGGCATATGCTTATTCATGCGTACATGCGTATATGGTAATGATAATAGTCCTTCCCTATTATAAGCACTTTTAAAGGAAACATCAGCTTGGAATGCTATGCTTTGCTGTTGAAAAAAAGCCAGTTACTTTTTCTTTCTTGCTTGCTGAACTGCTATTCTTATTTGGTCAAAAAACAAAAGAAAAGCAGAAACTCCAATCTGAGCCCACATTTTATGTGAAGCTGTAAAGGATAACAGCCACAGAGATTCTTCCTTTCACTTCATTTCTTTCATAGGTTTTCTTTAGTTTAATTAGTTGTTGCACTAATCTTGACCTGACTAGATTATATTGTACTGAAGCATTATAGGGAAAATATAATGATCGTAATATTTAAAGACATGAGTAAACTCTTTTGAACCAGGACACTCAGAAACTGTCACTAGATTCAGCATTGACAGACTTTCTCCAAGTGTGCAGACGTGGGTAAGATGTATCAAAATAGTTCTGAAAAATCCACTACTGAATTTACAAGGAATCCCCCTCCCCTCTCAATCGTACTTTCTATAACACAAGCAAGAAGCTGTGTTATGTTCTTGCAGTGCTCTTCCACCATTTGGGGCCTAACACCCATTGTTCCCAAGACACTGACTTGGTAGGAAAAGAGAGAGCATGGAGATAAGACAGAAGAACTGCAGAAACAGCATTTTCTGGAGAATATTCCCCCAGGCTTTTTATAAGTTTGTTTTTATTAAAGAAATTCCCTGAAGGCAAGCAAAAATTGCCCATTTTGCTGAGCACTTCAAGTAGAAATTGCTTGAGTTTCGTTTGCTGTCCAGATGCTTTAACAGGCAATGGCAAAGATAAGTTTTGCTTTTGAACTTCAAAAAAAACCAACCAACGCCAAGCATTCCTTAGCTGCAGAATGAATGTTAATAAGCACACCAAGTAAAGGAAAATAGTTGTTTGAGATTTTCCAGACTGTGTTTCACATCTTGTCAAAGTCGTCTACATCAGACCCAGACTGCTGTCCAGGCATTCCTCACATCACAGGTGCACAGGACAGGGAAACAGCAGGGCAGGAGTGGGAGAAGTGGAGAACGATCCTTTTGAAGGGGGAAGGGAGGTTGTGAAAAAGCCTACAACCTAAGCTCCCCTAAGTTGCCTTAGCCATATAATAGACTTGCTATTAGGAACAAGGAATATCCTTTAGAAACCAAATGAAACCCAGCATTTTTTTGGAGATGGATGGGAGTTGACGGGTTCATCTGGGAAGGTGGCCAGCACATTTAGGGGTCGAAATAGGAGCAGAGAAAATCTGGTTCTAACTTAGACTGGGAAGATGCTTTGCTGTATACACAAAGCTGCTGAACTCCATTTATTGCCCTGGCTGAGTCTGTTGTAAACTTTATAGAAGGGCACATACATAAACATGTCTTGTTCTTGTGCTTTTGACTGACATGAGTATAGCAGCAGTTTTACCATTTTGAGAGCTGCTGTAATAACATCCTCTTGTATGACCCAGCATGAAATTCCCTAGCTACTTAGTGCACAAATATTGTGCATCAGGTAAAGGGTGAAACTGAAAGCAATTGTGTTTGATTACAAGAAAAGGGTCATTTCAGGAAGCCAAATGTAGCCCTGAGTTGGATTTTACCTCTTCAAAACCAGCAGGATGATCTTGACAGTCTTCACTGGTCAGAGTAAGAGTAACAAACAGCAGTATCCTGAGTATCACCATGCTCCTTCTCATCAGAATAGGACATGGTGGGGAGAGTGCTGTTCATTCAGCTATTACGGCTTCCCATGGTGCCCTGTGGTTCCCTAATAGCCTGCCCTTTTCATGCCTGCTCACAGGAGGAGAGAGCTAATCATTCCCACTCTGCTGAGCCTTTCAAGCCTCTTCTTTACGCTCTGCCATGTCCCCTATGGCTGGTAAGGCTCTCTTGCTGGCAGGACAGTATGAAGGACATGCTCTGCCTCTCTCTGCAGAATTCACCTTGAGGACATCAGCCAAAGTGTGCTGCTCCATATGACTGAGAAGCTTGGCTACAAGAACAGCGATGTCATCAACACTGTGCTCTCAAACAGGGCAAGTCACACCCTTGCCATCTACTTTCTTCTTAATAAGAAGCTGGAGCGCTACTTGGCAAGCCTTAGGGTAAGTGCTGCTTACTCATTTTGTAGCAGTAACCATGAAGGGGAAGTATTCCTCACAAACGAGTAACAGTATTTCAGGTAAGTATTCACCGGGTTGCAGAGGAAATTGCTGATAGCTTCATGTCTGACAAGTCCCTGATTCCATAGGAGAGCCCTTCTGTCCAGGCAGTCACCATATAGAAAGCCAAGAGTTACTTGTGACTTGCAGGATACTGTGTGCGTATGTTGAGACAATTCTGCTGCTTGAAATATCAATAACACAATGTAATTTGATTCAGGAATCAAGAGGAAGCTTAAGAGCTATTAAAATGTTGTTTAGTTATAAAGTGAAAACATAGCTGAAAGTTTCTAATATGAAATAACATTAATATAATATCTCCTGGTCTCCTACTGACCTTCCTGGACCCCGAGTATGGCTTGGGGGTCAGAAAGCCTGTGTCCAGGTTTGCACAGCAGCTTTCTCTGGGGCAGGAGTCTGCTGCCACATGTCACCCTTCCTTGTACATCCAGGGGAGCTGAGCTGCCCAGCCATGTTTTGTGAGGTACTTGCTCAAGTGCTAGGCTGAGCACAGCACACAAAGACAAGGTGCATCTTCTCTTCCCTGGGCCCCTCCACGTGGCTGCCTGTGGGTCAGGGGAGGAGTCCCAACTAGTTGTGGGTCTGTAGGCTTCTACAAAACTGCATGGGAAGAAGGGTGGGTTGTAGGGAGTTTTCTTTCTAATGTGTCTGAGTCTTGGCAAAACTATGCCCAGTGGCTTTCTGATCTGACAACAGCTTCCTAGTTTTCTTCTTTTCTCAGTTCTTTCAGCAGGCTTGTTTTAATGATAATGCCATCAATGCAATGGACCTAAATGCACCATCTCTGTAAGTTGATTTGTCTCCAGTGAAAGCCAAGAGTGGATATGGTTCATGACGCAGTAATTGAATGTTAGTTTTCTCTAGTTATCTTAAATATTTTACTTTTTTTGTGCTTTTCTCTCCACAGAAATCTGAAGGCCAGGACAATATTTGCCACAAAAACCAACTATACCAGATAGAAAAATACAAGACAAATAAAGACTCCTATGAGGTAAAGTTCATGAAAGCTCATTAAGGCACTTTGAAAGCAGACTGAACTTGAGGATCCCTGGCAATTGTGATTAAGGCTATGGGTTTCTGGACCTGTGGAGAAAAAAAAAGACCTGTGGTCTTGCCTGTGCAGGGCAAGTAATTCCCTCAATTTCTTTTTGAAGGAACAAAAAGAAACCCCCTAGGGTGGAAGTGTAAAGCTTTTATAAAGAAAATAAAAGTTCTAAATGCTCTGTTTAGCAAAATAATACAAACTTCTTCAGGGCCCTCCCTTGTTTGTTTCCGGGTTGCAAGTTGCTGGTGTTGTACAAAGGCCATAACTGTGTTGTCTCAAGACCTTGATGGTGTAGGGCAGAGAGCTTAGTGACAGCGAGGGTGTCCCTCCCTCATCACCTGGCATTCCCGGTGTCCTGAGTACTAGGAATGGTGAAACTGTATTAGAAAACTCTGCCCAGGTTAGTATTTTTTGCTTCTTAGTGGAAATGATACAGAACTAGCCCACTGTATCATGAGGGACGTGATATTGTATCATGGCCAGAGAAAGATTTAACCAGGTTACCTTTCTGCTGGTCTCCTGTCTTTTTGACCTCATCACCTGGCATTCCTGGTGTCCTGAGTACTAGGAATGGTGAAACTGTATTAGAAAACTCTGCCCAGGTTAGTATTTTTTGCTTCTTAGTGGAAATGATACAGAACTAGCCCACTGTATCATGAGGGACGTGATATTGTATCATGGCCAGAGAAAGATTTAACCAGGTTACCTTTCTGCTGGTCTCCTGTCTTTTTGACTGCAAATAGAGAAGGTAGTTTGTATGAGAAGAATACATATCAGATAAGAGGAGTTTTCTCATGGCTGGATTTTACTTCTCTGGCTGATTCTTTGCCAAGCACTAAGAGTAATATGAGCTGTGCAAGTGTTAACTACCAACACAAAACAGTATTCCTAAAGAGTATATCTAATTCAAAAGCCACTCTTCAGTGCTGGATTGATGCTCTTACTGCAGGTGCAGATTTGTATCATGCCTGGTTTTGTTTATTTTCAAGGCTTGCTTTCAGGACAAGCTGAACTGTAAGCCAGATGGACATACCAGGGCAAAATACTTACCATTCTTTTCTTACAGAAGTCAAAAGCCACCTTACCTAAAATATATCATCAGCAGTGGGTAGACTCAATGAGTATTCAAAATGCTCTTAGACAGTTCATTTCAAGCTGTTGCATGAGGCCAAGAGAGTAATGTGTGGTCTGGTTTGGTGGTGGTCCTGAAATCCCCTACACCCCTAGAAGAGAACTGGTGTTTGATTTCTGTAAGGATAATTGAAAATCTAAGAGTAAAGGCTCCCTTCAAAGCCTCTCCTGCACTAGGAGTTAGTCCCAGTGGAGGATGAGAGGGTGTAATTTCTTTCTTGAAATAGTTACCTTGATGCAATCACAGTGCAGGCACCATGATAATAATATGGTATATTCTAATTCTGCAGGGGCATGGCTGAATATAAAGCATGTTTATATCGCTTTAGCTGTATTTGCACAAGTAAGTAAGTGTGTTACACTTACTGTGTCAGGACAATTGCAGCAGCACACGTGGGTAGACACTGACCCTGGGGTGCTACTGCTGTTTGTAACCATGGCAGACACCTCTCCTAAAATGCCTGCATGTGTATGATAACACAGCCCTTGTAGTGTCTAGCTTGTGCTGCTGGGATCAGTGAGAACTACTGAGACTCCTGGATGGGGATTTCATAATCTTGGGCAGATTCCTGAGCTGCAGATAGAGTCCCCTTATCACCTCCCATTTCCAGAGGGAAACCGGGAAGCACTGGTACCTAGGCAGACACTGCACAGAGAGCATAGCTGTGTGTTGCCATGGGAATAGCAGGGAGGTAGCTGATGGTATTTCTTCCACCTCACTTCAGAGATGTGAAATAAAGGACTTCACCCCCCGGAGGGATATCCAACTGCCTGCCAGCAGCACTGCCTGTTGCTGGGGCAGGCAGCAGGGTGTGTGGGCAGCGGCCATGCCCAGCTCCTTTTCTCCATGAGGTTTCTTAACTTGGGGTGGTGGGATTGGTACGCCAGTGCTGAGGGTGCTGGGTGCTGCTGCAGGTGCTGAGTAACCAGGCTGTTTGTCAGGCTGATTTCACTTTAGTTCTCAGGGTGGGTGGGCAGCACAGGGAAGAGGGAGGAAGACAACAGTCTCTCTCTCTTCATCTCTTCTTTTTTTTATGGAGAGGCCTTAGGTGATGAGTGGTCATCCCTGCAGTGAGTATAGGGGACCAGCACTGGGGATACTTCCCTCCTGCAGGGTAGCCAGTGGGCTCAGACTCAGGGAATTTGCAATTTTTTAAGAACTTGTGTCATCGTCTTATCACTATTTTAGACATGGCCAAAGCAAATACCCTTTATCTTCCTCCCTAATCCATTGCTGGGACTGAGAGTAGGTTTTTGGGTCGAGGTCAGGACAGGAAATAGCAGAGGATGATGTCATGCCAAACCAATTCAAGTATAACCTACCGGTACAACTCCTGCATTGTGCGACATTACACGGCTGTGCACGGTACAGTGAAGAGTGAACTTTTTAACTCCCCTGAAGGAAATCTTCCTTTCATTTTAAAATATAGTAGTATGTGGCACCTTGGGAGCTTAGGATTTTGGTCGTTTCCCCTCCGAGAACCGTCGTGTAAGAGAAGCAATCTTAATAAACTTTAAAAATACTTGCAAGACTATGTGCAGCATTAATCCAGGGCAAAGTAATTCATTGCTAGCACTGGACATGTACGTTTTCTTGGGTGCTGTAACTATATGGTATGACTGTGTTACTGCTGCTTGTAAAACATAACAGCACTGTGAAGGCAAAGTCAGGGGCACTTGGCAGGTGCCTCAGAGCAGTGGTGAGGAGCTGCAGCTTGGTTCTTGCACCATTAGGCTAAAAATATTGCAGCGTTGAAACTTCCTGCATTCTCACAGATGCTGCTGCAATTTACATGCAAATTCTTTTCTCACTTTTCCAAAATAGTGGAAAGCCACTAACAATCTTGATCAGCTCCTTTAGGCTTAGTATAGTCACCACTTGGTCTCACCCTCACATGTACCTTTAAAAAAAGGTAGTTGATAGGGCCCAGACTTTGCTGAACTTGGCAGCAGAGTTTCAGTGTCTTAAGAGGAAAAACAGTCTGGTGGGCTCAAAATTAACTGTACGGCTCCCACTGACTCTATTGTTACAGGATGTTACTCACACTGCATTGTTACTATTATTGCTGTTCTTATACTGTTGTCATCAATAGTGACTGTGCTTGCCAAGATAGTGCCTGGGACTGATCAGATGTTGTGTTGTTCTAAGCACAGCACGGGCAGGGGAGGAAGAAATGCTCTGTGCCGGAGGTGTTTGCAGCCTCTAAAAGCAAGAGCAAAGACATAAGGTGAATGAAGACCTATTACATAAACAAAATGATGATAGCTCCAGAATGTGTAGGTTTGTTTCTGGAAGGATTAGCCAGCTTTAGCTAGCTAAGGGGAAGTAAGGTGGAGGAGATAATGGATGGATGGAGAGAAGACTAGGGACCAAAAACACATGTGCAAAACTGATACTGAGGTAAAGGCAGTGAGGACCTCACAGAGGGTCTCTGGTTCTCATTCTCCCAAGTCACCTAACCTCTTCTGTAAAAAAAGTAAAAACCCCAGCTCATGATTCACTGAAGCTCTTCTTTCCCACTCAGTAACTTGAGAAAATTCAAAGGTTAATTAGCCCAATGGTGCCCAGGCACTGTCTGTGCAGGGGGCTGAACTCTGAGCTGGGAATCATCAAAACGGGTGCTGTGCAGTCATTTTCTTCTTAGGGATCTTGGTATGTTTCCAGAGCTGTTTAGTGGCCCAAGAGAAGCCAAGCTGTCTTTTGTGCTTTTCTTTTCCTCTCTCACATGTATGCAAGTTACTTTGCATTTCAGCATTGTGATAAAATTCATGTCAATGAACTTTCAAAGGCAAATCATCACGAGAGCCAGCCCTTTGTCAGTGCATAATTATCAGAAAATCTACATGCCTCAGCACATAATTGGGTGAAGGAACTTCTTTGCATTTCAAAAAAAACACCTTGTAGTTACAGTGACTTTTCAGTAGGACACAGCAAAACACATTGCTTGTATGAGAATTACAACCAAGCAAAGAAAGTCACATAGATGCCCTTCTAAAGAAACAACCCCAAAGCAACCAAAACAAAAGCCCCTCTTCTTTTGGAAAGGCATCTAAAACCATACCATACAGATTTGTTCCAGACAGGTGAGAGATTCTTGAAGTCTTGGAGGGATAGAAAAATATGGGCCACAAATTTGATACCTGATTTTTGGAAGTGAATAAGACTTTTGGCTCTCCCTGAAATCAGTGGCAGGTAGAGAGTGTTATGCAGCTTGGAAAATCTAGTGATGCATGTTGAAAAAATGATACAGTTAATTTCAACTGTAGAACAGCACTTTGAAAATGTGATTCCTCTTCAGAATCCTACTCCCGGGTTCTGTTTTTCCTCTTGTCATCACTGGAGGTCAAACCAGTCTTTTAGTATATATGTGCTTGCAATCCCACCTTCAGCTACCTTCCCTGTCATGAAAAGGAGTCAGGGTTCAGTGAAGGGTTGGGTCAGTAATTCCTCCCCCCACCCCCAATGTCTTGTGCAATTGCAGAGATGTTGTAAAAGCAAGGCCCATATTCCTCTGGATCTTGTTTGGACAGAAGATAGCTGTCTCAAAGAGCTTAAACTTGTTTAAAGCTTTGCAGCTCACCTTATCCAATGTGAGAGGAAACGCAATAAAGAGAAATCAAAGACCTTTTCTTTGGTGCTTAAATAGTTGAGACAAATTTCAAGTATGGAGGAGCACAAACCTGTATCTACTTGCTCCAAGGAGGTCTCCTAGGACAAATGGCCTCTGAAGAGAAAGTTTTCCTTGTCCTTTAGTTTTCCAAAACTGACTTTCATGCTGTGTGAATGTCAGAGCAGATGGAAGCCAGGAAATCATGTCAAACAGATCAGAGAAAAACGAGACATGGAAGATTTAGTTATTCTGAGTAGGCAGGGTAAGTTCCTTGTAAGTGGACAGTTCCTAATTCGGCTTTGGTAAGTGGTGTGCTTATAAGTCTGGGGTTCATTTAAACTTCCCTTAAGTAAACCAAATTGTTCTTGTTTGTTTTACAACTTGAAGGACAAAAAACTCAAAGAACAAGAAAAGAAAGGGGAAAGTCTTCACCGTCAGCTCCCAAAGAAAACAGAGAAAAGTCCAGTTTCATATAGACAGCCTTCTTCCTGTCTTATCTCACAGATACAGAACACCAAGGCTCTGCTGAAGGACCGGAAAGTCACCAAGGCTGGAGGTTCGGAGAAAGGTCAGTGGGAGAAATACCAGTGGTTTGTCCTTGTGTGCATGTGCATGCAAGGGGCACACGCTGTATTAACCGCTGTGTCTTGTGTGGTGTGTGTTTGTTAGTATGTAGTTATGGGCTTGCATTGGCTGTCTGCTCTGGATTTGGTATGGGAAGGAGGATTAGATAACGTAGTAAAACACTGAATGAAGCATCCTGAGGAAGCCATGATGATGTTTAGCAGTCAAGAGTGCTCACTTGTACTTCCCTTTTTATTTGATAGAATTCCCACAGTGTTTTAAAAAAAGCTTTCTTTCCCTATTTATATGTGCTTATACAAAATCATCTGCACTTCACACTGGCACTTTGAAAGCATCAACACCCACCCCAGATCACTGACAAACCAAAGCTGGTAGACAAGCTTCTTCCTTCTGGGGAATGTGTTTTGCTAAGAGAGGACTAAGGGACAGCATGAGAAGAAATCACTGACCGTGAGGAGAGTGCCAGTAATGGTGACATCCTGTAGAAACTGAACAGATCTTCTCCGCGAGCTGTTTTGTTTTATGGGGCCAAATCCTGCAAAGATTGTTCCATTTATATTCAGTCCTTGCTGGAGGAAGATTCTCACTGAAGTTGATGCAGCAAATTTGTTCCAATTGGAACAGCCTGAATCTGGCTGGTAGTGCAGCTACTCCATATTTACACGTGTGAAACCAAGAACAGATTATTTTCCAGAATGCAGAGGAACACATTAGGGATTACCTCACTGTTGTCCCTTACATCTCTAGGTATGTCAATGAATACAGTACCCAGACCTGGTTAAAACCATGCAAAGCTGTGTTAAGAAAGCAGAAATGTCAGATTTCTCAAACACGGCCTTAGAGGATATAATTAATACAAACAGCTGAAGACATCTGTGGTTTTCCATTTCATGTCCTTGTCTTACTCAGTTTAAATGCTCTTCCTGCCTTTGAGGAAAGTGGCAGATAAATTACCCATGAAACAACAATGTAAGTATCAAATGAGAGCCAGGGAATTAGGTTCTGAGTATATCCCTGAGACCATTTGTTTTAGCTAATGCATTTGTCACGCTCTTCTAAAATTTGTTAAAGGTGATGTTGGAGGCTGTCTGCTGTAAGGCAAAGAAGACAGTGCTATTACTAAATGCAGTTGGCTCTTCTGGTTCCTTTTCTGATTGCTTTGCAGACTCCAGCGGTGGGGTAAGCCCTTTCCACGAACCCCTGGCAACCAAGACAGGCTGTGTCACTTCCAGCTCCCTGGAGTACCTCGAAGTCCAGCAGCCGCCCCCCAGGACCCCTCGGCTCCTCAAGAGGCAGGAGTCCCCGCAGCAGGAGCCAGCCCGGCTCGGCAGCCGGGCAAAGGACTCTCCTCTCATCCTGAATATCGTGCACTCCTTTGAGTCAGTCGACAGAGAGGACCAAATAGACCAGGTTTCCCCCTCTCATCAGTACAGGATTTTAGGCTCTCCAATGAATTTCCCTTACAAAAGCTCAAGTGAAAGGACACTGTCCCCGCTTTTCCAGCCAGGGAGTACATCCCCCATCCACCCCACCCAAGTCTCTTTCACATATGAAGAAAAAGCATATCCAACAAAAGAAGAAGCAGTGTCCCCTACTCAACTGGTTTCCAACAACCCCTTGGGCAGCCCTAACTGTGTTAAAAGCAGAGGCAGATTCCCCATGATGGGGATTGGACAGATGCTGCGGAAGAGGAACCAGACGATGCAGTCGGCAAGCGACAAGCCACTGGAAGCAAGGATGCCTCAGCTGCAGCAGATGAGCCCCACGCAGATTTCCTTCAATGCAGCAGATGCTGTCAGCGGCCAGTGTTAGTCTGACATCCTGGGATTTGCACTGCTGTTCTCTGGAACCTAACCTTTTATACTTTTAACAAGAAGGGAAAGCCACAGACATGTTACTATCACTCTGTAATACACTACAGTGGTCCAAAGCAGAAAATCAGAGATCTGCTCGGAAGGAAAGAATTGTCCTGTGTATTAAAGCTGAAATACAGGGGCTCAGCTTGTGCTGTTAAGAAATATTAGCATTTGGCATCTGACTATACAGTAAAACATGTCTTGAAAGAGCTGCATGACTATGTATTTTTGCCACTTTCTCTAGATTGGGAAAGCAGCAAGCGTTGATGGTTTGATTCATCAAGGTAATTGCGTGGTGCCGTGAATGCCAGTCCCATCCAGGAGTTGTGGTAAGACTGTGTGTCCTCCATCTGCCTGTACCACACAGTACCTCATACTGCTACAGGCATTATTCACATGGCTAGACAAGTGGAAAAAACTCAAGATACTATGTCCAAAGTCAACTTGCTAACAAGTACTGCCAAGAAGATGAAGCTGGTAGAAGCCTGAATAAAGGCACAAGTGATCTAAACACTCAGAAGAAGCCGAGGTACTGGAAGCCAAAGCAGATTTTACTGGTAATTACATGAAGTAGCTAATAACAGAATCAGTTTTTTCCTAAAGAAGATCAGGATTTAATGATGTCACTCAGAAGAAACATGATTATTTCAAAACAAGTTTCATCCCACGGAAATGTACCGTGCTGGAGTCCTGTTCCTTTCACATGGTGGGTCTGCGAGTCAATGCTTCAAGCAGTAATGCGGATTGCAACATTTTGTGTTTTAATACTCCCGCCACCTCTGATTTTTGTAGCCGTACCAGTCCCACACATGTTAGCCCCCGTTACAGCATTGGACACACCTGAAGGCTTTTCTGAGAGACTGCAGTGAATTAAAAAGACTAATAAATGACACATGAACCTGTACCAATGCCATTTTATACTGGAAGATTGGTAATGCAGTGGTTACCAAAAATTCTGTATTGTTACGAGCGGTGAAGATTAACTTTCTTATAAGGCACCATGTTCTGCATACCAGTCTTGTTTTTCTAAGTAAATGTTACATCTGAGAGCTTGGCAGCGTTTTTTTGGTTCTGTTTTTGTCTTCAAATCATTTCCTATAAATTAGAAGGTTTAGCCAAAGACTTCTCTTCTCTTTCATTCTCACTGCGCTTGTGTATGTGTTTGTGTGTACAGGGCATCTCCACAAAGCTTGTTCCAGTCTGGTTCCCAAGCAGGCAGCCCTGGCCTGTGTGTGCCCCACTGCCACCCCAACTCACTTAATGCTGTTTCAAATCCCAGGCAACAGAGGCATTGTCTTCTTCTTAGGGTTGTTATAAGACAAGGATTTTGCGTCGAGACCATCAGTAGGAATCCATGCCCTGTTTTTATCAATGTTTTTGCAAAGGATTTTATGGCCCCATTGCTTTGGTGTCTGTGCAAACTTTGAAAAGCTTTCCTTCCAGTTTCATAAGATACACAGGGACTGGGGGTGGAGGGACAACAGAGGCAAGGGAGAAGGTCCCCAGTAGAAACCACAGCTGAGCGTGGGTTCCCAGTTCTCAGTCTTACACCAAAATCTGCAAAAAAATTGGACATTAAACCAGATACTGAGAGAACAGATAACTGGACTGCTTAGTAGTTGGAATGCTTGCTGGCAAAGCCAGCAGAGCATGAATGCCCAGAGCACCCTTCTCATCCCTGCAGATGGGACCTTCACCTCGGCACTGAAGCTGCCTGTCAGTTCTGTATGGGGGTGTCCATATGCATCTTGTACTCCACAGTGTAGATAGGACACCTGCCTCTGGGGTAGTTAAGCCACCTGTAAAATAATCCACACAAAAATCCCAGTATGCTAAGACATCCCTGAAATAATTTTAATCATTTCCAAATTGAAAAATGTCATCTTCTGTTTGTAAAGAGCACCTCTGTGTCCCAGAGATCTATTTTATCTCTCCCTCATGTTTTAAATACATCAAAGCATTTTCTTTTTCTTCACACTGAACATGTTTGCACTGCAAATCTAGTGAGCAGGGACCACTAAAATCCCATCTTTTGCATGCATCAGGCTTGAGTACCTGAACAGATGGCAGATACTGACTTGAATTGCAAACTCAGGTTTATTTGGAACCCAATAAAAGGTTGAGGGAGGTGGGAAAGAGACATATAATTTTGTGTGTGTGTGAAAACCCAGTAAATATGTGTGAAAATCAGAATGAAAACAGAAATGTTAAATCTTTTATTATATTTATAGAGAATATATGAGTACTAGACTGCTAAACCATAACCATGTATCCAGCTTAGACAGTAGCTATGTACAGTCAAACTGCAGTGACCATAGTAGGGACTTACTTAAATACAGTAGTGGAAATCCCAGGGGGAAAAAAAAAATTGTATTTGTTATCATTATTAAATATATGTACTTTTTTAACAAGATTGCCATGGACTTCTGACTTTGTTTGCCAGGTCACTATATAGCAAGGATTATCTAAGTACAAAGACAACCAGCAAAATGGTGAGGTGACAGGAGGATTACCAGCACCTTTACCTTTACCCCTCAAAGACTAACCCCTTTGAATCTGGCTGCTGATCTGCCTGTAAACCCTGAGTGACCTAAAAGGCACAAGGGGAGATTTCACTTGCTTAATTGGAGCCCTCTGCAAGTAGTGCATCTAGCCCTCTGGTCATTATCCATGCTCTGTCACCAGTGGAGCCTGATAGGTATCTCCAGTTCTTCCCATCTTAAAAATTATGGGAATTAATTGCTCCTCAACAACACAGCTATATCCAGATACAAGCGAGGGAATAGGGTTGGCCAGTTCAGATGAAAACGTAGCTTTTAAACGGCCATAATATAAATAAAATACCACAGCCCAATAGAACCAAAAACATTTACTGGTGAGCTTTCTGCTTCTCTGGAATTAATGTCTTCAAGTTGTAGGGACTAGCCCTACCTTCCTAAGCATAGCACAGCCATGCAAATTGGCAGTCAGACGTAGCTTCAGTTGGAGCATTGCTGATGTTGATCCCACAATCCTTTTAAGTACTGTTTTCTTCCTCCTCCTACCTTTATACAAATCTGTTTCCTAGAATAACTGATCCAAAGACCTCCAAAATCAGCTGAGGTATTTTTTTTGATGTTTGCATAGGCTTGGCACCGAGCCTGTAATGAACCTGTTTGAAATATGCCTTATACGTCAGGTTGTGAATTGAGAAGAGCACTGCAAGGTTTGGATGCAAGTTGGAAGCTTTACAGGTCCCTTCTGAGGTGTTGTTTACTTGCAGAACCCAGTGGAGCAGCTGTGAAGCACTTAAGGAGGGTTTTGCAAACTAGCTGATCACAGGACAGCAGTTCAGGATCCATAGTGATACAAGTGGTCCTGTTCAGGCTCTTCTGCCTAGAAAAATTTCTTCAGCAAATCAAAGAACACAAATCAGTATCTCTTACTAAAGCTGTTGGTCTTTGTACCTGTCCTGTAAATGGGCATATAAATATTAAAATTTCCAAGTATACATACTTAAAAATCCTGCAAATAAGTAACAGTTACTTTCATACTTTTGCACTTAACATTGCTTGATCTTCGCAAGAAAACCATTTAGTGTGTAGCTGCAAAATGGTTGGGTTGGATTTGCAGGGTTCTTTTAAGTTTCCAATGCACCAATAAGATGGTTTGCCAGCCACTCCCTGGACACAGATCAGCACGAATCTGCTCAGGCCAGCTATGTGGCTATGGGTAATACATGAAAAAAGGGAAAGGAGAGGAGGGAAGACTCAGTGGTTAGCATAGCTGTGCTGTTCTGCTGAGCAGACCTCATGTCGTTGTCAGAGCTGGAGGGCGGTGGATAAATTCTTGGCTTGTTGCTGAGTCTGGGGCTACTGCTTATGGTAAGGGAGTTTTAGGGTGGCATGGATATACCCCCTCCACAGCTAGTGTGACAAAACCCTCCAACCCAAGGGGAAGCTACCCCTTAGTTTCTTCATTTGTACTTTAAACATTACAGTGTGTAGCACCCCGAACTCCTAAGGGCCTTGCTTATCAAGAAGTAAAACGTTTCAGAGGTACTATTGCTGTGTGCAGGAGGAGTCTGGAGTCTGCCTGCCTCTTCTCTGCTTTTTTAATACTTGCTGGTCAATTTTCTCTTTTGTTTCCCCTTCCATATAGCTTCCCTGGAGCATAACAAAACTGCTGGGTACAGCACCGGGGCCTATATTTCCTATTAAAAAGTTATCGTAGCAGTGTAGACTGAGAGTTACAAATCACTCGTGCAGAAATACAGCGTGTGGCGAGTTCATTACTAGGTGTGACTCCTACGGTCTTTCAGCAAGCTCTTTTTCTCCTGGTTACACCACTTGTTTGCGTCGGAGGCAGCCTCAAGCAGGAATAGTGTGGGGGAATACGGGCAGAGGGTTCAACTTTATGTCATCGCTTCTCATTGAGAGAAATGTTCTCCCTCAGAAGTGAATGACTGTCTTAAGTGCAGCAGGTTTGCTGTCAAGAGAGCTGCTTGAGCATTGATTCCTTAGCCACGTACATTGGCATGTGTTTCCCAGGGCATGTTTGCATTACCTGTAATTGTCTTCCACAATGATGCCTCGCAGATGTATGTAGGGGGAGGTCAGGCCGAATAATTTTGAGCCTTTTCAATCTTTAATATCAAAAGAAGCTTGTCATATGATGCTTTCTGTTACTGAGGTCCAGGCAACTAGCTGCTGTTAGAAACAAAAGGTATGAGGATAGAGCCTATAGTAGCATTTGGAGTTTACCCAAGCATTCCTACTCTGTGACTGCTTTTGTCAGGGCAGCGAAATGCCCAAAAGAGAAGAAATAAGAAGAGATTTACTAGTTGAATGTGAGGCAATTTAAAATGTTTGTTAATATCTAAAAACACGACTGCTGCGTTTTGAGATATGAATCATAAAGAAACACATTTATTACTGTTTGTATGAATAGCACCTTCTACCTATAAATGTGAAAACCCACTAATTTGTTGTATCACCTACAACCAGAAAAGATAGACTCAATCTAAAAGAAAAGACACCAGAGGCTTTATTTCAAAACAGTTTCCCTCTTTCTCTTTCACAGAATGAAACAGAAGTATTGTCCTGAGCTTTTAGGACAGGGGTGGTTGTTAGATAAAATGTTTTTTTTCCCTGCCATCTCTGCCTACACCCAGACCATTTGTTTCTGATTTGTCCATATGTAGAGTTGGACCCGTGTTTCCTGTGCACCTCAGCTGAGCTGAGCTGAGTTTCCTCTACTTGGTCACCAGTCCTCATAAAATCTGTGAAAACTTCAGATTTCAAATACCTCCTTTGGTTGAAAGCAGCCTGGAGGGCTCAGACATTGTTCAGACTGATGGACGGATGGACAGCCTGATCTAGGATCCATGACAGAAATACCCTTTTTCACCTCATGTCGACCTGAGTGTTACTGCAGGGGGTATCTGACCCATAGTGATACCCAATGCATGGGGCATTTACCCCAGAAATGATTTGGACACTGATGCAGCACATCTCCCATCCATGTGCCAGGCTGTCAGGCAGGCCTGCTGCTGAAATTGCTCAGTTTACTATGCCAGCACATTAACCACTGGAATTTATGGGAGTTTTTGGTGCCTGTTGCCAGGCTCCATTTTTAAAACACTATTTTAATGCCGCTAAGATGGTTTTGTCACTTCTGAGGACAGGGCTTGAGGGAGGAATACAGATTTGTAATTGCCAGGTTAAGAACTTCTTGCAGATTCTGTCTTTGAGCAGCTCTCTTGAGTTCAAACCCTTCCCCAGAAAGCCTTCAGAGTACCTGCGGGTGGCCTTTGTGCCAGGAAGGGGTCTGTCCATCCCTGTGAGAGCTGCCACACCAGACAAGACCATGAGTGTTTGAAAAACAGTGGCAGACAGATTTTTAAGAGGAGTTTGGGTTGTTTTAGCAGCTCAGTTCTCCAAAGACCCTGCCCTGAAGACCTTGGCACTGCAGGAGCAAGGGATTCTGGGGGACAGGTGGCAGAGCCTACCCCCAGAAATGGCTAAGTGAAAGCTGGAGGTGGGATATGGAGTTGCTGAGGATTTTGAAGGATGAGACAAGTTTCTGACATGATCTTGCTGCATGTGATCAGCTCCTGGCAGCACTGATGGGAAGTCCTCCAAGGAACACCCACAAACCTTGGAGGGCATCCTGCAAAAGGCCACCACTGCAGCTGGGGAGCAGGGAAAGGGGAAGCCACCCTCAAAGGTAACGCAGAGCAGAAGTCCCGTTAGAGATGACATCTGTAAAACTGGGAGGATCTTCTGCCCTAACATTTTACTCAGGACACTTTCTGTAAACCCCCCAGCAGAAGTTCCTCTCACACGTTTATTGATTATCACTTTCCAAAGAGCAATTAAGTAAAACGTTAGTGCAAAATAATTTGAGAGGGATGAAAAGGTCCATTTTCACAGCATGGCTTCTGAATGGAGGAGTTAGATATCCCAGCAGAATATGTCTTAAATTGGTGCTTAACTCTCCAGTCTCTGCAGAGGCCACCAATTTGTGATGGTTTATGGATTAATTAGATTTTACATTGAACCCCAGGGCTATTGATAAAAATGTCAGGCTTTTTACTGATGGTGTTAAGGCTTACTTGCTTAACAACCACACACAATGCAAGCCTTCTTACTTAGTTACTTCAGCACACAGCAAATTGCAAGTTACAAAACCAGCCTGCCTTTATGAAAATGACAGTGTAGCAGGTGTTGCAGCCAACATTTTCACACATGCAGCTGTTTTGTCAGCCACCTTTGTGAAGAGTGAAGAGAATAGAAGGGAAAG
>NW_009953950.1:1500618-1550026 GCF_000747805.2 Chaetura pelagica
AAAGAGAAGAAACCTCCATCCTGCAGCTCAGCAGGTGGTTGGTGCAGAAGAAGGTGGCCTTTGGGTCCTTCAGGTGCCAGCTCTCAAAATCAGCTGAGGGCAAGGGGGAAAGAGGAGACCCATCCAGGGGCAGTTGGCTGACAGTAGGAGCCCAGGGGGATGCCCTCTGATGGGACTCTTCTGCTCGTTGCCACTGCCAAAATAGTCCTGGGAGCAAGCAGGTTTCCTGTGTGATTTTAAACATGGGGCAGAATCCATCATGTCCACTCCCACCCCTGGCCTTTCAGCCAGGCTTAACCAGGATGTGGAGACCATCAGTGCTGCCTTGGGGGAACCAGAGGAGAACAGAACCCGGTAAAATGCCGAAGGAAAAGTTAATACCTGACGCTTCCCTCAGAGATGCGTGTCCTGAAGGAATAGGAGAAAATACCACATTTACAGCTGAGCACAGATGGCCTCAGGATAAGTTCTGGGCTCTGGGAGCACTGCTGGATGCTTGCTTTATTAGCACAGAGCAGGACAGAGCTCCTTCATTTGGGCTAATTTTGTATGTTAGGAGCTAGCTTTATCCTGTGCTGGTAAGTCCCATGCCTCTGCTCATGGTTATGTGCAGTGATGGCAGAAACCATCTCAGCAAGGACAGTCATGTTTTGCTTTCTCTGAGAGTCACCACACTAATTATTAACTCAGACAAATGAAACTAGAGGGCAGGCAGAGGGAAGACAAGAAGCAGATGAGGGGCAGCTCTCCCACAGCTGGAACCTCACAAAACCAAGGCTGTGGCAGGACCATCCACCCCTTTCTTCTCATCCCCACCACCCTCCTCCAGCTCTGCTGACCTGTTTCTGCCCTCTCCATCCCCGGGGCTGGTTTTCTGGCACTTCACAAAAAGTGATCGCAGGAGATGACAAAGTTGAAAAATAATTAACTTATTTGCTGGGCTGTTTTTCAGCTCCCCTGAGCCCACATTCTTTCTCACATTGGAGAAGGAATGGAAGCACATGGATGGGGTGGGCTGCCTCTCACCTGACCAGCCAGGGTAGCCCCTGCAAGCAGTCCAAGGTCATACAGAGCTTCACCCTCAGGTGCTTTGCTTCCAGGTGGGACAGTTCATAAACAGAAATCAAAGGCCTTTTCCTTCATTTTTTAGCAAAACCTCCTCAATCTTTCACATCCACAGCCCCACAGGCAGCAAAATCTGGTTTTCCTGCATAGGAGGACAAGCTTGGGTGTCATCACAGTTACCAGGAACAGGGCTATGCTCGGCCAGTGTGCAGTGATAACCGTTAACAGGTCACCAGCATTTCTGGCACAAACTTCTTAAAAGTGAATCTGAACAGTTTTAATCTGCCATTATAATTTCTGCAGCCTCAAGATCCTGCCAGAGGCTATGCTGCAGCTAGGCTAGACTGCTGGGTGCAAAGCCCCAGCTGAAAAAAACCTCAATGCTTGGGCAGTGAAATTGTATAAGGATATAAAGCTGCCAAAACAATGTGTCCTGGATGATGCTCTGTGAAGAGGATTTAATGTGGAGAAAGAGGGCTAAATAATTATAGTTAATTTTTTCCCCCCAGAATAAAGCATTGCAACCTCAGAAAATAAACATTTTCAAACTAAGTACAAACTACACAGAAATAGGGGAAGCCACGGGGAGTTTGCTGAATGCAGCATTAAAGACACCTTCTGCCTCACCAGTGGCTCTTGCAGTCCGAGACCTCTGCTAGGCCAGTTTTGATGACTGCATAACTTATTTATTTTCAAGGGACATGTAACAGGGCAAAGCCCTATGGTTTTCTGAGGCTACCACAACACCAGTGATGTGTGGCCCAAGTCTGAGAGTGCAGACTGGGAAAAAACGAGAATGCATCTAGTGACTTTCCCAAAACTGAAACCAGTTTTACCTTTTCCCTTCCTGAGCTTGGAAAACAGCTGCAACTGATGCTTTTAAAAGCATGCCTTATCCTTTTGAGCAGATGTGCTTTGAGCTGCTCTGCTGACCCAGCAAACCTTTCAGTAGGTGCTCCACAATGCTCAGCTTGCCTGGAATGTGTCTGTTGCAGTGTCCAAGGCTTGCACAATATCTGAAGGGTGGACAGGGAGCTGAAATGAAGGGTCCCCACCAGGCAGGGCTGCTTGGAGACTGTTTCAGACCTAGCCCAGGCAGAGCAGCTGCAGAACTGGTTTAAATCACATGTAGATATGTGTGCCTATGGACTTAGGTGCCTCTGGGTGCAAGCAGGAGGAAGTGAGCTCTGCAGCATCTCCTTTGCTAGGTATTCAATGCACCTCAAAGCCAAAATTGGAGTGTATCACTGTGAATATGTATTCCAGTGTGTCTGTCCTATCAAGAAACCACTGGGAAAAGGAAGAGGGGCAGTTATTCAGAGCCTATATTGGATGTCTTTACTGTACATCTACAGTAATGGAACTGGGGCAAACCAGGGCCTCAGATTAGGGCAGGTTGTTTTGTGCATCACAAGGTCAATGTATTACCAAATCCCAGGGGCCTCTTTCACAGCATTTCATTCAAATATTTCATCCATAGATGCATCTGGATGTAACCCCTCTGTCTTTTCCTGGCAATTGGGTGAGGATGTGAACTTTCAGCTGCACACATGGAGCTGTGCTGATGGCTCTGCTTCAGCAGCACCTGGGTAAAAAATGCTTGCCTTGCTGTCCCACGGTGCCTCTGGACACAGTTATTCATCACTGCTGCTTCATGGAGTGCCCGTCATGTTGTAGATTCAGCTCCTCTAAGGCTGCTGAAATGTGCAGAGCACTCGATGCATTAAGTCCCTGTGGTTGTTAGCCATGGCTGTCATTCCCTATCTCTGGGTCTGATGTTGCACAGACTTGCTGAGGGGGCACAGGGGTGGGGCAGGGTCACCTGGGAAAATTCAGCAAGGAGCTGCCAGTGCTTTAGTCCAGCTTGTCTTTGATCTGGGAAATCCCATGTATGCTCCAAATTTTCTTTTTCTCGGAGCTGTGCTCTCTTTTCCAAATGGAAAAGATGACATATTTAGGTCTGCTCTCCAGGAGGGTGCTTTAAACTACCTACAGCTCAGTGCAGTCCCCCAGTTTGCCAGTGCCAAGAAGCCAGGAAAGGACTTACACATCTAAGGTACTTAGTCTCGGCTCCAAGACTTGTGTTTGTGCAGGACTTGGCAGAGCAGTGTCTGACCACCACACCTCTGTGCCTGCAGCAATAGGTAGAGCGGGAGAGGTGTTTGTGCTCCAGCCTGAGTGAGGAGTTGGTCTGGCAGATAGCCTGGGGCTGTGGTTAGAGCTTGTAACACTCTGTAAGTGACAGCAAAATGCTCCCTTCCCTACCCCCACCCAGGATTTTGCTGGGTCCTGGTCTTGCATTTCAGATGGTGTGACAGGACCAGGGAGATGCTGCAGCTACTGAAGGGCACAGTGTTTCATTCATTAAGTTTGGTGCCCCTGGGCTGTTATGGCTGTTTTGCCTCTGGTCCCAACACTGGGAACACTGACATAGAAACTTGAGGTCTGCCTACACCCACTCCCATAGATCTAACCTGCATACCTGATTCCTCTGCCTTTTGAGATGAACAAGCCATCACAAGGCTTTACATAGAGCGCAAAGTTTCCAGTAGGATTAAAACCCTGTGTAGCATGAAGAATGGGAGACCTTCCAAATGAACCCAGATCCAGCTATTCCTCTGATGAGCAAGTCCACATTCCAACCCATTTCACAGTGACAGGGACCTGATCCATGTCCTATGGACTCTTCCACTTTGGGAAATCCCACCTAAGCTCCTGGCCTGCACACTTCCTGATAACTGGGATGGAAAAAACCCCTCTCTCTGCCTTAGGTACTGCACACCAGCATGGGGGGAAAAAAAAAAAAGATATTTCCAAAAGCCACCCAGCGCCTGTTGCTTAGTGCTCAGCTGATAACTGAGCCCAAATTGGTAACTTTGCAACAGTCTCCATAGTGATTAATTGTACCTTCACAGACAGGGCATTGTGACTTGGTAGGGGAAATTGGATGCAGAAGAAGAAGGCCTCCTCACTTGTGAAAAACTGGGGAGGGACACATTTGATTCAGCGGACCTGCTCTACCTTACTGCTGCTGCTTCTTAGCTTCTCCAGGTCTATGGAAAGGGCTGAGACAGAGACGGAGAATTTCCCCTGTAACCCAAATGAGTGTTTGGAAGACAACACTTATGCAAATGCATAAGTGCTGAGAAGGCACAGGCTGATAGCACTGGAGGATGAAAATCCTTATGGCATTTGGCAACATGTATGCAGAACCATCCCTCCAGGAAACGGGGATGTGGCATCCACCTGAGCCCACTCACCACCTGTGTTGTGGAATACCTGGACAATTTTCTTTTAAGAATATATAAAGATGGCTAAACATTACAGGGAAGAAAGGATGTCATGATAAAAATGCCCTCCACTTTTTCTGTCTTTGCAGATGCTTTCTGGGAGAGCCTAGCACCCGTGTACTCAAGCAACTGCTCCTCTTCCCAGCTCATCCTTTCCTCTGGATATATTCTGTTTCTTAAATTGTGGTTGCCAAAAGAGGAGCTTGCAAGGACAGTATCCTCTTCAAAGAGCCCTGTCTCATCTTAATTCAGTTATCTGCAATACTCTTTGAATGAAGACACCAAATCCCTACCTTTCAGCCACATTAGAAAACCAATCAGTTGTGTGCATCCCATGTTAGAAGGATGAGATTGTATCAGAATTACAGAGAATCAGACCTGGCCTATTTAAAAGGATGCTGACACCTTGCAAACAATTTTTGCAAGAGTTTTACACTGAGCATCCTGGCCTCAAATCCTTTCAGGCATGTCAAATGAAATATCAGAAGTTGGTTTCTTAAAACCATTGTGGTTTGTGGTTTGTGCTCAGGTGATTAGGGACGAAAAAAGCAAACTGCTGGCAATTACCCTTGTCATCCTCTGTCTCAAGCCCCAGGCAGCACCATGGTGACAGCATTGCTTAGGCCCAGGTACTGACCTGGAAACATGATATCTGGACACACACAGCTGTTTGTGGGGTATTTTTATCTTTGAAAGAAAAAGTAATTGGTGCATCCAAGTAGCTGCTGTGCCTTCAGATTTTTAAAGAGCTTCTGACTGTACAATATTTTAAAATAATTAGTAATATGAACTGAGGGTTACAGTCATGTGTTCATGCATTTTTAGTAGACATTAATATTATTGTACATGAATAGATAACTCACAGGTGAGTGTCTGTTGCCTGATTCACACACAAGGTAAGTGGGAACAATCAGGCTTGCAACGTTTATAGTTGTTCTCTGTCCCTCACCAAGCTCAACTGCAGTTCACAGGGATGCAGCAGCTGCAGAAATCACATTGTTCCTAGAAGTTTCATGAAAATGCAAAGATAGAGAAGGTAGAGCTTGTACCTCCATGGAGGACAGGCTGCAGGCTGCACTCAGCTTGCAACAGAAACCAAAGTGCCTGCTCAGGATGTAGTTGCTGTGACCAGCACAACCATGGAAAAGCTTCAATCAAAGCCTGAGTCCTCCATGGGCCACACAGACTCTGGTGGTGGGACTGATCTGTGGAAGATCTGTCTTAATTACTCCCTCTGCTCATGCAGCTACTCTTTTTTTTTCATGCAGTGATGTCCTGTTCCCTCTTTAGAATGCAACCAGCTACTCCAGCTGGTACTAAGTTTGTCATCTCAATCCTTCTCAAATTGCTGGCAAGCACCAAGGGGGCTTCCTTTTTACATTTTTCTTTTTCCTTTTCCTTTTTCTTTTTCTCTTTCTTTTTTAAGTCAGGTTTTAAACATCCTTGTGCCCAACTTCTCACTATTTGCCCCTTGACTAAGTTTATTGTTTAAGCTATTCCTTGGGGAGCAAGCAATGTGGGGCTGTAAAACGCATCCTAGGGGAGTGCTGTGCTTCTGACAGCCATGGAGAGGGAGATAAGATTAAATCTGACTAATGCCTCCTCTGTTGCTCATCAGGCTGGTATGTCAGACACATGTGCTGATGTTGACCAGCACTGAGGCACTCCTGCACTGCACTGGCGGCATGAGATGGAGCAGTGAAACTTTCTTCCCAGTCAATGAGGGGAGGCAAGATCCTGCTCTGAGTCAGCCAATGGAGGAGCAAGACTGAAGGATCTGCATTTGCTCTGGGAAGGAGCTGACCTGTCTCTCTGATTGAGGAAGCAGTTGTGTGCCTCTGTGTATTTTTTTGGAGAAGCTGCAGCTTCTAATAAAATCAGCTTCTTTAGCAATGTTGAGTCGAGTGCTCTCAGGCCTGGTCTCCCACAGCTTTATTCCTCCTTTATTCTTCAATATGCTGCTGCATAAGCAACACAAAACCAGCCTGTTTTCCACCAAGGAGCCTTTCCAAAACTCCCATGCTTTAACAGAGGGTAAGGGGAAGGGATGGTGGAAAGAAGATCTTATTTATTCCACGTTACTTGTGTTCCAGTGTTTTTGCCCCTCACTTCTTGGGGAATGGAGGAAAGGGAGAAGGTTACCAAAACTCAGAAGGGTGGGTATGAGCAGTGACCTGCAGGGACTGGGGAAGCCAAGGCTGGGGAAAGTGATCCTCACAGCCAACTGAGACACCAGAACCATAATTTCTTTTCACACGTGAGACACACACAAAAAAGAAAAATACAGTGAACAGCACAAACACTACAGAAAAAAGCAATGGTCCAGGCAAAGTTTTTTCTAAAAGGAAACCTAATGATGATGGATGCATCAGCTCCATGAGCAAACATCTGTGCTCCTCCTGATAGGCATCTTCTGAGGCAGGACGGTTGGGCTCCTCCCACAGCACTGGCGCCTAGAAACATCTGAAACCCAGACTCCCTCCTGTCCCTTCCTGCATTGCATTGAATGCCAGCAATCACTCTGCTAACAGCAACCGCGGCAGGGAACAGCATGGGTTTTACTGGGCAATAAACATCCCGCTGGCACATTATCCTCCTGTGAAGTGTCAGAGAGATGACCCAAGGACAGAGCCGGTTTATAGCAGTTATTCCCAAGGAGAGAAGCCAAATCTACCAGATCTTTCACCCCCAAAGGGTAGAGAGATACCACTCCTTGAAATATTTTGTGGCACAGGCAGAACTGGTGCATCTTTGTGTTTTAGGTTACAGGATCATCCTCCCTCAGATGAGAGATGGGTTCTTAAAAAAAAAACAAACAACAACAACAACAAAACAACACACAACCAAAATAAACAGAAAGTAGCAAAATAAATAGAAGTATTTTTAGCTCAAATCCTCACCTGACAGAAATTGATGATGCTTCACTGAACTTAGTGGAGGGAAGGTAACTTAGGGTTTGCCACACTCATGAACCAACAGATCTTGGATTCAGATTCTGACCCAAATATTGGAGAATTTGTTTGAGCTTTTAAAACTCTAGTTTAAACAGACAATAAGAATACTCCTTGGTTTTAATGGTTTCTGTTGGTCTATCCACTTGAGGATGGAAAGACAGCAAACAAGGCAATGAACAAGGGGAGCTGGAAGCCACGATGCAGCAGGAAAACTATGACATAGAGGCTGTCACAGAAACGTGATGGGATACTTGACATGACTGGAGTGCCACAGCTGATGGCTACCAGCTCTTCAGGAGAGACAGACAAGGAAGGAGAGGCAGTGGGGCGGCCCTACATATTAGGAATTGTTATGCTTGTCTAGAACTAGACTATAATGATGACAAGGTAGAATGCATTTAGATCAGGATTAGGGGCAAGACCAACAAGGCTGATATTGCTATGGGAGTCTGGTATAGACCTCCCAACCAGGGCAGTGAGGTGGATGAGCTGTTCTATAAATACCTGGGTGAAATCTCATAGCCATTTGCCCTTGTTCTTGTGGGGGACTTCAACTTCCTTGATGTCCACTGGAACTACAACACAGCGGAGAGGAAACAGTCCTGGAGGTTCCTGGAATGTGTAGAAGATAACTTCCTGATACAGCTGGTGAGTGAACCAACCAGGCCAGGCGCCCTGCTAAACCAGCTCTTTGTGAACAGGGAAGGGCTGGTGGGAGACCTGCTGACTGGAGGCCCTCTTGGGCACAGTGACCATGAACTGTTAGAGTTCTCTGTTCTTAGAGGTGCCAGGAGGGGGGGGCAGCAAAACTGCCACCCTAGACTGCCAAAGGACAAACTTTAACTTGGTTGGTAGCCTGATTGCCAGAATCTATTGGGAATCTGTTTGAAGGTTATAGAAGTCCAAGAAGGCTGGATGCTTTTCAGTGGTGTGATCTGCAGGACCAGGGAGTTGATCCTGCCCCTCTACTCAGCCTTGGTGAGGCTGCACCTCCAGCACTGTGTGCAGTTTTGGGCACCACAGTATAGGAAGGACATTGAGGTGCTGGAGAGGGTGCAGAGAAGGGCAGCTAGGCTGATGGAGCTGGGGCTGTTCAGCCTGGAGAAGAGGAGGCTGAAGGGAGAACTCATTGTTTTCTACAACTACCTGAAAGGAGGTTCTAGTGAGGCGGGTGCTGGCCTCTTCTCCCTGGTGACTAGTGATAGGGCAAGAGGAAATGGGGTCAAGTTGTGCCAGGGGAAGTTCAGATTGGATATTAGGAAAAAAATCCTCATAGAAAGAGTGGTGAGGCATAGGAACAGGCTGTCCAGGGAGGTGGTGGAGGGACCATCCCTGGAGGTGTTAAAAAAATTGGTAGATGTGGTGTTTCAGGAGATGGTTTAGTGGTTAGGAGTGGTAGGGTAGATAGTTGAACTTGATGATCTTGAAGGTCTTTTTCAATCTTGATAATTCTATGATTCTATGACTGCTCTTATCACAAGTCTAAGGCATCACAGGACTTGGCAAGACTCCAGATCTCCAGTGGCTGGTATTATTTACGTGCCCCTTTGTCCTTAAAACTGACACCTGGAATATCTGTGACAATGGTTGTTTCTGCAAAATTTTAGAAAGTTTCCTGATGACCATTTTTCTACCTGTAATTTGTGCTAATCTGAGAAATAACTGTATTTTAAAGTTTGCTTAAAGGCTATACATCTATTTTAAAGTTCAAGACTTCTGCTGGGGTGCCTTGGCTAAGAGAAGCAAATGTTGTTTGTTGTGTTAGCCAATGGTGACACTCTGTCACCACTTGCATGTATGGCAGGACCTGGGAAGAGGTAAAAGCGGGTGATGAAAGGAGGCAAGGGGGACTTGGGATGCAGCAGCTGTGCTTGTCTGTAGCAGGCAACATTAAGGGAGGAAAACCAGTCACAGGCTGTAGAGTATCACCAAATGAAAAGCAGACTGCTGGAGAGCCAAAATTGAAGAAAAATACATGGACAACTAGAGCAGAGAGAGTTGCTGCTCTGTTGCTAGGTGATAGATCTCTTACCATGCTAGTGACAGTAAAAGATGATACTGGTACCAATAAAACATCTTTCATCTCAGAATTACCAAGCGCTCTCCAGACAGTGAGGCTGTATTATTCCCATTTACCAGAGGCATAGACAGAGATGAATTGATTTGCCAAAGGTCATCCAAAGCAGCACTGATGGATTTCAGAATAAGAAATTGTTCTATGTTAGTTCTATAAGGCCAATGACTGCCATAAAACCTTCCTTTGTCATCAATCCTGCCCCCACCCCCCTGCCATAAATCACCCCCATGTCCCTCTCTCTTGAAGGGACATCCTCCTGTCTTGTTTGTATTTCTTGTACCATTTAGATTACAAGTTCTTCTGGCTCCAGAGAGTATCTTTCCAAGGACTGTGAAGGGCAGAACAAACACATGAACCAAGCTGTGCTGTTTTGGGGATGCTTGAACAAGAAGAAAGCAGCTGGACATAACAGGTGTGCAATATAGGATGGGACCACACTATGAGCCACACGGTGGCCCTGGGTGAGCTGCAGTCTTGGGCCATGGCTCCTTCACCAGCAGCCTGGGACACAGGATCCCTGAGCCCCTGGCCTGGTACCTTCTCTCCCTGCAATATGTGAGTTGACATCTGCTGGTGTCAGGTCTCGTATCTGCCAAGCTCTTAAGCTGTCCCAAGAACAGGGTTGTTTTTGTGGCAGACATAGGGCAAGCAGTCCTACACACCTGGTGCTTTCCTGTCCTCATGCATGTGGGAGCAGAAATGGGATCATAGGCCTGAAAGCTTAATGCAAGATGGCACTAGCTTGCTGGCCTTTGCTTGCTAACCTGTGGTCAATTATTCCGAGCACCTGCTTCTCTCAGATGCTCCAACCAGGAAAAATCTACAGCTCAGGAAAAATCTACAGTAGCTCAGGAAAAATCCTCACTGACAGAAGCTATGTGACTTCAGAGTGAAGGGCTTCTAGGTCTCCCCCCATGACTTCTTGTGTTAGATACTCACCTGCACCACAGCCATGCCACGTGAAATGCCAAGAGGCTGTGTGAAGAGAGATGCTGATGTTCCTCAGCCCACCAAATAAGAGAACACCTTGGCTATCTGCACGGCTCTTCCCAGTACTGGGGCTCCTCAGGCATGAATCAGTAAAGGCATGAATCAGGCATAATTTTTTTTCTGTCATTGTTTTCCATTAGAGATCACGAGGGAAACAAGAGAGCCTAAATTTTGGCACTTGCAGGAAAATAGCATTTGTGATTTCCATTTGAAGAACAGTTTCCATGATGACGAGGAGCAGCCTGTAATTTCTTGATGAGCTGATGTAGTCTTACAAGGACAGCGGGGGGAACACAGTGGGGTTGCCTGCTTGACTGGTTTTACTCTGAGTCATGGATCCCCTGGGGGTCTGGGCTGGATGCATATCCCACCAGGTGTTTCCTATGGTGCTTCCAAAGACACAAACCCAGCAACTCCCTCTATCTCCAAGAAGAGTACTGGGCCCCTCATGAAAACCAGGCTTTTACAAGCTTTATTTCCTTTTCTTTATGTGTAAAATGGAGATGCATCTAATTTCTCTCTGACTGTCACTGTGAAAATGTAGCTAGTTTTTCTACAGTACAACAGAGACACAAATTGCATTTGCAGTAGGTGCTCAGAATTTTAATGACTCTTCTCTCCTTTGCTTTCTACCTCTCAGAGTCTTGGCAACTTTCTCCACTCTCACGTATTTCAACACAGCCCCAGAATAACCAAAGAGCAAGAGTCACACAACAGCTTTGTGAGTTTTGTTAAAATTTTATATAAAAGACCAAGACAATTTAAAACCTCAGGACATGGCTGTGAAATAGATCCTACTGGACTACTCCATCCTCCTAATGGATGTAAGACTGTCACTGACTAGCAACGAAAGTCTATGTTTGTCCTAACCCAGCAAAACATGGATTATAGACATTAATTTAAGGTTAGTATGTGCTTTAATGGACTGGGACTATTTTCCCTTTCCATGGGGAAAAACAACCTTACCACCAAAAATCCAAACATTTGAACTGGAACTTCTTTAGGAGAATGCACACACTCTGGGTAAGCAGGGATATTAGGAACAGTGGAGTAGGGCAAAGCCAGCTGAGGAAAACCCTGTTGGCAGCCTTACAGCTCTTAGAGTGTAAGCACTGCTCTTAGGCTTCATTTTATGCTTGAGCATGGCTTGCAGGGGAGCCTGGAAGCTCTGCACATGATAAAATCTTTTCAAAAGGTGGAAATGCCAGATGGATGAGTAAAACTTGCATTCTGACATGTCCCCTGTCCTGCTCCTCTAGAGGTGATAGCTAAGTTCTATAGAAAGCAGCTGCAAACAGGTGTGGTGTCTTTGGTAAGCCACATGCTCTCTTTCTCCCCTAAGCTTCAGGGATATGTCTCCATGGAGAGGATGCTGGCAGCAAGGCTTAAGTAGGTAGTATTTTAATCAATTAATTTGCTGAGTTACAGCAGTCACTTCTCGCAGCAGCTCTACTGACTCTCAGGCTTCCAGTTTTGCTGCACACCCATGCACCCCACACTCCACATGGCACAGAGAGTGTGATGAGGGAAAGGCCATCTCTCAAGGTGCAACTGGGAAAATACTTTCTTGCGAGGTTCCCTGAGCTCTCTCTTCAGAAAGGCTTGTCCCCAACACCAGTGCTATGCCAGGACCCTGTGACCGTGTCCCATGGGCCAGGCTCAGCCTCTAAGCTCCTCTGTGGGCTCTCAGTGGGGACAGGGAGAAGTAGTCCTACAAAGGGGGGGAGGTGTAGAAGGAAGGAAGTGGAACGAGGTCAGAATTGGTTAAAAATTCTCCATTGGGCTAATCTGTGATAATGAAACTCCCACATCTTCACTCTCAACCGATGACCAAGAAAAACATTTACCTTAAAACCAGCCCTGCAATCCAGATAAGGGCTCTGTGCAACACACATTAACAAATTTCTATTTGGATCACTAGGAGGAGTTTAAACAGAATAAAAGACTCCTCAAGCCTACACCGTCATTTTCTGTTATTCTCCATATTTGGACAAAAAATGGTAGATCCCAACTGGTTCAGAATTGCTCCAGGTTTGCACCAGTTGCTCAGTGTGGGGTCTGTACTATGCTGCAGACAAGTAAGAAGCACCTGAACAGCAGGACCTGAACTATTTGCCTTTGACTTGCAGCCAAGACTTTCCTTAGGTGGCCCCTTTCCAAAAGCAGCACTAGGCTTTCTCTCTCTCAGCTATAGGCCTAGTGGAAGCCAGACTGCTAGACAAGGTTCTGCAGATATTTCCCATATAAATCTGTTTCACAGCCAAGCTCTTTCCACAGCCCACCCTTTGGCAGTGTCCTTCAAGCCCTCCTCCCATGGCAACCCTGGGCCTACTCTAAGCCTAATACTAACCTCACCAAAGCAGTAATGGATGGCCAAACTTTGGAGAGGACAACCAGATAAAACATACCTCACTGGCAAGCTCTCTCAGCAACCCACACTTCCCTTTCCATACTGATGTCCAACACAGCTCCATGATTTCTCCCTCTCTTAGCCCTAGCCCTAATGCTAACTGACAATTGACTCAAGGGCCAGGGCCCCCAGGTGTTACCCAAATAAAGCATATCTTGCATCCAAGCTCTCTTGGCCACCTACGCTGCCCTTTTGCAGATGCCTTCCCCACTCCAAGACAATATCAACTCCAGCCATTTCCCTTTCTTAAACCAAACCTAAACCCCAAGCTTAACACTAGCTGACAATCATTGTTTGGACAAGGTGCCCTAGATATTGCCCAACTTGAAAAATAACTCACAGCCAAGTTCTCTTGGCACCACACTTCCTCTGGACAGTCCCTTTCCCTCTTCAGGTCAGCTGCAACTCTAGGCTGCCTGTCTTCCTCAACCCCAAACCTTACCCAAGAAACAGCTTTTTTTTTTTTGCCCAACTTGAAAAACATCTCACAGGCAACCTCTCCTGTCAGCCCACACTTCCCTTTCCATTTATGCTCTAACTGCACCTCCGGGCTTTTTCTGTCAGTCTCTCTAAACCCAAAACCTTACCCTAACTATAATGATAACTGATGGACAAGCTTTGTGCAAGGCCTTCCAGAAATACCCTAGATGCTGCACAGCCAAGCTCTCTTTGCAGCCCTCAATTCCCTTCTCACCACTGCACCTCTGGGCTTTGTCTTCTCAGCTTTACTAAAGGCTTGATTTTCTCCCTGATCCCTCTTGTTTTCTCCCTGTGGCACACTGCAGTGATGGCTTTGGGATTATTTACTCCTGATGTTCATTTTTTTCACAGATGCTTCCCAACCCATGGGAAGGTTGAACTCTCTGTTTGCTTTTCTGAACTCTCAGGTAGGGTTTGGTTGTCTGCACCACTCAGGGTCTGGGCACCTTGGCCCAGCCCATCCCATCCTGCATTTCTAGTATCTTGACTGAAATGTTTATCAGTGACCACTGGGTATTGAGTTTTAAGCTGACAATTTTTCAAGGCAAAGCTGTAAATTCTAGGTTAAGGTGAAACCACCGAAACAAAAGGACAGGACTAGTTTTCCTCTATGCAGCTCCATTTGTGTAAAGCAACCCTGAAGCTGGAGTAGCCCACAAGTGTTGACTGCCTTCCAAGCTCGTTGCTTGAGACTGCTGTGAAAAAAGAGACAGAGGATAAATATCTGCTGGGAAAACAGAAGCAGGGGTAGGATTTTATAGAGCTCTTGAAGCACATATGAAGCTCTGGGTGTGTGTCCTCCACATATACATATCTGATAACCAGGACCATCAGGATTTAGGAATGCTGGCACTTTTCTTTGGTAAAATCCCATAAGATGTGGGAAAGGGTTAAAGAGCCTGAAATGAAAATACTGTTTGTGTAAATATTTGGAAGGAAACAAAAAGAATGGGATTTTAGAGAAGCAAACAATGCATGCCTGTCCCAGCTAAAGCCCTGTGAGAGAATTTCTTGTTGCTTTAATATACTATGTGAGTAGCTGGAATGTCTGGAAGACTTCATCAAGGACCACCAAGTAAGTGCTGTGCAATATCCATGACAAAGATGATTCCTCTCCCAAGGATACTGCAGCCTACAGCAAACAAATGGAGAAGAATAGGGTAACAAGGAGTTAATTTTGTTTAGTGTAATAAACTGTCTTCTCCACATCTAGAAGTTGTGTCTATTTTTTGCAGGCGCCACAAAAAAAAAAAGAAAAAAAGAACATTTATGTGGGGGTTAGGAGGAAAAGTTTAAATTAGTTCTACAGATGCTTAGAGGCAATTTCCCTTCAGGTACCATGGGGAGATCAGGCAGTGGCTGTTAATGCAGTGCATGTAGCTGTCCTCAAGGGCCCCTCCGAGGTGGGAGATACCCACCAGTACTGAGGAGAGGCAGGAGGCTGGGCAGGGGTTGCAGGGCACCTTGTTTGTGACATGGTGAAGATGGGTGATCAGAGGGTGGGCTAGATCTTATATTCATCTCCCTCAGAACCCCACAGGAACCATGTAATATATCAGCCTGCTTTGCATCAAATGGCTGGCTGACACAATCTTCCTGAAAACACACAAAAAAAGCAAAGTACTTAGAATTCAGACACCAGCTCTTGCTTTTGTCAATTGCTCTTGTCAAAAGCCCATTTGTCAGAGGCTCTGCAGGCTGTCATGTCACACAGCTCAGCACTCTGGCTCCTCCACTGTCCCACCATAACCTTTATGCAGCAGGTGAAAGACCCAGCCATTCTTCCTCCCCAGCTCCTTGGTTTATTTAATTTATTAAAAAAGTATTTATTAGTTATTAAATTTATTTATTTATTTATTTAACTCAGTCATACAGTAAAAATTCCTAAAATCAGATGAATGTGCTGTCTTTGTAAATGATAATGCAGTAAGTCCAGATCCACCCTAATATAAAAGTGTCCATATAGCAATAATGCAGCAGCAAAGGAAAAGAGAAAAAATAATTTCAGTGATTGCATGGATTATAAAATGCTGCCAGTTGTTTCATTAACTTGTGTTAGACTTGCACAGCCTCACTCACGCCAGGCTGCCTCGAAAGAGAAATGAAAAGGCTTGAATGGTCTCAGCTTTCCCAGGAAGTGATGGCCACTGGCAAATGTTCCTGAATCCAACTGTCTGCTGTCACCAAAGCCTGAAAAATTGTTCCATGGTATATCATATCTGTACATGCCTCTGGCTGATTTCTGCTCTCTTTCCAAGTTCTGTTCCAGATCCTCGTGGTTTCCTGAGTTTGATAGGTGTAATACAGGCATAACAATATATTCTGTTAATTCTGCACTTGACAGGAGCATGCAATACTTCTCTACATTGCTTGTTTTTTAATTCTTTATGATGGTAACTTTTGCCTCGGTGGAGGAAGAACAGCAATTCCAATGACTTATTATAACCCATTGTTTGGGTTTTTTTTTAATTACAAATGAATGTGGGGGTTCTGATGCTGCACATTCCTCCTTTTTAGAGGCCAAGTTCCTATTAATTTGTAGTTTTGTCTGTGGAACAGCTCAGTGCCAATGGGATGATGAAGCTGAATGGAGCCTTGTTGATTTGGCCACAGTGGAAAAAGCAAAATTTTGATAGGATAATCTGCAACGTGCCATGTACCACGATCTGGTTAAAATCACTGGGAGGCTTGTATAAAGACTGAGGGTCAGACCCAAGACTGATACAGAGTCAGCGTGGTTAGCATCAAGCAGGAACACGGCCCAAGTGCCAGGTGGCCCTAGGATGACCCTCAGCCTTCAAGGTGCTTAACTGTTGAGCATAGGGGGTATCTGCTTTTCCCACTTGGGCCATGAAAGCAGGTTTCCCTGTACGAACATAAGGAATGAACTGCTGTGAGGGGGTCTAGTTGCAGAGATGTGTCTATCTGAGCTCCCATGAGCCAGGCTGAGTTTATTGACTCGGTCTGCAGCCTTGTTTGCCTGTTGAACCTCTCAGAGCAGGAGCTGTGGAGTGGGTGGTGTGCCAGCCCTTAGCCACCAATGATGGAAGTTGCCACCAGATCCAACTGCACATCAGCTTCTCAGTTCCCCCTGCAGCAGGAGTGACAACTACCAGCAATGGCCAGACCAAGAGCAACAAACTTGTAGAGGGCGAGAGGCTGGCCAGAGGCCACCCTGTTTATCAGTAGTTAACACTCATAAAGGTTTCTTTCCCAAAGCCTCTGTGTTCTGCAAGGCATCAGCTCCATGACAAGGAGATGGCAAACTGGTGCATGCAGAGGGAGAGCATTATTTTGGACAACATATTATGGCAGGAAAATGGTGGAAGCCTCTTTAGCAGCTGATTTCATGGCATCCTCCATCTAAGCACCAGGTGTAGAAAAGCCATTCACTTCATGCTCACACGGATTTTTATATAAAATGAGTTCTCCGGCATATACAGCTATGTCATGAAAATTGTAGGACATGTTGGCATTACACATCCCACTTGACATGTCCTATATATGTGGGCTGAGTAATTTCAAGTTGTATTTAAATAAAAGTCACTATATTTTTCCTACAAACACAAGTCTGTTTAAAATTTCCTGTGGTTACTACTTTGAAAATGCCTTAACTAACTTATTCTGGTCACAAAGTCAGGCCAGTAGTGACAGTCACATTAAAATACTCAGCTGCAGAGCGTGCCCACGTGGAGGTCAGTCGCCACACATCAGTGGGATCAGGTTCTGTAAGTAGAGGTGGGCTGCCTTTCTATGGCCACCACAGCTGCCCCACTGATCCCACAAGCTGCCCCTGCTGCTTCCTGGGCTGCAGGTGAAGAGGCAGGTACTGAAGCCTTGGTGGAAGTATGTCCAATGTTACCAGAGGCTAAGCACAGGACAAAAAAATCTCTTGCCTTTGGATTCTTGTAGCACATACTTGAGCTATGAGATGTGTTGTCCATCTCCATCCCCAGGTCCAGTTGCAGTGCCTCAGTTCCCTCAGAGATGCAAATGTCCATGTGGAGGTCCAGGCTGCATGTTTGCAACCTGTTTTCCCTGGTCTCCTCACCTTTGACTCTCCTTTCTACAGAAGCCAACTCAGTCATCATCAGGGCCTCCCTGGGTGCACAGTCCCAGATGGCCTTGAGCAGCCTCACTCAGCACTCTCATGCTCACCCCTGCCCATGGGACCCCATATTACAGTTCCCAAAGCCTGTCTCATGCTGCCTTGCAGGTCACCTGTGCTCAGCCCTGCTCCCCGGGTCCTGGCTCACTCACTGAGCTCCCTGGGTGGACAAAAGGGGAGTGATTTCACACTTTATCATGGTTTGTACGATACTGAAAATCTTGTTGGGAGATCTGGCTTTCAGCTTTTCACTTCTCCTTGCCTTCTGTTCACTCACTCACAAAAGTGCTTCCACTTCTCTTTTCCAGCTTTGTCACTGAAGAGCAGGGAAAAAATTACCTGCAGTTGAAGGTATCTAGTCCAGTGGATAAGCAAAGGAGTTAATTATCATCTCACTGGAACTGGCACAGGGCACTGTGTTGCAGGATGAGTAACACAGAGGAAGCTTTCAGTGTATCTAAAATCCACTTATCTCTACAATGAATGGTGCAGCAGCTGTCAAGGTTGCCACCAGCCTTTTGCCCACCATCTTCACCCCTTCTGGCAGAACATGACTCATGCTCAGAAAACATCCCAAGTACTGCAGATCCAAACATAATCACAGAAAGTTCCTGTTGCCTCACCCAGGAGCCCAGCTCCCCCACAAATCTTAGAGAAACCAGAGACAAACACACTCTGACTAGTTTTATAAGCACAGCAAGGTCTCCTTCCTTATTAAACAGCTGAAGCAACATTCCTGTGCTGTTCCTGTCCACCCTAATCCTCCATGACTGAAGGCCATTGAAATTGCACAAGTCTTTCTAGAAACTACCAGGTGGGATTACCCTCTGCCCCCGCCCCAGCCCCCATCAGCATTGCCCTTCCACTGGGGCTGGAGTTGGAGCTTCTTCCAGCAAGGATGGCCTTGCAAGGACTCCCATATGGGCTGAATGGCTCCACTGGTTCTGCTAAACACTGGGGCTTTGGGCCAGTGCATTTGTACTCTTGCTATGGGGGATCCCTCCTGCCAAGAACTCCACACACCAACACAACTCCACTAGCTGGAAGTCAGTCAAGCCCTTTGCTTGTCTTCCAAAAGTGAGAAGCAACATACACTTCACCTGGCTGTGTTGTCGCTAACCTTGTGCTGCAGTAATTTGCAGGGAAAAGAGCTTATGAGGTGGCTGGACCTCTTCCAGTACCTTTTGGCAGCACAAGACACAACCAAGATAAAATATATGGGCCTGGAGCCACACCAGGCCCTGCAGAGGGCTGGCCGGGCAGCTCTTGCACAGGGCAGGAAGGCAAGGGTGAGTGCTGGTGAGGGACTCCCATGGCTTTCCTGCAGCAAGCTGGTCATGCAGGGAGGTGATTCTCCCCCTCTGCTCCACTCTCCTGAGACCCCCCTGGAGTACTGTGTCCAATTCTGGAGTCCCCAGCACAGGAACACAGGCCACAGATATGATCTGGGGGCTGGAGCCCCTCTGCTATGAAGACAGGCTGAGAGAGTTAGGGTTGTTCAGTTTGGAGAAGAGAAGGCTCAGGGGAGACTTTGTAGTGGCCTTCCAGTATCTGAAGGGGCTACAGGAAAGCTGGGGAGGGGCTTTTTACGAGAGTGTGTAGTGATAGAACAAGGGGTAATGGTTTTAAACTGTAAGAGGGGAGATTTAGGTTAGACATGAGGAGGAAATTCTTTAGTGTGAGTGTGGTGAGACACTGGCACAGGTTGCCCAGAGAAATTATGTATGCCCCCTCCCTGGAAGCGTTAAACACCAGACTGGACAGTACTTTGAACAACCTGGTCTAGCAGGAGGTGTCCCTGCCCATACAGGGGGGTTGGAATTAGATGATCTTTAAGGTCCCTTCCAACCCAAATCATTCCATGATTTGCCCACAACTATTGCATTGCTCATGACTATTGCATGTTGGCATTGTCCCCAGAGAGCCCTAGAAGTACATACACCAAACCTGGTGAAGCCATTGCAATGTGGCTTTAGGCTCCTTTGTTTATCAAAAACACTTTCACGTTTTATACCAAGGTCATGTTTGTAGCAGGCAAATTCCCAAGTGCCTTGTTCTACCAAAGGCCAGTGGAAAGATTCTGTTGACTCCAGTAACCAGCTCACTGGCCTCCCATTGCTCCCTGACCACTGCAGGGAAAGACATTAAATAGTCCAGGTGGGAAGATGCAGCAGGAAGCTGAACAGGGTGTCAATTAATATGGTTTCCCTTATTGTGCTCACAGCCAGGCTTGCTTAACGACTTGATGGTTAAACCTGAGAGGAGTTTTCCCCCACTGGTGACACTCTCTGAGGGGCTCCTTTGACTAATTACTAAGGTCTACTGTTCTGAGAGTGTTTATTGCCATCAGAAGCAGTAGCTACTCACCCTGGAAAGGAAAACTTGTGATACTGATTTAAATTATTAGAATGATTTACGAAGTCTTACCCTCACAGACAACAAACATACAGCCCATAAATTAAATTTTCTCTCATGCAGCTGCCACACAACACACAGAACCATGAACTTGACTGCTCAGGAAGAGTGGAGCACATTCCTGTTATCGTCATGATCATCTTAGTTGCAGCCTGGGATTTGATTGCTCCTAAGCATGTTATAAATACAGCCAGCTGTGAGATCCAAACCCAGAGCTGCTCCATAGGGCGTGTGGCTTTTCCTTCAGCTCACGGTAGGAAAGAGGGGCCAGCAGCAAGTCTGAACCCTGAATTTCCCTGGAGCCTGAATGTATTTGTGTCTACAGATGAAGTCATGCTCTCGCCTCTGCTACACATAAACAAAAGCTAGGCACGCATTTGAATCTGGACTTGAGCTTTCCACAGACACTCCCCTATTCAGGCTGAAGGCCTGAACCCAGAGCCAAAAAAAAGGAACTTCAGACTCCAAAAAGAAGTGTCAGGGAGCTGAAGCTTTCTCCTAGGGGGAGGCCCTGGATGGAGTACAAAGGCAAGAAGAGCAAAGGATCAGGTAGTGTTGAGTTTCTGGCATTCAGCTACATTGTCAAGTAAGCTGGTGTCACTTGAAGAGATTGAGGAGTGGGATAAAGGTCCCATCCACCTGGGAGGAATGCAAGGACAGAGGAGAGAGAGAGACATTAATGTGCTGTGAGGATCAGCACTGCACAGAGACCATAGACAGCCAGGTGGGCCTAGGTGAATTACCTCCTGTGCAGCAGTTTTCAGGGGTGGGGGGAAGAGTAGCCCTCCAATGGACCTGGATCCTCCTTTGCCTTGAGGAGAAGAAAGAGAAGAAACAGCAAAGCAGCAGCTACATCAATACCAGATCCAAGCTCACTGCTTTTCCATCCATTGGAGAGCTGAGGGTCTCAGCTACACATAACATTCTTTTAACCCATTCCATTAGGAAACACAGATCATCAATTTTGTCCCTCTGTTCCAGGGGGAAGAACTGCAGAGCTGCCTTGAGCCACAGCTCAGGGCATATCCTGTCATTGCTGTGCTGCAGAGTGGATTAAGACCCTTCCAGGTTCTGATAGCTAGTCATGACTCCAGACAAGAAGACATTTTACAGTGAAATTCATTTTGACATATATATATTTATTCTATGCATATACACGCACACACACATACATGTAGGTATGTATACACACATATTAATGGGAAATGAAAATATGCTACATCAGCTTCTTGCAAAAAGAAGTATTAATTCACATAGGGAAGTCTCCTGACTGTTTAAGCAGAGCTGGGATGCCAACTGAAGAACTCACCCCAAGCAAAAACCTCCAGCAGCTCTTGAAAAATCACAGAAGCTGTCGAAGGTCTTATTATTTCCACACACAGATTCATGTTTTCAATGGACCAATTGCTTTTGACTGATTGATTTCACTTCTTTGAGAGACCATACATCTGGAATTATTCAGGACATTATTGTATTTAATGTTATGCTAGAGTATTTTTTCCATTTAGCTTTATCCCCTATAGCTATGAAGTCTTAGAGTATCTTAAAATACTCTTAACATTTGTATGTGCATATTGGCATGTTTGGTTTATGCATCTGAATGACAGCATGAAAATGCTATGAGTATAATGCTAAACCAAAGAATGACTCTATACCCAGAAGTCAGGAAAATACAGATTTAATAATCTTACAGCGGTGTTAATATTCTTAAGGTGTGGGCCTCCCTATGTTCCACACCTGGATACCCTAACTTGCTCAGGTCAAGACTTTGTGCCAGGATTCAGCTCACTGAAAGCAGCAAAACTTTGCTTATGGGATTAGTGACTAACCTATAAATTACAGTGCCACAGATTCACCCCATGATCACATGCTACATCCTGTCCAGTTCATCTGTCAAAGAGGTTAAGGAAAACAGTGTTGGTTTCATAGAGAATGATGTAAAACTCAGCTTATTTATAGAAGAACAGGAACAGGAAATAGAAAAAGCACAGAACATCACTCCTGTGGAAAGGCAGGGTTAGTTTCTGCTTAGCTAAAGCTGAAGGGAAAGAAAGGAAAAGGGTGTTTGCACTTGCTATAGATTTTGTGCAGTGAATGAGGATGATGTCAGGGTATTTGTTTGGCATGTGTATTGAGGGAAGACAGATTGCTCATACTTTGCTATTGGAATTGTTTGGATTCCCCAATTTGTTTGCTCTTTCTGAGTGGCTCTTTAGAGGACAGGAAAACCTGCCTGAGCTCCAGCCTTCGTTATGAAGAGAGGAAAAGCTTAACTAGACAGACACATCAAAAATAGTGTCTTGGATTTGTCAGAAAAGCCATCAGACAAAAGAGGAAGAGGCTATCCATGGAAAAGTCACTGGCATTTTCACCAAAGCATTGATTGTTACTAATGCACTTGACTCCAACAGGCCCGCCACCTACCCTACCTCTAAAAACAGTTTAAGTCAAACTCTTGTGTTATTTATAGTTTTACACTAAAGAAGGAATATCTATGAAGTCATTCTAGGAGATACAAATTGTTATAGTTCCCTCAGCATTGATGAACGGCCACACCAAGTGAAGATGTGCCAAAATCCAAAAAAGGATTTAACTGGCCATTGCCAGGTGCATTTTGGATTCTTTTCTCTTCCAAAATTTGCCCAGTCATTCTGAAAGTTAATACATGTCTATAATAGAAAGGATTTCCTAAAAGGCCCAGGTTCAAGTGATAACTTTAGCATACTTCTGACTGGTGTAATTTTGCTAACATTGCTGTTTTGTATAGCCATGTGATGCAGAAATTACTTCTACCACACGCATGAGAATATATGTAAAGCTGAAGCTGTTTTAATGTGTGTCAGGCTACCAATGGTGTGTCATCCGTGATGGAGAAGTGTGGCTGTCTTTGCCTTCTGCATTTTGAAATTTTCAAGGGCAGGGCACATGCCAGAAAATTCTTCTGTTTGCTCATCTGACCAAATGCAGTTGGGAGAAACTTCCATTAAATTGTTCTCATCCCATGTTTTCACCGTGATTTTTGCTACCTTTTGCAAGGTTTTTCTGTGGTAGTAAAGCCCTCTCAGTTTAGCTAAGTCCTGAGTTACCTGGACACTGGCATGGTCTTCATAGTATGGCTGAAGTTATATTGATGAAAATGTATTTTACTGCTACTGGATCATCATCATTAAGGAATGATTTACTGTTGGTAAAAGATACCTTTATGCCATGTCAGTTACATCTGTGTTAGGGATGATAGTAATACAACTATTTTGGCAAAAATCACACTCCTCATCAAAATCTTATTACCAGAACAGAAGTCCAGCAACCAGCAGCCATCAGCCTCTTTGCAGCAGAGGGGCAGCTCTGCTGCAAACTGATGAAGCACAGAAAAAGGAACTACCCTTTTTCTCTTCCTTCTATTTTGAAAGCATTTGATTAACATGTCAATAAAAAGTTTAGCAGTTGCCCTGTGTTGTGTATCATGCACATCTGCAACCACCTCCTATTTCAGTTTGTTGACTGTTCAACCTTTTGCCTTTCTTTTTATAGTTCTCTTGGTAGCTTCCTTACCTCATTAGGCTTTTGAACTCTGAAATAAAAATTTGATGCTTGACTTCTCTGTCCCACATTTGTTTTTAAAGATCCTTTTGAGGACATTAAATCAAGATCAGAGCCAATAACATTCTGCTTTAGGAGCACAGAGTGACTATTTAAGGTGTTTGGAACCTCCATATGATCATTTATCATAATGTTATTCCAGTTCAAATGCCTAATTACAGCATATTTTCAAATCTCTTTCCAGAAGCTCTATAAATACCTCAGAAACATCTAAAGACAAATTTAGCTGCCGATAGTTAAAACTATCTTTGCACACAGACTAGCCTTTGCTTTCTCTTCTGCTAAAAGAGATTCTGTTTATGCCTGTGTTTTGCCTCTAGGAGTCCATAAACTTTGGGTCCTTTCTTTGCTTGGTCTTTGCTGGGCTGGATATCTTGCTTTGCAGACACAGACATGGCTCAATAGTGCTCTTCCAAGGTGAAAGGACAAAGGTCCTCCAAGGCAGGTGAAGGTGGAGATTGAAGATTTCCCCCATCTAAGCCATGTTCCTCCATGTGTGCTTGGCTCTATTCTCCTCACTGGAGGAAGAGCATGGCTTCAGCCCCTCATCACTTCCATCTGACGTGCAGCGTCGCACACAAAAAGAGGGCATCACATATGGGAGGAAGACCTACCTGACAGTGCTGCTCTAGGTCACAGAAGAATAAGACACCGGTGGACAAGAATCCCACAGCTTAAAATCTAGCAAAAGGAAATACTTCCCCATTAACACACACTTTACCCAAAATCCACAATGCCTTAAGTATGACTGAGGTGCAAGTTTCACTATGACTCGAAAAATGGCATTATGCTAGAGAAGACTCTTCTAAAAGCATGCAAAACACTTAAAATTCACCACCTTGGTCAACTGCTGGCCAGCACAGCTAAAAGGAATAATCCTCTCTGGGTTGGTTATGGCCTCCTGTTGTTGTGGGGGTGTGTTTGCTTTTGTCCCAGTGCCTGTGGTACTGCCCAGGCCCCGCCCTACACAGCTGGATGTGCCAATTTGCTGGGCTCAGGCTTGGGCAGCCATCACTTCATCCTGCCAGCAGTGACTTCAAGAGGGTTTTGTCTGAAAATCTGTGCCGCAGGGAGACACTTTGGTGTTCAAAGAAGGGTGACTGCCAAACGTCTTCCCTCTTGCTCTCTGTCCTCTGCAAGTGTATTGGAAAACTCATGCAAGGAAAGAAAATGGGGAAGTTTTTCCCCTTTCCCAGAGCACTGCAGTGAGGAAGCCTGCATGGTTTGTGGCTTTAGGACATTTGAACTCCTTTGGTCCTTTTCAGATGAACTCCTGAGGTAGCCAGGTCTCTACCTACACCTGGCTGCTCCAATCCCACTGAAAGCCTTCAGTGGTTAAAGAAAGATAGTTCATTTGGACTTACTTGCTTTCACTCTCTAAAACACCAAAAAGCAACTTAAAAATAGATATTAATACGTTGGATGAGTGATATTTATAAGACTCTTTGCTAGACTGGGGCAGAGACATGAATATATATTGACAAATAGTAAATTAATTGAAAAATGCGGCTTTGGTCTTTCTGGAATCATTAGTGGCTTTAGAACCATCTGGGCTTGAAATACATTTATTTTGGGAAGAGATTCATAAAGCTGACTGGAGGCTGGGAAATGGGAATCAACTCTCCTCAAGCAGAGGAAGAAAAAAAAATACATTTACCCACATTCCAGCAAGTCTTTTCAGCCCGAAATGGTGAAAAAAGAGGGATATTTCTTCTTGCAGTTTTCCTTCTTGTTTGCTTTTTCTTTTTTCCACAAGCCCAGAAATAATAATTTTGTTCAGGTTTAAGGGGCTATTTTGAGCAGAAAAGAATGTCTTCTTTTGGTCTTGATTTATTTTGTTTTACGCCCAGAAGAAATGAATTTGAAATATTTCATAACCTGGTTCACTCCAGATGGATTTTGAGCTGATTTACTTTGTTGGGCTGATGTACTGAAAAATCCCTTTTATTTTCTTGGCCCTAAGCGGCATCTAGTAAGCTCTTCTGAAATGGTCTGTATCCTGTCTTGTCACTTAAAGGCAAATTTAAAGAACTAAAAAGAAAAAATAACATTTTCCTCTTCCAATTGTATTTACACTTGCAAATCCTCTGCCTTTGACAGCTCTGCCTATTTGTAGCTGGTAGAGCTGTAGCTGCACGCTTCTAAAAAATGTAACAATTACATTTAACATGCTCTGCAATGTTTTTCTGCAAAGGATAAATAAGTAATGGGAATCAAAACTACAATTAACCTATGTGTTTACCGTGGAATTTTTATCACATGTCAGCAGTAAAGTAACAAGAAACCCAAGTGGCATCAATTACGGGAACAAATAAAAATTTCCATCATGCTTTACCATAAATGGAACACTGAAGCTTTCAAGGTGGCATATGTTAAGAATCAAACCATTTATGGAATAAATGTGAGGGTCGGAGCCAAATGCTTGACCCTTTGGTTAGTTAATTGTAGTCCCAGAAATAGGAAATACTGATTTCCAGGTGAAATCATGCAAGGCAGAGCAAGTGACCATACTTACGAGGACTACAATGTTGCCTAGCTTGACTCCATATTTTAAAATCTTAAAAATGTGTGTGTTACCTGAAGCAAAATGTAGTCGTGGGAGGCTCATCTGGGACTCCATGGTTCAGGAAGGACCCTGCAGTGCTAACACGGTGATGCAGGACACATCTCAACTCAGCTGGAACCAGGTTTTGGCAGTGGTTCAAAAGTGCCACAAAACCTATGTGCACTTACCCAACCTCTACTGAAAAGAAGAATAATAAATAACAATTCAAAACTTAAAAAATCCCACCTACCACTAGGAAAACATCAAGCTGCTCTGCTTAAAACTTTGGTGGCAGCTAAGGGGATGATACTGAAACCTCACACCACTTTACAAAAGTCCCACAAACATTTTAAGGTAGGTTTCAAATCTTGGTGTGTGGGCAGGTCCTACTGAAGTCAAGCTGCTTTGTTTTGTAATTTGCAATATTCTTTTACACACCTTTCTGAAAGTCTAATGCCAAGTTTTTTCCTAGTTGGACAATTTAGCAGGTGTGATTCTTTCTCTTGGGCTTGCTCTTGGTCTATTCTTTCTAGTAATTTGCTGTGATTTTTCTGGTCAACCGTGTTGCACCTGGCGGGTGGAACACATTATCCCACAGATTGTAGAAAATGAGATGTTTGTGCAGAATTGCAGAACAAAGAGAAGTTCCCCACAAGAAGAAATAACCCTCACTAGAAAATATGAATGTGTTGGAGTCAAGGATGACACCATCTCCTGGCCATATTTTGCCTGGCTCTTTTCCAAGACCACCCACTTTCAATTCTTGGTCTGCATGATTGGCCAGCACCCAACAGACTTGCTTTAAATCTTTTGCCCCTTTTGGTTCCCCAAACCTCCGCCTGACGAAGAGCATTAAAATTCCCATCAATAATTCTGCAGTTAACCATAACAGTGAAGGCAGGTTCCCTTTTTCACATGCATTAGCAAACGTGGAAAGAGCACAGGTAATAATTCAAGTGTTGTCCACCTCGGTGGCCCATGACAACCTTGAAGGGAGGCCCCTAGTTCCACCAGCTTCCAGAAATGCCACCTGGTAAGTGGCAATTTTCCCTAAGATTCTACCTCAGTATGTGATTGCAAAATGGCTCTGTTCAGTGGGTAAAATCCTAGAAGAAACACTATGGCAAAGCCCATGGTACGTCTTCCATCACTGCAGCAGAGATTTTGTGTAGTTAGGAGCCCCCACCACCCTTACAGCTGAGAGCCAGGAGCAAGCTCCAAAGGTTCCATGTCCAGGGTTCCCAGGGCCTGGCTGCTAGACAGGAAGACAGGGTAGGACTGGGCAAGAAGCTGGATTTCAAGGTTCTACCTTCAGTGAAACTCAGGACTTCATCCTTTGTGGTTTACCTCCCAGACAAAAAAACCCTCACCCTCTCTTTCTCCCCATCTTGGTGTCACTACATCAGCACGTGCTGGGGGACATTAGCATAATCCTTAGCATATTGTGGTGACTTTGGTATGTACAGCTCCCTGATTGCAATTAAAAGTCATTTCTATTTCTGCTTAAGCACATTCAACATATGACCAGATAGAAACAATCAAGACTCCAAATCCTATGGGAACTTTCAAATAACTCTTAATTTACGTGACTGTGTGTGAGTTCCCAGAACTGAGACCTGTATAGGCAAGGAAACGCCGAAAATACAAACTCAGAGTTAAAGTTCTGTCTAGAAGCTTTATTGCTGTTGTTGTATTACTTTAATATAACTCTGTATTCAGAGCACATATGGCCTTACAGATGTAAACCTGCTGAAGCTGCTGACTGAAAAGGAGAATTCTCAGCCTCATCCTGTTGGGTATTTATTGAAGACTTTAAATTATAGACAGAAGAAATCTGGACCAAATTTATTCAGAGCTTCACAGGAAAAAAAATAATCAACTTTTCTATTGAAATAAGCATATAAAATTTGAGATTAGAGGTACTGCAGAAAACGTTCCCTGCCAGTCCAACCTCTCCTTTGTCAGCCTTGTTTCTTCTCCATACTGACAGTGACTAGAAGGAATTTGGTAAAGCTGCATATTTTTATCCAGCTGTGAGTTTAAGTCTGAAGGACAGGAGATGTTGTTATCTCCTTAAATCAGGTGTGTGTAATGCCTGTCCATGAACTGTGACTTCATTTTTCATTCAGCCTTGATAACCATTAATAGTGCACTGTTAAGGAAGCTTTTCTCATTAGTAGCGTGACAAAATCATAAAGACACAGCTGGGTTCCAAATCACAGTTTTTATTGCATAGGTATTAAACAAACACAGCTTAGCTTCATATGCTACACCCAACTCTGGTGCCTTCATGGTGGAAAACTGGGAAATGTGGCAGGGGGGCCCACAGGCTGCTCAGAGGGGTATGTGCAGACCGTGTATGGACCCCATAACCAGTGGGGCTGTGCACAGGAGCTGCTGGGCCTTAGTTCCCTCATGTGTACCCAGACTGGTGGTACCAGGACAGTCTCATCCATGAAATTTCTGAAGGCTTGGGTGGAATGGAGCCAGTTATCCAATGCTGTAGAACTCAAGTTCAAACAAAGCAACTTATAAGGTCTCTTGAAGGCTTCTAGTGAGAGAGGGTTGGTTTTAAAGGAGTTGTAGGACAAATTAAGAAGACCAGCATTTTACATATATATATTCAGGTGAGTACAAATGTCCCAGATTTGAATGAAGAAGAAGATGAAGTATAGCAAAATATATTGAAAAAAAGAGAACAAGAAAAAAGCAGAGAAATTGTGATGGTGTTTTCACAACGAAAGGACAAAAAAGCTTTCATCTTCTTAAAGATGTTTCCAAGCGGACCACCAACAGAAACAGCAGGACATCTTCTTCTGAGAAAGCTGCCATGGGCCCAGTGCAGCCTCTGCCTAAGGAGGCCCTTGGCACTGGGCAGAAGACATGGGCAGGGCGGTCCCACCAACAGATACAAAGGCAGAAGTACCATTGAAATGTTAGCTTGCTGGGACATGGCAATACGCTGAGACACCCCCGCCCACCCCAGGCTTGGGGACAGCTGCTGCTGTCCAGTGTCTTCCCAAGATGAGCAGTGGGGACGGGTGGGCAAGATCTTCTCCTGCTCCTGGTGCCTGATTTTCTTAACTTGCTAGATGCTCTCCTGGCTCTGTAAGACCCTCTGCTCCCCCCCAGGACCACAAGGCCACACTGCAGCAGAGACTGGCTGTGTCTGCAGGGTTTTCAGATGCTGCTTTGCTGGGTCTCCAGGTGCCCTTGGCCACTCTGCCTCCAGGGAAGATTTCTCTTTCAGCTTTGCAATATTTTAACCAAAATAGACCACTTTCTTGCAGGGTTCCTTGCAAGTGGACAGAACCAAATCTGGAAAGGATCTTTTGAGGAACAGGAACAAAATTATCAGCAGTATTGACTCTGCAGTCACCTGTTGGAATTATGAGGTTTTTAATATTAAAAAAAACCAACAACCCACAAACAAACAAAAACAAGTTATGAGATGCCTTTTGGAAAAGCAGTATCCTTCTACGTACTTGCCTAGAACTACAGCAGAAAAAATTTGCCAATACTTTTATTTGTACAAAAGGTCAAGTTTCTACATAGAGGAATAGAACAATGTGAATGATACATAGATAAACAACCAGCATTCCCAGTGTATGGATCTTTGAGCGTGGGGAAATTAATGACAACTCAGAACCCTGTTCCTCTCCAATTTCCTCTGCTAATGCACATGAACCGGTTAGAGCACACAATTAGGAGGAGGCCACCTGTTTTTAATTAGGTCAGAGGAGAGGACCTGCCTCCTTCCTAAATGAATTGCAGACAAAGCTTGCCAGGAGCGGGGCTCCTTCTGTCCAGGCTGGTGTGTATCAGGGGAGGCAGCTGCAGCCTTACCACCAGGGAACACAGGGGCCAGCTCTGCCCAAGGGTCCCATCCCACCCTGGAAGAGCAACAGTGGATCAGTAGGGCCAGCTTTGTCCTCCTTTCTCCCCACCATTTTCCACCATTCCTTGGTTTGTAATGGTAACACATCTGTGTTTCATTCGCTGCCTTCAGTCTGAAAGGGGTGGTGGGGGGGAGGTAGTCTCTGCTTCAAAATCCTTGTCAAGAAGATGGAGGTGCTGGAGTAATCTGAAGGGGAAGAGTGAGTTATTTTTGTTGACAGGATTTCAACAAGTAACAGTTCTGGCTGATTACGCTGTAATTGAATTGGCATGTTAATACGGACTTTGAGGGACTCCACTTTTTTATCCATTATAAAGGGATTTTGAAATACAGGCTGTTTTGCTTTAAAAACAGAAACATAGAAAATAAAATAGAGCAATTTAATTAATTTGCTAAACTCCCTCAGGCCCAGGCAGTAACAGTTACCACTGAAAAGCCAGATACTCCCATTTAAGAAGCCCTCAGAAAAGCTTTAGGAAAGCTGATGTCCAGGAAGGGTAAGTGGACATTGATAACTCAGCATTAGCCACAGCCCAGTTTCCCCTAAAAGATACTAGAGATATTTTTCTGCCCTTTTAATGATCTAAAGCCTTTGGTTTACTGTGATTTTTTTCATGGCCATTTTTAATAGGAGAGAAACTAACTCTGCATTCATACAGGAACCAAACATCTCCACTTCAGATCTACATTAATTTATGGAAGTGCAGCCTCTCCCCTCTTCTTCCCCCACATGCTTCAGAAGTTAGGCCAACTGGTACTTCAAACTAATACTGGGGAAAAGCTTTCCTCTTGTCCAACATATTCTAAAATTGTCCAGTCCTTGTTCTGCAGCATCTGGCATTGGTCAGTTCTCAGAGTCAAGCTACAAAGAATGAATCTGAATCTAAAGGAGTGGGGGGGAAACAAGCTCTGCTTGCATAAGGATGTATGAATATTGTTTCCATTAAACACAACCTTTACAGTGCAGTAAAAGTTTCCTCTGAGTGCCTGTAGGTGTTCAGCTTAAGCTGCGTGCACAACAACACTATGAATGTACTTTGACTGTTGCAGTCACACAACAGCAAAGACTTCCCAAGTACAGGAGACCAACATTATGCTTTCCTCTAATAATAACCACATTATGTGAGACTTCAAATGATGACATCAAAAAGCTGCTCTGTATGCCAGTACCTCTCACAAGGTACTGTGATTTATACAATATGCTGATTTAGCCTTTTCCTTAATTGCCTCAAGTGGCACCATCTCTCAGATGCTCTTCTGCACAGTAGGTGCTTCCCTTGCTGAGTTAAATGCCAGCCAACATAACCTCAAAGGAAACGATGCACATATGCAAACCAAGGCCATGTGAAAATCTGGTCTTTCTTTCCCTGTGAAGTACAGTAAAAGGCTTTCTCTGAAGACGGGCATCTGCTAGAGCTGTGGCATAGTCACACTTAGGATACAGATGTGCTAGGGACGTTTTCCTCTGCTTATCCTGAACTGCAGAAGTGCCTGCAGTCCTGAGTCCTTTGGAGTCAATTATCCAGCTTTGCTTTACTACTTCAGGGCCATGACTTAATGAGTTGATCTGACCTAACACCGTGGTAGAAGGCGGTACCACACTCCACATATTGCTCCACCTTTCAACAAAGAACAGTCAATATTAAATCTCACATGAACAAAGTCTCTGAAAATGATGGGTGGAAAGGAAAGTAAAGAAGTCCAGGCTTTCTGTGTGAATACATGCATAATGACTAGATCTGGCTCCAGTGATGAGTACCATCACAAAGACTCTCAGAAAAGTAATTCAAAACGTATTTCAAGGGCCTCAAAGGTGCACAAACCTTTTGTGAATGTTTTGCACAGGGTTAGTTTCATGACCTCTGATTTTTCCCTGTAAAACAGCGACATGTCCCTCAAAACACTGCAGCATTGTTATTACAGTGGGACGTGTGGTGCAGTTTGATGTATGTATTCACTGATAGCAATGGAAAAACTTCCATTCAATTGAACGGGCTTGAAGCCAGGCCCACAGTGAAGCCTTGTCTGTAGCTGTTAGTGTGATCTGTATCATAAAACACTTTACAAAAGAGTCATGTGGTGGATTCTATAACAACTGTATCATAAAACACTTTACAAAAGAGTCATGAACTCTGGAAAAGAGTAAAGCTTATATGTTCTTTTTAAACAGAGGAAGTTGCTCAGTGACTTGGCAGCAAAGCATGACCCCCAGTTATGGGTAATTGAAGCCAACATCAGAGAAACTATATAAGCAGATAGTTAATATCAAGGCTCACATCTTTTCAGTCTGTTACTGATTCTTACAAGTATTTCTGAGCTGGACCTACAGATGGTTAAGAGGAAAATGCAAGTGATGTATGATGAGGGTAACAGTCCCCTGCATGTAGAGAGGCTAGGCATGGCTTTTTGCAGTCTGTCAGGTCAGTGTTTGAAACTACATTTGCAGTGAAATCAATAGCTGGATTCCTCTTGACGTCAGCGGTGCCAGAGTTTCCCATTTTGGACTAATAAAATGTCAGAGGGTGAAGTGAAGTAGCTATCACAGAAAGAAAGGATGCAAATATAAATAGAATGGGGACAAATTAATACCTAACAAATACTCTCTTCTAGTGGAAGCTCTGGAAGAAAAAAAAAACCCAAACACAAACCAAACCACTGTAAGGAATAAGTTAATCCCCAGGTTTCAGGTTTTGGTTGATAAATAAAGATCTGAATAAAAGGAGGGAGAGGGAATGAGAGGCAGTAACACATTACATTTCACTCAGAAGAGTCTAAATCTTGGCTAGGAGAAGGCTGTAGTGTAAAATTATTATCTTTTATGTTTGGGCCAAAGTTTGATGGAATGGAGGCTTTAGTGACCATGCTGCCTTAAATAGGTGCCTTTCCTGACCTCTATTTCCACCCCTGAGCAGCAGCACACTAAGCCCTTGCTGCTCTGACACAACTGTTTGGAGAGCCATGTTGTAAACAGGCTCAAATATCTGATCAAAGCAAAAGCTCTCCAGGAGTCTTTGGAATTTGCTGAGAAGATGGTGATTCTGTCAGACTTGGCATAAGTGTGGACTCAATGACTTGAGGATGCTTGATCATCTTTGGACATTCCCTGGATTTGCTAAGGAAAGCAGTCCCCCTTCTACCATTCTTCCTGACTGTGAAGGCAAGCTGGGCTCATGTGGTATGAATAGGGCAACAGGCTTGGTACCTTGCCCTGCATGAGCTGTCATCAAGCTCAGGACTGCCTGGCATGCAACCCTGATTGCATGATTCAGGTATTCTCCCTTTTTCCATATATTAATCCTCCTTTTTGCTGTGCTTTGTTTCTCCCTTTCTCCACCGCCTGCTTCTTCCAAATAAACAACCCTCCCCAATTGCTTTTTCTTCATTTTGCTCAGTTTTGCTGCATCTGTACCAAAATTCAGTATTTCTGATACTGGTACCTATTGTCCTTATATAGCGTTCCTGGATATGGTAACCCGTGTATGATGTTGGCCTTGCAAGGTCCTACTACTGAAAAATTCCTCAGTGCCTCCCTCCAGTTATCTGTGAATTCTGGCCACTGCTCACTCAACACCTCCTTAACCACCTGCAAAATCCAGCCACCCCTTACCACACTATCTGTAACTTCAGTCAGCTTCTCACATTGTTATCTCTCAGGTCCAGCAATTTCTTGTGTCCTGTCCAGCAGTTTCCCACGTCCTGTTCACTTAGCTTAACTTCAGGCCAGGACTCAGCTAGCGGCCTTGTCAGCTGCCCACAGCTCTAAAAAAGAGGAAGAATGGGGAAGATAGGGAGACAATCTTTCTTAGTCATTCATTATCAACCTGGGAGACTGTACTGAGCTGGGTTCCCCAGGGATATCTACTGGAGCCAATGCTATTCATTCATTAATGAATGATGAGACAGATAAGATGCCTAACAATTATGCAGATTGTACTAAGCTGTGTAGAACTGCAAGCCACTCAAGGACTGGCACAGAATTCAGATTAGCCTTGTCCAACTGGGAACCCAGTTTAGAAAAACAGTAATTGCAATCAAGCAGGGACAAGCACACTGCTCGTGCTTCCATAGGAACCACCTGCACAATTCCAAGACAGAACAACTGGCTGTGGAGAGGTGTTGCAGAAAAAGTTTGGGTGGTTTAGTGATTACAGAATGCATTTGGAACAGTCATGACAAACTGCTGAGAAGAAAGTACTCAATGGTAAGAGGTAAGAACAGGAATGCCATATGTAAAATGAACAAAAGTACTAATTTCTTTGTTTTGGATCTAGTTGTGAAGATCTTCCCCTCTGGCAGGGGAAGTTCTGGAAGACAAGCTGAAGTAACATCTGTCAAAAGGGGTTAAGGACAACTGATCCTTCATTTCAGCTGTGAGATTGACCTCTTGAGGTCCCTTCCAGCCCAGTCCTGTGAGCCCATGAAAGTTCCCACAGCAAGACAAGAATTTGCTCAGCATATCATTAGTCCTTTTGATCCAAGCCATCAGCCACAACCAGGGAGCCTTTGGCTTTTTCTATTAGGAGGACGGTTGAATTGGAGTCCTGTGACAGAAACCTGTTTGTTTACACACGATGGACGAAAACTAATGCACCAAAACCAGTAGAAATCCTACAGCAGAAGCTGCCTTCTTTGCTTACAGTTTTCAGACTTCCTTCAGTCAACTCTCAGGTCAAAAATATCCCCAGGGAAGTTTCTAACTTCTGTTAGCACAGTTTCCCCAGTGCTAAGTCAAGCTTCATCTGGTGTCTTTTTTTACTTCTCTTTGATTTCCTTTAATCCTCCTGCTGTTCCCATTTTAGGGATGCTCAAGTATTCACTTTCCTTTTTTTCTCTCTGCATCCCACCATCCTTTGTATATATGTTTTCATGTTGGAAGGGGATGCCTGGTAAAATTTAAATATTTCTTTCAACCTGTTCTTTCAAATATTGGAAGTGGAGAAGGTTACTTACACATGCACATTCAGAAATATTTAATTAAAATCAAACCAATATTATGAATGACTAAGAACTCTCCACAAACTGCAAAATGGCAACCTATGCAGGTGATAAAAATGACTTAGTGTTAGTCATGATTAAGAATGATGATTTAGGTGGAAAAATTGTGACGAGAAGGTTAACAGAGCTAAATGAATGAAAAATGAGATATTTAGTCTAATTCTAGCAGATCTAGCAGATGCTGGAGTGTGCACTGAGTCTTGAAATTATGCAGGTGAACTCTGCTTAGGCACGAAGAAAAACCACCAAAAAGTAAGCTGCAAAATAGTTAATGTTAGTGGCAGATGCTCTATTCCTCTTTAACAAGTACTTCCAGGCATTTTTGCCTAAAGAGCAGTGTCTCTTTTCTCATGTTAATGAAGATCTTTCTTTTAAAAACACCAAGTTAAGCAGTAAAGAACAAAACAGATTTATTCTAAATGGAAAGGCAATTACCCCAGTGACTTCCCCTGGGCATAAAAACCTACAGGCAGCATTTGGTGGAGCTACAGTGCCCTGCTTCTGCAAGCCGTTTAGCACGTGGAATTGAGTTGTTTTTAATCGCTTATTGAATTACCTGGGTGTTAGCTCTCAGCCCCTCAAGTTGCAAATTGGTTACAAGCTGAAGAGGGAAATACAGAGAAGCTGTGGATTTTAAAAGAAGCCTGTAAAGTACTTTCCTCTTCATATAAGGAATTTCCAATCTGAATTGGAAATGCTCTTGCGTCAGAATAAAAGTAATTGCTGGGAATGCACCGTTCAGAGATCTAAACAAATTTCACATTCACGTTTTCCCAGATGGAGGGAGAACAGCTTGTGGGTAGTTTTGACTTAGTTTCTACTCATCAGAAACAATTGGTTGCCTCAACATCATCTCCAGCTAATATGAAAGAATGGGTTCACACCCATAATAACCAGTTTTGTTTGAAATCTTTCTGTTTATTAAAAGATGGGATTAACTGGGATTTTAAATGGACGAGTTTTCTTCAGTTAACTGAGGATCTTGGTTTGGATGTTAAGAAATTTGTTCTGATCCCTACTGTTAGATTTGGGGAAAATAACATTTTCAGTGCCAACAGCAAAGCAATCCTGGAAGCTGATCCAGAGAAGAAGCGGTATCATAGCAAAATGTCAGTGAGTTGAAAGGCAACTACTTGAGGTTGAACCAGACTTTACTGGTTTCTGCAGTGCAGTAAATGAAACTCCCACCAAAGTCCAGGGCAAACAACCGTGTATAAGTGTCAGCAGGTCCTGGCCAGACCTCTGCAAGGGAAATCTTTGCTGCACCTCCCATATTGCATCTTGCCTAGGGGTCTCAAAGTCCCTCCTGCTCTGTAGCTGAGCATGCTTCTCTAGAAGCAAGGCAAACCAGCTCCTCTCGCTCCTGTGTGACCTGAAATAATATTAACTGGATTTTTTCTCTCTGTCTCTTGCTCTTTCCCTGCTCATTTTTATGCAACAGCACCTGAAACACAGCTAATTCAGATATCTTAACCTTCTATGCTCCTGAAAATACCTTCTTGTGTTCTTTAAGCAGCCTTCCTGTCTACAACACTGTCCCTGCAAATTTACACTGACACAGCGTTGGGATAGCAATTATGCTCTTGTGTCACCTCTACAAGCATGTAGTGACAGGCTTTTGGGTAGTCCTGGTGTGGAAATTCACCCTCTCCTCAGCCAGATGCTTAGTGATACAACGACAAAGAAGAAAAGAGGAATGCATCATGAACTGGAGGAGCAGGCTACTTGTAGACTGGAAGATTCTTGACATTTCAAACACCCAGGGAAGCTGGACCATCAGAAGCAACCCACACCCATGCTTCAGAGCCCTATAAAACAAAGCTGTGATGGCAAATAAAAGCAAAGCCAAGCCAAGTCCTGCACTGAAGATACCACTTAATACTTTGCAAATGTGCATGTTTTGTTCCATTTGCTAAATTCCAGCCTGATACAATTTGAAGCAGCTGGGACCTTTAAGTCCTGGGGCAACCCTGGCCTTCCTAAAATCAGAGCTTTCAGCACCATGCTGTTCCTGGTCACCACAGGACTCTTTCATTTTCATTTGGAGAGAAGGGCTGTGTAGCTGCCACCAGAGCCTTCAACACCTCCAGGCCTCCTTGGTTGCCACAGTCCTGTACCTTGGAGGGAAGCTGGCTGGCTGACTTCTCTCTCAGCCTTTTATTACCACAGGAGAGATAAGGACATACCCTCCTTCAAGTGCTAAAGTTCCCTGCTCTCATTATCTTTGAGCCTCACTGGTTATTTACAGTGGATATCCCCAAATGCTTTGTACCCCGTGTGGGTGACTAAATCCCTTCCTGGGGAAGGTGATATCAGCTGTTCCAACACGTCACAGAGAGAGCACACTGTGGATCCTGCTTCATGTTGCTTCATCCCAAAGTTGCTAGGATTCTGCCACCTAGCAGGACATCACCCATCTAAACATGCCAAGAAATCTGGGATTTCATCTCATTTGCTGCTTACAAGCAATGAGGCTTAGAAAGTGAGTCTGAGGAGAATAAGTATGTGCTCTCTGCTGGAGGAGCACAGATGCTACATAGAGAGCCTGTACATCAAGATCCAAAACAGGCTGTAACAGGGAGCATGGTGAAATGGTAACACACTAAAGGTGGAAGGATCATGATCAAGTGTTGAGCTGAATACAGTGAAGGGGCAGCCAAGAAAATGATAGTCTCCATGTGCTACCACTTTTGCCAAGCCAGCTCCTAAAGCACGTGCAGCACACAGACTCCAGGCCCAGCTCCTCTGTGTGTTGCACTGAGCTGCCGACTGCTGCGACGAAAATTCAAGGAGGAATAAGTCCAGCCAGCACATACATTGCATCACACTTTTATTTTCATTTTCCCCTGTAAATTTTAGCTGGCATTTTTTTTTCTCAGTGTGATTCAAATACCAGCCTCAGGAGGTCATTCAGAGGGAAGATTTGCTCTTTGCTTAGCTGGCTGGAAACCAGCGTTAAGCTTTGGACACGGCTATGCCTTAAGAAGCAACTAGTGCACAGCACTCTCTGCTTAGATGTCCTGCACAAAGCTGTGGCCTCTTCTTTCTGTGTTCAGCAGTGAGTTACCCACTGGAGAAGGGCAACAAAGGTATGTTTTTCTGCTCTGATGTAGCCATTCCCGGCAGAGCCAACAGCATTGCAGCACCCTCAGGTCACCTCAGGTTCTGCTTTTCACCCCGTGGCTGCTTAAAAGCTTGTAGCCATTGCTGGAAAGTCTCCCATTGACTCTGAGGATCTCTGGAGCAAAACTGCACACAGCATGAATGCCACATAGTAGGCTGCAGCTGCACCCCAGACCATGTTCGGAGCAGGGATGAAATCCAGGCTTCTGCCCTCGGTTGAGCCAGTCGTTGCTACACACACTCACAGGAGAGAAGGGTGTGTACACAGTCAAGCAAGGGGAGATTTACTGAATAGGAGGGCCCAACAGTTCTGTTCTGTCCCATCCCATGAGCCACCGCTGCTGCCACACTTAGGGTCTCTGTTTTGTGTTGTGGTAGCAGCTGTGTAACTCCTGAGTGCCCCCTGCTCTCCATCCTCTCTGCAGCTGCATCCAGCCCTATACACTTACAGAAATGCCCTCATGAAGGCTGTTCCAAGCCCATTACAGTTGTGTCTTGTGGTGTCCAGCTCAGCAAGCTGGCAGAGCCAGCAGGACTCCGAAGAGCCTTTTAGTGCAGCAGGAGTAATTGTAAAATTCCTCTCTCCTTTCTAGTTATGTCTTCCTTAAAGGAAGTTTTTGACATGGCTTTGGTCCAGCTGGCTCTCTGAGGAAAGGAGAGTCTTTCCACACGTAAGCCTGCTCTGAACTTGATTGTATTTTTTGAAAAATTTACAATGTTAAACAAGTCAGTTGTCAGTTGGTTTAATGAAAGAACAGAAGGAAAGAGGGAGTTTTAAGCACGTGACACCTCTTGTTCTTAAAAACAAAATGGAAACTTAAAACCAATCAGTGCTGCATATGGGTCCAAATGATCTCTACAGGCAATGGGAATGCAAATAAAGAGGGTTCTTTTAGGAACTCAATAAGTAATCAAGTTCCTGTTTAGGCTGGGCTGATCACAAGTAAAAAAATAGTTCCTTCTATTTCAGAGCAAGCAACCTTGGAAAGTCACAGTCCCGCAGGGGCCAGTACTTTAAAGTACTTGCAGCTTCTCCATGAGAGTTAATTTGAGGACAGAGGGAATAAAACAAGAAGTACACCACTTGGTTGGTGTGTGACTTATCTGTTACAGAAAGCGTTCTCTCACAGGGTGGAAAAAGAACTGATGTTCACTGGCACAGCAAGGCCTTTCTGCTGACACTTAGAAAGGTTCTGAAGTAGATAAAAAGCTCCAAAATCCATCCAGAACATCCCTGCCTGGTAATGTTTTCAGACACTTTTATGAGGAATGAGGACTATTGAGATCTCTTTGAAAAAAGACAATAGTGCTGCAAGAAAAATTACCCCTGAGGCCACATGGTCTTAGAAATGCTCCTTTTGGTGTAGCACAATAGGTACAGATGGAGTAGCAATAAAATCAATATGATTGTGACTGCAGTTCATCTATCTGGATCAGTAGCAAAGGATTTTTAGTGACAGAACAAGGGATTTAGAGGAAAGCAGACATCTGAAAGGGGAGAGGCCAGATTCAACTCTGGTATAAGCAGCACAAGGCTCAGCCATCTGAGACTTCCATCTCTTAAAAGTACTCACTCCCCAAAATGAAGCCACGCCTTCCTCTGGTGTGCAGCTATGTATCCCCAATACAGAATGAGCACATGAGTCTCTGCTGGGTCTTACCAGACCCCAGGAGCACAGCCACAGGTCCCACATTGAGCTGGGTGGCTCTGCACTAGCCCTCTAGGGACTGGGAAAAGGTTGCTTTTCCCTCAGACTCATCAGAAAAAAACTGGGCCCATAAAAGGGAAACAGAGATCAAATAGCATTTTGTGAGCTTGCCTCTACTACTGCCATGAAGCCAGTGGATTCCTGAGCTCAACAGAATTCACATCTGACCTTGCTTTAGCCTCTCATCCAAGATAAGCCAGCTAATTCAATCTGCAAATCTCACTAACTTGAGTCAGAGGCTTTCCTACCCAGACAGCTTAATAACTTAATATTGCCATTGAATTTCTGTTGAAAAAGTATTCTCACCATAAATATGGTTATTTAGACATGTGACAGGAATTCAGGATGAGCATAACATAAAAACTAGTTGTGTTGAGTGATCTTCCTGGATGTGTTGTAGCTGTCCACAGATAACAAACACATCTAATCTGGTGACAAGATTTATCACAGTGTCTTCCCCAGGTTAGGACTGATGTGAAGAATATTCAAGTCTGTTCATATGCATGGAAAAAAAGAGAAAAATGGGCAAAAATATACAATTAGCAGGTGGAAGGGCATTTGTGGTAAAGCTGAATAACCAATACTTTTGGTTTCGTTCTGCTGCTCTAAAAGTCAGATGAATTAGTTGATAGATACTGGAAAGCCATTTTTGTGTGTACCTATAAGTATCTCTCTGCATGTGCTAACACACAAAATTTGCCCAGAAACTGCTTCTTCTCAGAATCAGCAACCCATTAGGCTCAGGGAAAAGTGCAATTTCTATAGAATAAAAGGTTAATTACAGTTCACTTGTAGACTAGGCATTCTGTTCTTTTTCTCTTCAGAGCACTGCCTTTTCTTTGTATTGAAGTAATACAATATCATGCTAAAAAAAAACAACAAACAAACCCAAAACAAGAAAACAAATTAAAAAAAAACCAACAACAAACAAACCCAAAACAAGAAAACAAAAAGTGTAGTATAACTATAAACACCAGTAAGGAGGAAAAAAAACCCCACTTTTGAGCCTTGAGAAATCCTCCTGTTATTTAAACTTCATGGGTAAAATTTTGGACTCACAGAAACCAAAGGCAAGACTCCCACTCATTTTAGCAGGGCCAAGATTTCAATGTGCTTTGTGTATTCTCAGCGTGTACAACTTGATCCCTTCTAAAGAGATTTATAGCAGGCAGGAGAAACTACAACACTATAAAACGTTTGCGTGTACATACAAAGTGAATTAGTAAACACAAAAGATTTTGGCACTTAAGGTCGGGTTTGAAAGTGTAGCCTTTTATCAGCTTGAGAAAATGCATGCAGTAAATCCTGGTAATTCCCATAGAACTGCTTGCACATTTTTGAGAATGTGGTTTCTGTGTATTATACGCTTTGCTTGGCTACAGCCAGAGTCTGCAATCAGCAGCAGTTCTGTCTGAGTAAGGACTTAAGGCTGCATCCCTGTAATGCATTATGGAATATTCTGTTTCTGACATATTATCTCCACAGCCAGTAAGTATAGATGTTAAATCTGGAAGCTTTCTGTAGGGAATTCAGTTGATTTTCCATGCACAAAAATGCTACCTATACATTGAAAAAAAAAATGAGCTCTCATTTGCAAAGAATAACACACCTGGGTACAACACAGTTTTAAAATATTATGCTATGAATTTTGCATTAAGAGGAAATGTGATTAAAGAAGTCTAAAAAAATCAAACTGTGACTTGTTAAACAAGCAGCTCAGAATTAAATGAATGAGTTATGTCCAGGGGTAGACGAGGAGTAAGTGGAAAGTCTGTGGGTAAGAATTAAGGGGCAGGCTGGCATGGGTGATACAGTTGTGGGGGTCTATTACAGAGTCTTGCATCTGGGGAAGAACAAGCCCAGGTACCAGTACAGGTTGGGGGCTGACCTGCTGAAGAGCAGTGTAGGAGCAAAGGACCTGGGGGTCCTGGTGGACAGGAGGATGCCCATGAGCCAGCAATGTGCCCTTGTAGCCAAGAAGGCCACTGGCATCCTGGGGTGCATTGGAAAGGGTGTGGTTAGTAGGTCAAGGGAGGTTCTCCTCCCCCTCTATTCTGCCTTGGTGAGGCCACATCTGGAGTATTGTGTCCAGTTCTGGGCCCCTCAGTTCAAGAAGGACCGGGAACTGCTTGAAAGAGTCCAGCACAGAGCCACAGAGATGATGAAGGGAATGGAACATCTCCCTTATGAGGAAAGGCTGAGGGAGCTGGGTCTTTTGAGCTTGGAGAAGAGGAGACTGAAGGTTGACCTTATCAATGTTTACAAATATGTTAAGGGCGAGTGTCAGGAGGATGGAGCCAGGCTTTTTTCAGTGATGTCTAGTGACAGGACAAGGGGCAATGGGTGCAAACTGGAGCATAGGAGGTTCCATGTGAATATCGGAAAAAACTTCTTTCCTGTGAGAGTGACAGAGCACTGGAACAGGCTGCCCAGAGAGGTTGTGGAGTCTCCTTCACTGGAGACATTCAAAACCCACCTGGACACGTTCCTGTGTGATGTGCTCTGGGTGACCCTGCCTGGCAGGGGGGTTGGACTGGATGATCTTTCGAGGTCCCTTCCAACCCCTAGGATTCTGTAACTCTGTGAATACATTTGAGATTCCTTCTGGCAATAAAATATAGAAATCATGTTGACTGTGCTACAGAGACATAGTCAACTTATACTTATAGGATCCAACCAAAAGGCACATACCATGTGAGGATTCCCTATTTACAGTCATGTTTCATAGCCTGTCTGCCAGACGGACTCAAAATTAATCTTGAAAAGTATCTTTAAATACCTAAATTCCCTGGCAGCTATAAAACACAAAGTTGACTACTGATCTAGAATTAAAACTGATTTTTAAATTGCAGGGTTTCTAGTGAAATGGAAGGCCAGCTGACTGGCAGGTTAGTGTAAAATTGTCTCTGGAATCACTTTTGTAGCAGGTCAGACACAGGCTGCTTTTGACTGTGGCACAGGCACAGCAGGGATCTGTTCCTGCCCTTTCATCCAGGAGTTCAGTGCCTGGGAAGTGGAGGCATTTCCAAGAATTGTCATGTTCTTCTTGACTTCCCCAGCTCCTTTCTGCCCATCCAGCAAGGCAAGCCATGCATGGCAGGGAGCTGTGGCTGCCTGCCTGTGCTGTGTCCCTGCAGGCAGCCAGGAAGGGGCTTCCCTGGGGAGCAGGAGCTCAACATGGGGGGGTTTTCTGGACCAGGCTCCAGAGCCCTGGCAGAAGAGGCACAGATGCCTCATTAAACAAACAAAAAAATAGTTCAGTGCCAGCTGGGGTGGCAGTAGGACCATGGGTATCCAACACGGAGCCAAAGAGCTGGCTGGGCTCTGGGGCTGGGTGGGGTGGACAGACCCTGGGGAATCTCTCCCACCTCAAGGGCAAGGCTGGGTTTTCCCGCAGATGAGGACAACACAAGTCATGTTGGTTTCAAGGCAGCACTTTTGGATCCAATGGAGCCAGCTGTGGTGGGAAGCTGATGGGGAGGGAGCCAGGCTCAGGTGCCGGAGAGCAGCAGTGGTGGCCTCTTCAGACCCACCATGACAGGGGAGGAAGGTGGCAGCAGCTGCTGCAGAGGTGGCAGTGCAAAGCACTAAATCTGATGCCATCTCCACAAAGGCACCCCCGTGGAGACCATTTACTGCAGATGCTTTCTGATCCCCCACAATACAGCAAGCAGGGAAAGAGACTGTACAGACTTCCAACCACAGCCTGACTGCTACTGGCATTGGTGCCCAGGGCCCCTCAGGGGTTCTCAGCTCCACAAGGGAGCACCTTCCCTGTGGTGAACCCCAGGACATGGCCCCAGTGGAATAGTTTGATGGGACTTGAGGCTTACCCTCCTCTTGCCCCAAATTTCACTACAGCTGGGCTTTATGAGTCACTGTGCTGTGGCACTTTATCAAGTGCAAATTGGAAGCACAGAGGGCAGTGACTTTGTAGGCGAACAGAGTGGCCATTATGTGCTTAGTAGTGTTCAGGGCCCTGAACATTAGGATCTGTTTTATAGAGGGAATAAATACAGGTCAGAGGGGTGAGGTTATCCTGTCCTCTCTGAAAAATGCACCACGAATTCTTTAAATACTGTCTGGTCAGCAACCAGCGAGACCTCACCAAAAGAGACTCTTCCAGCTCTCTCAGTCAGATTACTTTTCAAAGGTAAAATATCCAGGTTGATAATAAAGGTATTAATCTGGAGTGCCTGCCTATGCATTTACATAAATGCCCATAAACTGTCAGGCTGTAAAAGCAAAATGTTGTATTTAATTGCAAAATAGACTTGCATAACCTTAACTCTCCAGCTTGGCCAAAGTAAAACATCATACATATAAAACAGGCTATCCAAGATCCAAAGGCAGTACATTTTCAGTCTCAGGCTTTTCCACGACTGTTGTGCTTGGAGCTATAATTAAACTTTTCAACTTCAAAAAGAAATATTTTTTTGAATGAGAAAAATCCTCCAAGTTACTCTGACACAAGCTAGAATGTTTACTTTACATAAATCAATATGGATTATTTCCATACAGCTGAAGAACTTGAAACAGGATTCAAGGTGCTGCGAGAAATTTACCACCTACAATATTCAGGCCAAGGCAGCATGAGGAGTGTTTCAGTGACAGACAGAGGTAGATGATGGAGTTAGTTAGGGGAAAGACTTATTTTCTTCTGCTCCATGTTGCTGACATTAACACTATGTGCTACACATGGTTATAAATGCATCAGTAGGAGCTTCACTTTAAAGACCTGATTGACCTGTGGTGTCTGTCTTCCTTTTTTTAACAAGCACTGTAAAATATTTTGAGAGCTAAGGAAGGTTTTCAGTCTAATCAACACTTAGGCATTGAGTAATCAATCACTGAATGAACATGAGAAAAGCCATCAGGGCAAGTGTATAGATTTTCAATACATGAAAGCAGTGTGATCAGAACAACTGTCCTGAAACTCACTATATTAATGTTTCTGGGATGGGGCAGAAGGGCAGCTGTACATTCAAATGTACAGACTCTCCACTGGATCACCTTGCCAGGACTGGCTGCTCTTACCTGTTTAGGGAAGGCATACACAGACCAGGGTTGATAAAACATACTCCTTTGCCAGTAAACCATCCCTGCTTCCAGGGATCAGGGGGTTAGAGACAATAAGAAGCACTTTAAATCACCAATTTAAAGAGGTCAGCAGTCTTTCTTTAAAGTTTGCTCTAACTACTTGCTTCCCAGACAAATCCTTCCATACTTCAATTCCCAGGATACTTAACTAATTTTCATTGTTGAACTACTTCAGTTCAATCTGAGTTTAGAGCAACAATTTCTCTTTCGCACTCGACTCCCCAATTCTTGCCCTGCACTACGGTCAGGAGCAAACTGTGATATTGAGCACTTTGGTGCTTTTTGGCTAGTTTTTATTTTTTGTTCACATAAAAATGAATGACAAACCTGTGGTTTGGAGTGCCTGACCCAGCCAAGGTTACTTATTCTCCTCTGCCTCAGTGCAAACATGACTATCTGCATAAGCAGGATATTCGTCCCCACATGACCAATCAATTAATATACCAAGAAAGGCTGATTGTGAAAGCAGTTTAAAACATTTGGACTTTTCAAAGCAGTACTTCTTTCTGCTCTTGCCAGGCAAGAGAAGAATTATATTCTATTTTGTATGACAATTTTAAAAGAAGTTGGTTCAAAGCAAACAGTAAAATGAGCTGTGAGAAATTCCTGACTCTTATCACAGAATGATGTGTGTAGCCTTCTGAAATAGTTGCAGTTTGTTAAAATCAACAAATTTCCTACCACCAGACAAATAATTTCAGGTTGACATGATATTATGGTTTCCTTGGGCTCCATCTGCCCTTCACTGGCTTGTTTCACATTCATCTTGCAAATCCTCTGGAGCAAGGAGCATCTTATTGTCCCCCGTTTGCAGCGTCCCCTGCACAAATAGGCCCCAGCTAAGGCTGGTGGGTGTTGTCATCACAGAAATAATTGCAAATATCACATTTCCAGTGGAGCCTCCATAGCCCTTCTTGAGGTTACACCACAACATTTTCCTTAACTTTGCATCCTGATTTGCATACCACATTTATTCTGAGGAGTTTATAACAGAAAACCTGGCCTTAAACAAGGATTTAAGCCTAAAAATTGTTCCTATTACACCGCCTTGAAATGCCTTCTTGAACAGGAGTGGACTGAAGTCCACACATACATGTTTTGCTGTAGGTGTTTTTTAAAGCCCACTTCCCTGGAAGATGTGGTGCTGGTCTTACTTCTCTCCAGGCCCTAAATTTCAGATTGTTCCTCTGAGGTGACACTGGTTCCACGGCGGGCTCCTAGCCACTTAGTGCCCTCTGGGAAGAAGTGTGACCTGAAGCAGAATGAACCAGGCTTCCTACCCTGGGCCTTGAATCACTGGAACTGTCCTTTGCATTATTCATTAAAAATGGGCCTTTCCTCAAGATCTCTTCTGCCAGCATCAGTTGCCAATCTGAAGCATCAACTGCATATGCTACTATTCTTGGTGGGATTGTTACTAATATGCATTATAATAAGAAAGCTGTTCCCTACTCCTAATGAACAGAGAGGATTTAAACACCTTCCTTCTAGAGAAAACAGGTGATTCATCTCTCTTACTGGGAGGAAAGACTGACATATGCTGAGCATATTGTACTCTCTCTTGTGAAGTTATAAAGCTTCCTCTGTAGGCAAGGATCACTAAGAAGAAAATGCCTTCCTTTCCTCTCCCTTCCCCCTCAGTGGAAGCCATTTGATCCTTTCCTACGCTATAAACAAAGCTGCCTGTGTGCAATTGAGAAGAGCTGTTCAAAGATGTGAGATGTACAACTGAACTCAACCACAGAAAGAATGGCTGAGGCTTGGCTAAATTTAATTAAAGTAATTCTCTTACTTAGGCTGGGAACTCAGACAGTCTAAAAATACTTTGGCCCTTTCTTCTGACTCTGATTTTAGGCATGTGCTCTGTGTTTATTTCTTTTTGGTGACAGAAAACATTACCTAATAAGTTGTTTGTTTTATTTTAACGTGGGCTTTCCACCAATCTTTTTCTGAAAGCTGGAGTATACATTTTACAACAGCTGGGGAATAGCACGTTCTATATATTGGTAAGGTATGTTATAATCTATAGTCATTTGTCTGTTGAGAAAGTGCAGGTGCCTGGTTTATGGTGGGAGTTTTTTTAGACTGCAGGCTAGCTGAAGCAAAATTCTTAGACTTACCTTTTCCAGATTGGCACACAGTTCTAATGCCATTAGCTCAGCTTCTGCAAACTGGTCCTGGAAGTGCTCACACCCAAATTTTCTCTTCAAGCAGAAGGAATAGATTAACAAAAAGAACACTGCTTTACACCATACTGACATCTGTCTATGTGCAACACTGCCATCTCTGCTCTGATTGGATCTTTCTGGCTAATTTTGAAAGAGGAGGAATTCTCCAACTTCCTCTGGATGACTTTGTTTTGAGGCCTGGATCATAAAAATATGTTGAAGATCATAGAATCCAAAGGATACAAGATGAAAAGTTTTCAGTAAGTTGGTTGGTTGCCATTATTAGAAACAGAAGCAGAAAGCAACTTTTTATAATGGTTTTTAGGTTGTTGATTACTCTTTTCAGTTTTATTAACTACTGAGAAAGAAATGACTCACCAGTCACACTAACATATGAAAGAAAGGTAATAAAAAACTGTATATTTTCCTAAACATGATCAAGAAAATACTTTATTTTTAACCAAAACTTCAAATGTCAACTAAAATGGTGTGTCAGTTTGAATTTTTATAAACTTTATGTATGATTAGATTATCTTTTCAATCTTTTAAGATGAAACTGTTGATTGAAATTCAGCATCTAGACCAAACTGCAAATTTTGCATATTATATGAGCAAGAGCTCACTTTTGTACATATAAAAGAAAGCATCTCATGGTATGCCTGTAACACCTACATCACAATCCAACCTATTATGGAAGAAGAATGCAACTAAAATAAATGAATGACAACAGTATGATAAAAGTAGTAGATAGCATGACTTATTCTTTTATAGTCTCAAATTGAAATACTCATTCTCAGTCTTGCAAAGCTTTGTTCTTCAGGGGATTTTCACAGAGCACTTAGCATACTGCCACCTCATTTCCCTAAAGCATCTTCAGTGTTACTCTGAGGGAACAGGGGTTCTCCTATGGGTTTTCTGTTGCTCACCTCATCAGAGCTCCTTAGCCACACCAGCAGCCCCAGCCATGCAGGAGCTGCGTGATGCAGCCCCATGCTTGGCTCCTGCAGCACCTCCCACGAGTCTGAGGTTTCACCACATCTTGCCCCATAGAGGAGCTGGGAGGTCACAGCCCTCCTAGAACAAGTGCTGTACCAGTGCTGCTGTAGGACTGCTGCACATCCACCCCAGCTGCCTGCAGCCAAGCTCCTCCAGGTCTCAGAGAAGTCCATTAGTGGCAGCAAGGGGCCAAGAAGGGGCTAAAAAGCAGATAAGCCTCAGCTGAGCACCGCTTTACGTCTGAGGATCTGCCAGAGGAGGGATATGCTGGGGCTGTTAGTTACAGTTCCAGCTCTGCCTGGTGTGGCCCCACAGCCTGTCCTGTCTGCAGGCCATACCCAACCTGCTGCACAGGGCAGCCACGTGTCCCTGGAGCAGCCAGGGTCCTGGAGAGGGAAGAGCGAATCATTCACCCCTTTCCCATTGCCACCCATGGGTATGGTGCTTGGAAAGCTCCTTCTCTCATCAGCGTGGGCCTCCCACACACTCGGCTCATAAAATTCCTTCTCCACCCTCCCATCACCTCCAGCTGCTGCTTTGGGGAGGCATCACAGCTTTCCCAGGTGATGCAAGTGATGGTGAAGTAAATGCAGTAAAAACTTGATTAAAAAGTGCTACCTTCTGTCAAAGCAGGCCCTGAGCTCTGAATGGAGTCCAGACTGCAGAGGGCCTTAAAGGTAAAAATAATATGCAAGGGATTTTTTTCTTTTCTGCTACAAAAATATATGGATAACCACACTAATTCTGAGCATATAAGCACACATGTGGAAAGATTTTCAGTAAAGTATGATTAAGACCCTCAGCATTGCCAAAGCAGAGCAATGGCAAGCAGATGTTTTGCAAGGCCAGTTGGTACTCCAGTGCCACCGTAGGAGGGAGTTGCACAGTCACTGAGACTCTTAAAAACTCCTTTGTGTCTCAATCCAATATCCCTGGGATTTTTCTCTTATTCACAGTGCCTTTGAATATATAGGAAATTGTGAAATGCAGAAAGGTAACATGACTTGCCCAATCCTGCAGATTAGGTTAGCATTATAGTCCAGAAACAGCCCCAGGTATAGCTTGTAGGATGGACATTCTCTGCTTGATCTGAAATAAACTACTTAAAGTAACAGCTTGACAAAAGGGTCAGGGAAAATGTGTTAAATTAGATTCCATAGTGCTGTCTGTTTAAGTACTGAAAGCTGAGAAATCAGGACCAAATACAGCAAAAACAGCTGATGTAAAAAAAAAAAAAAAAAGTAAAAATAAAAGGAAATAAAGTAAGAGGAATAGATATGTTGCTCAGGGTCTCTTTTTGTGGCATTTGAGCTGAGGTTTGAGCGATTGCACATGAGAGGAGGCACAGAAATTTAGCCTAGTCTGTCACATCGTATCATCTGCTGCCAAGCCACGCTTTCCCTCAAGGTCCCTGCCAGGGCTACGGGCAACCACCACCTTGCAGATTGCCGGGACTACCCCAAGTGATGAGCCATGGACCAGCTC
>NW_009953950.1:1550053-1563485 GCF_000747805.2 Chaetura pelagica
CAGCAGCGCGCCCTGCCCCAGCAACCTGCCCTGCACAGGCCCCGCTGTCCTTGCAGGCTGGAAGAGCAGAGTGTCACCTGCAGGGCGGCAGCAAAGCCCCTCGATGCTGGCAGACACAGGGCCCAGGTGTAGGGACCCTCCAGCTTTCTTTCCCCCCTGTTTTTTAGACTTCCCCATGGGGAGAAAAAGCAAACACTGCGTTCTTAAAAGAAGAAGATTTTGCACCTCCAGGGGCAGAAACTGTCTTTCTGACAGACATGTAATCTCTCTCCAGCCAGCTGTTACCAGTCGAAAATATTTTCCTTTTGGGTGTTCTTTTTTGCTCCTTCTCTGTGACACGGTAAAAAAAATGACCGCAATAACTTTCTGCCTTTGCTTTTGCTGCTCCCTGGTAAAGGGTGCGCAGCTGGCTGAGATTCTAACTAGTTAACCACAGCAAGTGAGGCTTTAACCTTTAGATATTTGAGAAGGGGCCACCAGTAACAGATATAAGGCTTGAATTTATGGTCACGTTACAATTGAGAGCTTACAGCATATTTTCCCACTGTTTTTGTGTTGTAATCATGCTACCAAAAAATTGCCAATTGCAGAAAATGGACAGGAAAATGAAAAACACAAATGGATTTTTGAAGTATAAGTTACTTAAGAAAACAAATCAAAAGATTCCAATAATAGCAGAAACTTTGGGTTTGAAGGAACTTTAAAACATTCAGATAAATGTAAAATACTCTGCCCTAAAAGTTAGAACATATAGAACCGGTGACTATTTTTTCCAAGAAAAAAAATCACAACTTCAGGTCAAGCAATCATATACGGTTTCAGTTTTAAAAGAAGGTTAAAAAAAAAAAAAAAAAACAAACCTTCAGAGAACTTGAAATGTTTCAGCTTCTATTTTCACCATGGCATTTTCAGCTTCTCATTTCACAATGATATTTTCACTTAAAATTGACCTTAAAAAAGGCTTTCAAAAAAGGGATAAAAGGTTCAGATCATCCCCAGGCAATTCCCTCCTTTGTTCTCCCTTTCTTTACTGCTAAAGATCCAAATCAACCCCCCAAACCATTATTTCTTTAGCTGCATGGTTTTTAAAGGAGAAAGAAATATTCCCAGAATTGGAAATCTTTTGCATACCAGTCAATTCTTTTTTTTTTTTTTTTTTTCTCTTCTGAGTTACAAGAGTGACCAATATAGTAAGAGATCCCTTTGGACTGTGGACAAATCTAGTAAGTACCAAACTCATTTACTGCAGAATGCTTGCAGCAAATGCCAAGGACAGCTCATTAATATTCCACAGAGGTTTCAGGAACAACAGTAGCATGCATAATAGTATTTAATGACAGCGGGGCTTATTATCAAAATGATTTGGCCTCATCTGGCCTCTTTTGGCAAAATAATGTGCATAATAAGGTATGTTAATGTTGGGCTCTTTGGCAGGTCTTAGAAGATGAGACAGTACAGCTGGCAGGATGAAATGGGAGCAGCTGGAAGAGGAAGACTTGATTTCTGCATATTAAAACATTTGACATTTGGTATCTGAAGGGAACACTGTTTGTTTAGAGCTAATAAATAACTCGCCAATGATGACAACCTGTAATGACAGCTTTTATTAGTCTGGTTAATCCTCAAATTCAGCTTTGTCCTATTAGACCATCTGCTTTGAATTTTTTCTTTATTGTATTTTTTTGCTTTGTTAAGTGTCATGCACTTGAAAAGTTGTAGCAATGCAAATACTGAACTTATGTCTTGGAGTCATTGTTTGCAGAAGGAGGGGAACTAGCAGCAAGGCTCAGAGAAAAAGATGCAGAAATGAGTGTATAGAGCATCCAAGTGGGGAAGCAGGGATTTTGCTATAGATTGTCTAGATTTCCCCCTCAATATGACAGTCAATGGATGCTGCCTTGTGTGCAGGTTCCCTTGAATGCACTTTTCTTGAAGCATTCACATTTCTAGGCATAGAAAAAATGCCACTTTTTTCCCCACTGAATGAAGGTGGCCTGTTTCTTCCAGAGAAATTGTAACCTTCTCTCTCTCCAAACATCAAACACATTGGCACCAATGATTTCTTCAAAGCCTGAAGTGATTACCAGGCAAGGCCATACATATCCTTGCATACACATCGGGTCACCATGGACAGGGTATGAGTCTCTCACAGTCCTCATGATGTCTGATGTCACTCATTTTTGGTACACTGTCAGATCTAATAAGTCTGCCTGAAAGACAACTATTTCACAATGCCAAAGATGCCAAATGACTTGGAAATCCAGGCAAAATGCTGTAGTTCATGTTTGAATTGACTACAGTGCGTGCACAGTGCATTATGTAGTTTGCATTTTAAACTTCCACTGGGTTTCTGCTTTGGGAACCAGTGTTTTCTTCCAGCTTGGCTGGATCTCTGTTTTGGGAGCTGATGCTCTGCTCCTACCTGCACTATAGATATCCAGCATGACCTTGACTGAACTCCCCAACTCCTCTGTCCAACAGGGTTCCTACCTGTAAAGTGGGAGTAACCACCTTCCCCATCCCAGACAAGTTCTGTGAGGTTTACTTCCCTTGCTCTAGTAAGTGTCTATCTGTAGAACATTTAGCATACAGGAGGTGCTACAGAGACAAATGTTTTAGGCCAAAAAAACCCAAGAGATTTAAAAAACTGTAGATAGTGTGTGTTTTAAAAGTGTTCTTTGGCTTCCCTTAGGGAAGAAATTTAAAACTTCCAAATGAGTGATCCAGCCTTCATCTGTGTGGGTTTCCTTTTGTTATTTAATGAGTAAGATCCCAAGGAAGAACTGAGAGCCCTTTGCAGATAGTGTTTCATGTACCAGCCTGTTTTTTCACCTGTTAATTTATTTCCATCATATTACTCACATGGTGAGGCACAGATCAGAGCAGCCTTCTCTGAATATTAAGTGTGATATGTAAAAACAGGTCTGTCTACTGATCATGCCCTTAATCATATTTAATAATGCTTAAATATAACCCTGCAGATTAATTAGAATCAAGAGTGAACATCTTACTACTGATTTCACAGCATTTTTTTCTATGAAGTTTACTTTGAGATACTGAATGAAATGAATCAAGCAGAGTATTTTAACACAGTGCTGCTTTACTAGCAGCCTAGAATGGCCAGCAATTCTAAATCTATTTAGAAACGGGCTCTAATTAGGCCACTTACATTACTCAGACAGAATCAATGTTTACATTTAAAAAGTCTTCAAGTGAACACAGCAGAGTGAAAAAGACTATCTTTTTTTCTGCCAGGGCAGGTTAGATGGGGATGTCTGACATGTTATCTACTATATGCATTTCCACCAGGGCTGAGAATTTGCAGAGCCAGCTCAGCTCAGTGGTGTCTGATCCACCTCAGCACTCGTCAGCCCAAGAGGAGACAGGCTGTAGATTCTGCACAGGAAGGCACTTATGTCACCTACTGCACAGTTTCCTGAGAGCATGCAGTCATCATCGCACTAGGAGTACAGCAAACAAATGATTCCTGGGCTATACCACCCCAGTCCAAGCAGGCTGATGACTCTCCTGAGGAGCCTGGCTCAGCCACAGACTGGATAGACTTTGGTACCAAGGAAAAGTCATGCCAAAACAATCCAGTTGTTCATCTTTTGCTGCATCCTGTCTCCGATGTCAGTCCCACAGGGTTTCCCCAGCCACATGAAACCAGGAGAACTCCCACACTCAGAGTACAGGATGGGGTAGAAGGTGCCAAAGGTGTGGAGATAACCTCCCCATCACCTATTTTCAGGCAAGAGTGCATTATTAGGACATTGTCCTAATATTTAGAAAGGACCCTAGGCATGGCCTTCCACACTGTGTGCTGGGGAGGTTTAATCTCTGGGAAACACCAAGATTCCAGCCTCGAAGAGCAGCTCAGTAATTCCTTTAAAGTTGGGAAATTCTCCCTTTTCCTGTGCAAGAGGAGTCCACTGTGTCTCACCTCTGCTCTGGCGTGGTGAGTTCACACGGGCAAGAGTCTGGCACTGGGGTGAGGGCATTAGCCTGTGTCTAGTGCACTCAGAGACATCCCCTGGGATGTCAGGCAACTACCTGTATCTTTTTTGCTTTGGGTACCTCTTTGTAAACCAGATAAGAGACATTCTTGTTTCCAAAGCTGGGTTTACACTGAATAAAACTTCCGAGGTCCTCAGCCAGCAGAGTTACAGTTGCTGAGAGACACACTTAAAAATATGTCAACCTAAAGGTCTAAAAAATTCCTGCAGTTACGTCCATGTTTTTGTAGTCTGCTTTAAACTGACTATCCCAGCTTCCACTGGAGTGCAGGAATAGCACCACTGCAAATCCTGTCTATAGCAGGGACAATTGCCCAGCTAGCCAAGGCATGTCATGCCTCTCTCCATGGTGTCAGAGGCACAGCAGCCACTTACCAGCACCCACAATTACTACTTTAAAGCTCATTTGGATCTGTCTTTATAGGCAGTTGTTGCACCTCTGCCTGGAGTGTAGCTTTCCCCTTCCCGATGGCTTTATGCTGGGACACAACATCTCTAGCCCAGTGACAGTGGCTTCAGCAACAGGCAGTTTGCTGGTGCTGTCTGAGGTAGCTTTCTCTGCTCTGAAACACCTGTTTGTAAAGCACTGATAAATTAGGTGACAAATGCTGAGAGAAATTCAGGACACTGAATGGTTTTTTTCCCCGCTACTCATGGCATGATCATTACAGAAACATAAACAGAAAAAGGCCTCATACCAGATAGTCTTGGCTTTTTTACACTAGATGAGCCACAGATGGCCTTTGCAAAGTGAGTTACAAAATACATGTAAACATTTGTCACTGTGTGGGTTTTATTTTTTTGTGTCTCACTCCTGTCTTTCAGTGGGACTTCGATTTGACTTCTAAGGAAAAGCAATGAAAAACCCTAATTAAAATTTTGCTGCTCCCTAGACATCTGTTCTCAAATGTTATATAAAATATTACACATCACTATAAATATACATTCATATTTTATTTTAAACACATATGTAATTGGGGTTCTACAGGGCCATAGTGATTTTTAGGCAGCAATAGAGGCATATATGCACACACACTTGCACACACTCCTGTACAGGTGTCGACATATATGTATGCACGTATAACATTTTGTGAGGTCAACAACATTCTGGGAAAGATTTTTTGCAAAAAAGCACTCAAGTTTCACATTTACAGTGTGTGCTTTGCTTCTGATATTCATGCTAGACTCACCATTGTTCTTGCTACTGCAAAAATGACTCAAATGTCCCTATAAATGAAGGGTATTCAGGGACAGTAATAACCCACAGAATTTTTCATCCTTTTTGTTGCTTTATGAATGAATGTATGCTACAAGGCACACTGATGTTTAATCATAAGCAGGTCCTACGAGTACATTGGTTACATCTACCCAGTCAAGACAATCAGTGGAGAACTTTACAATCAATGGTCCAACACTTGGCAATGTTGCAAAGAAGGCTGTGAAGGCTCATCATGCGTTTAATCACCTCCTCTGGATGATCCAATCAATGGGATTATTTCTTTTCCAGAAACTTTAGAAAGAATTTGCTATGAGTTTAAAAATAAAAACCTGTATTCATTTATGAACCTAGTTACCATTACAGCCCCGATCTTCTGGAGTAAGTCTAAGGAGTCTCAGACTTTCTGAAGCTTCTCTATGATCACTGCATGTCATATGAAAATGTGTTGCTAATTAACAGCAGCTCCTCACTGAAGGAAACTCCACGTTTCTCCCAGAGTGGTTCATTCCCATTTAATAATCAGCTAGAAAGTCTAGAAACAGGGGCCTTCGATCATGCTACCTCAGAAGCACTAGTGCATTTCCAAGGCTCCTTTGCTTTAGGCAGCAAGGGAGACAGCATATAGACAGTTTCTCTTTTGACAAACCTGAGCACTCCTGACTAAAAGCTGAAGGTGATTAACAGACCAGAACAGTGCTAGCAGAAGAAAAAATCTCAGTATGTCTTCAAATGTCACATCAGACTACATGGGACAAGTGTAGCAAGTCAGCTGCTACATGGGTTCTGTCAGACTCATTGCTGGTTCAACTTGGCACTTCCCTGAACTCCCATCCCTCTTTATTTTCATTCTTATTCACTTCTGCACCACCTTCGGAGCATACTGAAAAACCTTTGTGCCTATATTTTCATTTAATCTTGCAGGACTATGAGCTGTTGGGCAGGTTTTGTTTTGGAGATTTGATTTCAAATAAAACTTTCTTGAAACTCCACAGATTGTGGAAAATTGCTAAAATTTCTGAATTCTGTCTGGTTTTAGGGTCAGTTAACACTAAAAAAAAAATTAAACCCATAGCTCAGACACCCTGCTTTCTAACCAGTTTAAGCATTTGTGATGACCAAAATAGTAATCAAGTTTGCTGCTTAAGACTAGAGAAGACTTAGTCTTTACAATTAATATAACTGACCAACCAGAAAAACACAATGAAGGGCCAAGTTTAGGATTTAAATCTGAATATTAACTTGGGAGCATGCAATACAAATCCTAGATCATTGGAGTGTGTCCACTGTGCCACCCTTGACTTCACACACAAGATAAGCAGCTCATTGACGTTGCACTTGACTGTTGCAGAGTTAATGTAACTCATGTCCAGTTCTGACCTACCTAAACCTGCAGTTTCCAGAGCAGGGATTCACACCCTACAAAGCCATATTAAGCTGCCCATAATCTTGGGAAGTGCATGAGCCCTGGAGGAGGCTTAAGTAGGAGTTTGACATGGATGGATGGAAGTCCATAAGATTTTTTGGCAGGTGGTCTTTGGGACACACTGGGCTATTGCACGTATGTGTCATGCTGGATTTATCTGCAGCAGAACAAAACCTCACAAAACGTTTGTTCTTCCCCTTTGGTGGTCAGTGGTGGGAAGTCACATGTACCTGTTGCTCCCTCTAGCTAACATGTGCTTCTGCACTGGCAGTCTCAATAGGGGCCCTTTATTTAGTGTTATATTATGTACTATATATTATTTCACAACTGTGTATGCAATTTTCTCCTTTCCTCATTTTTTACATACTTTTGTAAGTCAGAGACAGGAAAAGGGTCAGAAGAGGAAAGACTCCCCCTGAAAAGGGTACCTTAAGGAGTTTCAGGGTGGTTTGTAAAGTTCACCAGCCATATGAGAGAGATTTTCAGCGATTCCTGATAGTTCAGTATCTTACCTGGATTTTGTAACTCCTCAATATTGTATCTTTACTCCATGTACTACTTGGTGGAGCTTTTAGGAAGATGCGAGGCTGAGGCCTCAGAGCTGACATCAGTTTCAGGGCATCCATGCTTACCATGTCACTCTGGTTTAATTGGCATTATACAACCAGTGAGGAAAAAGCATGCCAATAACACCCTGTCTTGGGAAACAGGTGTCTGTGGACATTATGCCAATGCACAAGGGAGTTATTACAGCTTGCATCAGATATGAGAGGTGCCCCGCTCCCTAAAAAGGGATTAAAACACTAGTGAACCTCCCTTTTTCAAGCCTGGGAGATGACTCCTGGAACCAGTGAAACTGCCTGAGCTGGTTTGCTACATGCAGGTTAGTGATCTGAACAGTGCCTTGGGCAAGGGCTGTACGGCCACTCATGACGGAGCAACCCAAACCTCAGACCAAGTATTAGCTCTGGTGAACTAACATGGGATCTCCTGACTGGCTGGCATAACCATGGATTTCCCTGTCCCCTCCAAAGCTTGACAGAAGACCAAGCTGCCAGTGGCAGTGACTAAAGGCAAATCCCACACCCTTTATGTAATACCTTTGGGTATTGCAGCCTCCTTTCTTGGATACTTCCTCAGCTTCTGAGCTTGCTTCCACTGGGCCTGTCCAAAGCACAGGTACTTCCTGGGTGTGCTTGGGCTTGCCCACCCATAGCCCTTTCTTCTTCAGCTCCCAATCTCTTCTTGCTAACAGCAGCCAGGCTGGGAGGACCTCTCTCCCCCACAATGACTCATTCTGCTCCCAGGAACCACTTTAAACCACATGGATTTATAATTTCAGCCTGTGCTCAAGCCTTTGGGAGGACTGCTCACCATGGCCTTCGCCTTGGCCACCACGGACATGGTGCTTGTGCCCAGTGCCAAACTGGGAGCACTGGAGACACTGCCACTGTCACTTGGACTCACCTCCAATGCACGGTACTACCAGCCTTGGGTTTGGAGACAGCTGGCCACCCTCACGGGCCTGATGCAACCAAAACACAGCCTCACTACAAGGAGGTAGCTTCCCACTCATTTCCTCAACCCAAGGCATCAAGGAGCCACCTCACAGCCCTTAAGGAGAGCAAAGGAGCCACTGGTTGGCAGGAAGAGCAGCAGGATGTTGGCCATGCCCTGGCAGTGGGAGAGGCAATGAGGATGTGCACACCCACCCCCTGGGGAGGAAGGCAGCTTGTTTCATGCAGAAGAGGACTTGGCAAGCCTGACCTACATTTTAGTATGACTCTGGTGCAGCAGACTGGAAACTCAGTGACAGCCCCAGACAAATTAAAAATGGGGCAGGCTTTTGTTGGATTATGGAAATGATTATCACGAAACATGAGTCTGTGTCTTACTTAACTGCGTTATTTGAATGTTCCCACATCATGTTTCATATTCAATATGCTGCTGAATATTTTATGGAAAATAGCCACACAGAGGGGAGCTGAATTTTTAGCCTAGCAGGCAGACAAATAGGAAGATTTTTTATCTGTGAAAGCATAAGAATATATCTGGAATGAACCTGTATGTTCAATGTTTCCACTAAAATGAAAAACAGATCAATAGAAACATGTGCTAATATTTTCATTTTCATTGTAAGGTTCCAGAGTTAACTGCCATATACATTGCCCAGAACTCAAGCTCATTACAGGGCTGTCTGAAGATTCTGACAAGCCTTGTTGGCAGATTTTTATAGTGTCATTCTCTGAACTACATATCAAGTTTTTCTTTACAACTGTATTAGCTAAAAATTAGAGCTCCTTAAAAAACTGCCGTTTTGCACAATTACATGCAAATGCCCCAAATCTTCTTAGTTCCCCTTAGTTTTGTAAGACTTAGGAGGTAATTTTGTTGAGAAGGGTATTTGTAATGCTAGTGTTACTATAGTAATTTCAACTAGAATAGCTGATAGCTGTCTGGGGCTAGCTCAGGTATTTTATGTGCACCAATTTCCTTACAAATATGTTCATCAAGTTGTAAGTAGGTAGTTGTTTTAAATCTTCCATCGAGCTCTGCAGAGACAAGTACATACACACTTTAAAGGGAGAAATCTTCTTTTCCTGATGAGCACAATGTCTAGCTGCCTCAACACAAGCTCTTTGTTGTCTGACTCAAAGGTCAAGTCGACAAGTTCAAGGCAGTATGACTGCTCCAGTCAACCCACAGTGCTCCCCTGAATGATTTCCTAAATGAACCCATAATTATTTTAAATTGATGGATATGAAAGCCAGTTCTGTTCTAATATCTTTAACTTTAGAAATTGCCAAGCTGATGCTTGGATGTCATTTTCAGGCTGCTGCCACAGAAAAATGCTGAACTGTGAGCATCACACTCAGCTTCAATAAACTAAAGAGGGTTGCTGAGGACACGGAGCATGTGCCTGCAGCACAGGGTTTGTTAGCTGGCCACCTGAAGTTACAATGACAGAAAAGGTGAAACCAAGTTTCTGGGATGGAGTTGGGTGCCTGAATTTTGGCTGTGGCTAAATAAGGCAAGTTAGGCAGGTGGCTTATCTGTGAAGGTGACTTCTCAATGAAGCCAGAGGGATGCACATGTGGGTCCATCTATGCCTGCTCTGGAACAGGCCCTGGGTGGGTCACAGCACCCCTTGCCCCTGGGGTGCACAGCTGGAACACAGCTGGCAGGGCCACTGCAAAGCATGTTACTGCATAACCAGCAAAATGCTTCAGCCTCTCTCTCTCCAACTAGGGAAAGCAGGCTCTGGAGCATAATGTGCTCAATTCCAGTCCTAGCCCTCAGAGAGGGCTTCCCCACTGCTGCTTTCCCTGCAAACTCTCCTTTTTACAGCCTTTTAAAGCAGTTATGTGTTTTGGTTTGGTTTTTTTAAGGCAGACTCTGTTTCCACCACCACCACCCCCCTTCAGCTGATTTTCTGGCTCAAAATCTACTATTCTCATCACACAATGTAAAAGTTCCAACACAGCAAGATAGTTTAAGCATCATAAGGTCAAAAGCCAAACACTATGCAACAATAAGGTGATATGGCTGGAGTTTTTGCTGTTGGGTCATGATACCACCCACCCAAAAGCAAGTGCATTGAGCCTACTAGAGGTGTTAGGACACATCTCAGCAATTCAATAAGTGCTAAAGTAACACATGGATGTTTGCCAGACTAGAGAGTTTGCAACTGGCACAAAGCTGGGAGGGATCCCTGGCTGTCATGCCTGTTGTCCTTGATACAAGGCTTATGCTGACAGGCAGTAAATGATGTGTAAGCTAAGCCTACATGTACAATTGCTACATTGCAGGGCTATACCTTCTAATTTACCTTGAGACCAATGCTGACAAGTCATCCAAGAAAGATTGCCTTTAGCTGGGAAATTGCAATTGCCTCTTGGCAAACTCTGAGGTGCTCTGGTGGGAAGAGGAAAGGCATTCTGCAGGGGCAATGGCAGCCTGTTAGATTTTTATGTCCTCAAGCCCATGTTTTTATTAGGTTTCTCCTTGCCTACTCAACGGGCCAGTTTACAATTCTGTGTCTGAAAACAGAAGTAATATAACCATTCCTGGTGCTGTCTACATGTACATGGGAGAACTGCATTGCTGTTTCCTCCTGGAACTGTTTGAATTGAAATATTCTTACTTCTAGAGACATTTCAAGAAAGATGATATTTTGTAATAGTTAGCTCCTCATCTTGGAAATTACAATCAATTTCCACATCATTCTTGAGGAAGGCAACAGATCATCTTCAAAAATATATCCTTGACTTGTGTTTTTTCCTTCCTGGATTGCTTGCTCATTTTCTTCAAAGATAACAAAACACAGTCATGCTCTGCTTATTTCTCCTGCCAAATGTCACCAAGCACTCCTTGCTCTGCTGGCTCATCTTAATCAGACATTCTGTTTGCTCATTGCAGTGTCCTCCAGAGGAGGTCACTGATGATGGTCAGCCAGATCTTCCCCTGCTGGACATGTCATCATGTTACCCACAAGAAGTTGTGTGAAATTATTAAGCCTCTTCCAACAGCTTTGTTGCCACTGAAAATCCTGCTTATGCCATTTAGGATTTGGCATGTTTTATGGATGAAGAAGCCAACGTTATGAAACTTTGGTGTATAACATGAGTTTTATAAGCCAGAGTTTGCGCCTCTAGACAACAGCAGTGTGATTTGTGGAGGGGTTTGTCCTTTTCAGCTGTCATCATTCTTCTGCTGTCTTACCCCTCAGGCGCCAAAAGGATTCCCTTATTCCATAGGGATGAAGACTAAAGGACAGCCTATGTGGGAAGGACTTCAGTGACTGAAGCAGACAGGTTTGACAGAGACATCCCTTAAGCTACACACATATGGACAGAATTTGACCAAAGGGATAAGACCATTAATTAAGTCAATGAGCTGAGAGATAAATGCCCAGCAACAAGATCACAGAATGTGTTGGGTTGGAAGGGACATTTAAAGGTCACCTAGTCCAACCACCCTGCAGTAAGCAGGGACCTCTTTAACTAGATCAGGTTGTTCAGAGCCCCGTCAAGCCTGGCCTTGGATGTGTTCAGGAATGGAACCTCCACCATCTCTCTGGGCAACCTGTTCTAGTGTTTCACCACCCTCACTGTAAAGAACTCCTTCCTAATGTCTAATCTAAATCTACCCTCTTCCAGCTTAAAGCCTTTCCCCTTTGTCTTATCACAACACACCCTTTTGAACAGTCCCTCCCCAGCTTTCCTGTAGGCCCCCTTCAGGTGCTGGAAGGCCACTATGAGGTCTTCCCAGAGCCTTCTCCTATCTGGGCTGAACAGCCCCAGCTCTCTCAGCCTGTCTTCAATGACCAGAGCAGAGCAGAGGGGCAGAATCACCTCCCTGGCCCTGCTGGCCACACTTCTTTGGATGCAGCCCAGGATGTGTTTGGCTCTCTGGGCTCCAGCACACACTGGTGGCTCATGTTGAGCTTCTCATCTACTACCACCCCCAAGTCCTTCTCCTCAGGGCTGCTCTCCAGCCATTCTCCCCTCAACCTGTATTTGTGCCTGGGGTTGTGCTGACCCAGGTGCAGGACCCTGCACTTGGCCATGTTGAACTTCATGAGGTTGGTACTGGCTCACCTCTCCAGCCTGTCAAGGTCCCTCTGGATGGCATCGCTTCCCTCTAGGGCGTCAACCACACCACACAGCTAGGTAGCATCAGCAAACTTGCTGAGGATACACTCAGTCCCACTGTCCATGTCTCCAACAAATATGTTTAACAGCACTGGTCCCAGTACTGACCCCTGAGGGACACCACTTGTCACCTGCCTCCATTTGGACATTGAGCCATTGACCACAGCTCTCTGGGTGCAGCCATCCAGCCAATTCCTTATCCACCAAGTGGTCCATATATAAAATCCATGCCTTGTCAGTTTAGAGACCAGGATGTCATGTGAGACAGTGTCAAATGTCTTGCACAAATCCAGGTAGATGACATCAGTTGCTCTGCCACCATCTACAATCTCTGTAGCCTTATCATAGAAGGCCACCAGATTGGTCAGGTATGATTTGCCCTTAGTGAAGACATGTTGGCTGTCACCAATCACATCCTCATTTTCCATGTGCCTTAGTAGAATTTCCAGGAGGATTTGTTCCATGATCTTTTTGGGCACAGAGGTGAGACTGACTGGCCTGTAGTTCCCAGGTCTTCCTTTTTCCCCTTTTAAAAACAGGGGCCGTGGTCCCTTTCTACCAATTGGTGGGAGCCTCAACAGATTGCCATGACCTCTCAGATATGATGGACAGAGGCTTAGCAACTGCAACTGCCAGATCCCTCAGGACCTGTAGATGGACTCACAGAGTTCTTGGCCTCCTCTTTATGGCCTCTTCTTCCTGGCCCCTTCCTGGCCCCTTCTTCATGGCCTCCTCTTCCCCATCTCTTTCTGGCCCATTAATACTGGCCTCCTATTCCTGGACTCTTCTATCTGGCTTCCTCTTCCTTTCCTCTTCTTCCTGACCTCTACTTCTTAGGTTACTCTTCCCAGCCTCCTCATTTGTAGGGGGTGAAGACCTTCTCTGCAACTCAGAAAAGCCTTCCCCAAAACAGGGCCAAGGCACCTGCAGGCGGTACTGTTCATAAGAAATTCATCAAGAATTCCTCGGGAGCAAATTGCTCCTTCTGTGGACACATCCAGCTCCATCCTGTGTCTTTGCTGCCATCCCAGATTGCCAGCCAGAAGCATCATGTAATCTGTCAGTGCTGATCTTGTTTGCAATGCCTTGGGCTTTAAATAAAAGGAAGGTGATGGAGAGA
>NW_009953950.1:1563522-1588296 GCF_000747805.2 Chaetura pelagica
TGTGATCTTGAGAGGCACCTGCCTGTTTCCAGGTGAAGTTGTCCCTCTTTAAAAACTAGTGATATTTTCTACATCTTCCTCCTCCTTCCTCAGTTCTTCCCAGAGAAAAGCCCCCAGTGCACTGCTGAGTGGAGGTGCAATACAAAGATTTCAAAAGGGCAGGACACTGACAGCCTGAAAAACAAAATCCACGGGGCATTTTTCTCACCCTGTGAAAAGGTATTTGGGACTTACAGAGTTTCTTTTCTCTCCTCTTTGTCTGCAGCTGAAGAGAGACTGGGGCTCAGTCCCTGAGCTCCTTTGTTGGGGAAAGAAGCTGTAATTGCTTTGCCAGCTGGATTGTTCAGCAGCATCCCCTGCTCCCCCAGGCACCCTGTGAATGAAGAGCCTTTGAGGAGGCCTTCAGAGCTATTTTGTTTACATGCTCAGGGCACAGAGTTACTTAAGAGAAAGTCCTAGACACACTCCTGCTAGGTCTCTAATGGAGATACATGAAAAATTTTGGGTGCCCTTGCAAAGCCAGTGCCATTCCCATATAAGTAGCACTGTGGGTGCCTAAGGTCTTGGCTTAAGCTCCTGGACAGGGCTCACATTCCACTGTGGTCCTTGGGGTCAGTCAGTTCACAGTTTTTGAGAGAAAGTACAGCATTTGCTTTGAGAAAGAGCTGTAATATTCAAATGACTTAGGATATAGTGAAAGAGGAAAGGGAGGTGTGTGGTAGGAGAGAAGGAGAGGAAGGCTTTTAACCAGCAGACAGTGGTTTCCTCTGCTGCTGTGCCCATTATGGAGGACACACAGAGAGGTTTCCCCCAGAAAGCCATAAATGAACTACTTCTGTGGGGGCCTAGTGAGGATTGTCTCCAAAGAGAAATGGAATATTTTCCTTATGGTGAACCACAAGAGAATGTTACTACATCCTGCTCCTTGAGTGGTGTATAAATAGAAGGAGGAAAGGAATGACTAGTTAACTGTTTGACCTCAGTTTGGGGAAAAAAAACCTCACAAGAAACCTCAAGAAGTCACCCCATTAAACATACAGGAAAATGTAACTGATCTGGTACCTTAATTATATGCTAATGACATCCTACCAGAAAGAAAAGTTTCAGATGCTTGAAAGAAAAATAGATGACTGAAAAGGGTTGTGTATGCTCACAGAGCATATTCTGACAGCTATTCCCTCTTTCTGCCTCTTTTTTTTCTTTTACTATTTGAAAAGTGAAACAAAACAAAAAAGCAGACTGAAGAGCTAGGTGAACCTTTTTGACATTTGTGTTTGATTTTCAGCCCCTGGGTATGAACTGAAAACAAAACAAATCCTGCTGCAGAGAAGTTTGTCAAGTGTGCAGACTTTCAATGACCCTTCTGTTCATAATATTTTCTGAATCACTAAGATTGCAAATGGTCTTTACCCATCACCTTCTGGTGAACTTGTCTTTAAAATACTTAATATTTTCCTAGGTATTTATTTGCTCCACATGAAAACAAACAAGCAAACAAACAAACTCAGCTAGTATAAATATGTAGCAAAGTTAATGAAGATATACTCAGATATGCAAACCAGGTGTCAGGTATGATTTCTGTTGACTTACTAGTTTTTTCAAATCATTATTTCCTACGGACTTTCCCTTATGCTTGAATGCTTAGAGAACCCTCTACTGATAGCAGAAGATAACAATGGCATTTATTTGTACAGTTTTTCTGACTCATATTTACATCCATTCATATGTAGTGCATTTATTTGTACTGAAATTATACTCTGGGTGTTGAATATTCTTCTGCAACACTTTTGGCTCAGGATCTTGGTTCACGCACCGTTTCAAGCCTCCCTTTGACTGGTACTGAAAACCAGGTGTGAACTTGCCAACAAGGAAGCCTGTAACTCATCTGCTAGACCACAAAGAGGTGGGAGGCAGCCTGATGTGCTCAAGTCTTTCTTTCAAGAAACCTCTGCAAGTTGGGGGTACTCCAAGGGGCTGGGGAGGGGGGAGGTAAGGCAGGGTCCTCACCTCACAGAGCTCACTGGGGGAAAAGAAGGGCCTCAGCTCTCGATTCAAGGTCTGCAAAAATGTCACTGCACAGACATCAGATATGTGTGGAGTTGTAGCTGCTTGCATATGTAACAGTTGCAAAAATGAAAGGAGCAACTCCAATCAGTGTCTGGAAATAATTAGGGGGATGGGGGAGGGAAAGTTGAAAAAAGAAGCTCAGGAAGTACTACTGAACATTCATGAACAAGAAAAATGAACAAAAGCCTCCCAACAATCCCAGAAAAATGATAGAAAACTCCCATTTGTCTGCACCAAGTAGAAAATATGCTTGAGCCCAGACTGACAGCTCCAATGTTAGCTAGCATGGGACTCACAGGCAAAGACTGGGCCTGGCTGTGCAGGGAAACTAACAAAAATGGTGATGGCAGAGCAGATGTTATAAAAGAAGTAGCACATTTCCAGAGATAAGTCACTATTCTGGAATAAAATAATTTCTATTAAGTAAAAGTCCTCACCCAAAGTGATTTTTCCAGGAGAGCCGATGTGGAAAGCCTAATGTGACACTTGTTATTCTAGTTTGGTTTTTTTTGCTGAAAACTATAGTCTTGACTTGAGGGTGGTGAGACACTGGCACAGGTTGCCCAGGGAAGCTGTGGATGCCCCCTTTCTGGAAGTGTCCAAGGCCAGGTTGGATGGGGCTTTGAGCAACCTGATCTAGTGGGAACTGCCCCTGCAGTTGGAACTAGATGATCTTTAAGGTCCCTTCCCACTCAAACCATTCTATCATTTTATGACTTCCCAGGGACATCTCATACTGCAGAATTGAGACTACTATCTTACTTGTCAAAAAACATCAAACTATTCAGCTTTTGCTCCTATTTTGTTCTCCTTTTATCCTCTGGGAGGGCTATTTTTGGCTTTCATTAATATGGGGTCTGTAATTCTCAGCAAAGGCTATGTGATGATCCCTGGGTTTTATTTAACATTTGCAAAATAGCCCTGATATTTGTACAATAAATAGGGGTTTGTTTTCTCCTGGAGGACATATACTGGGTTTACTAGATTTAATTTATTAATTGAATGAAAAAAATAATGTTCTTTTAAAATTATACGAAAAATATTATCCTTTTGTGTGTCACAAATAGTAGCAGTCATGGGGCAGGATAGCATGGTTTTCAAGAGACATAGAAAGAAGAAAGCTGAAGCTAAGGAGAGGTTTTTATCCTTGCAAAAAGATGTGTTGTTTACTTTGATATAACCAGGCCTATGGAGTAGCCAAAAGTGAAACCCCATCACATCTATTTGAGGTGCATTAGCTTTAGTTTGAGGCAGTCTTGCCAAGATTAGCCTCATCCTCCTGGCATTAAATTTAGTGGGTTTGTTTAAGGATAAAACAAAAGGACTTGGTCCCTCCTTGATACCTCACAGGGCTCTTAGCTTTTGTCTGGTGAAAAAGGCTCCCCTTCTGTATCTTCCCATTTTTTAGTAACGAAACCATCCCAGTCTGGCAATACCTGAGCAGAGCTGCACAGCTCAGCATGAGCAACCTCAGCAGCTCCCCTCCACCGAAGGGAGTAGGTCCCAGCCCTCCACTGCCACCTTCCTCCTCCCTCCCTGCCCCAGGTGGTTTGCTCTGGTTGCTGCACTTCAGGTAGCCCTGGTACTCAGCAGAGCTGAGCTGGTTGGGCAGTCATCAGATTAAAATTCAGAAGACAGCAAAGAAGCAAGATTTTCATTCCCAAAGTCATGACCCAGTTGGCTCTCTCATTTTCCAGAGTGAGTGCAAAGGAGTTGAATGATGGCATAGGAGGGAGCAGACAAGGAAAGACACTCCTTGTATGGCTGAATGGGGCTGACCCCCATAGCCTCTCATATTTGGAGTTCCTGCAACACTCAGGTGTGGTGGATCCCAGCACCACCTGCTCTTAGACATGCCATCCTCTGCTCTGCATCCTTTCTTACTACCCCTGTTCCACCTCTATTCCTTGTGCAGGGGGTGGGAGACAAATGCCTTTTGCAGCACCCTGCAGAGCAAGGCAATTTTGTATGTAAAGGTACTTTCCTCTCCTAAGTTGTAGCTGAGTAGCCCAAGGACAGGACAGATTAGATAGATAGATAGATAGATAGATATAGATAGATAGACAGACGGATGTTTGGATGTTTTTGTGGTGAGGACCAAGCATAACAAAAGTTAAGCTGGCAACTAGACATTTGCTCTGTGAAATTAATGACCAGTCATGCGTTATCAGGCTCTTTAGAATAAAAATTGCCATGTGTTATGAACACCTGAGAGACCTCATAGCAAGTCTCTCTGCCTGGTCAAGCTTTGTGGACAGGTTCTTCCTACCACCTCCTTCCCAGATGAGGGGATGTGGCTCTCACTCCTTATTGGCATTATTTGTTCCTTTTGCCAATTAATAGGGAAGATATTGCACATATAGAGCTATTCCACCCATGAGTGCATGGGAAAGTACATATGTGCTTGTGGACACGTATGGCTGTGCATGCAAGTGTGTCTGCACACAAGTGTTTGTGGGTTTGTACATGCAAAACAGAGAGGGACAAGCAGACTGTATCTCTGAAGCAGCTGGAGCCCACATGAGTGAAAATGAGCAACAGGAGCTCCTGTTCAATCAAGATGGACAAATGGAGTCAGGAAAGTCCTCCCAAAGGCTCCCCTGAACATTTGAGCTCACAGAGCAGCACTAAATGCAATGCTCTTCACTCACCGCAGCTTGGTGGGGCTGCTAACTCTTTCCAGATGAATATTGTTTATTTAGCTTATTGATTAAACCAGCTGCTGCAGCTAACAGGAACCTCACATTTTCCAGAAAGACAGATATGAAAGTTGAAAACTGGTGACCGTTCCCCTCCACTCCCCTTTCAAGGGGGTATAACTGCTCTTTGTGAAGAGGGCCAGCTTGCTTTACACAAGGCTGTACTGCTACAGAATCAGGAGTCTGAAGAGGAAATGAAAGGAAGTTCTGCTTGAAGGAAATTTCTAGAGCTCAGGTGGCTGTTTCTTGGGGTTTTTTAACACAAAATTACTAATTTCCTTTAGTATGAAAACTGAGATGGCATCAGAAAATACAGTCAGTAAATCAGCTTGATTTGAAAAAGAAGTCTTCAGACTACTTTGCCACATTGATACATGACACAATGCACGACACGAAAGGCTTTAGGCTTGAATGGAGGAGAATGGGGAACATATTTTTGGCTGCTGCAGCACCATCTGCATTGGGAACACTGCTCTTGGTGACCAGAAGAAGTTACCTGAAGGTTGACTTCCCTGGGGGTTCATCACTGAAACAGCTGGTGAGCACTCAAGGGCCAGGGACTCATCCCTTCACAGTGTAAAGCTGTCTTCCTTGGGAAGCAGGAAACAGTGATGTGGACAAGCAGGATTTTTTGGACGAGTCAACCCAGCAATGTACTTGGAAACAGTCTTGGATCCCCTCCCTGTGTGGTGCCGTAGGGCACAAAGCCAGCTCTCCTCACTGCTTGCCTGTGGCCTTTGCTTTTCTTGATGGCAGGTGACACGGTTTCTTTCTTTAAGGAAGCTGTTGACCCATCTGTGCCCCTGGATTGGTCAAGCCTCATACAAAACTGTGTTGGTCCTGTTTTTCCTGAAATTCAAGGCCACTCACTGCTGGCACTCAGAGGGAGATGGTGGATTGCACAGCTGCCTCCAGGCCCGCTCTGCCTCACAGCTGCACCCATCCAAACCATGGTCACCTTGTTGGAGGGTCAAGGATCGTGTATTGGCTCCAGTAAACTGCAAAGTGTTCCTTGATTTTACCCAGAGAAATCAGAAGCTAAGGTTGCTCAGTCTGCCATTCCCTTCTGCTTAGAACATGCTGGTCTTATAGCATCTCTCTGGCATATGCAAGCAAGGTCTTTGGTTCCCAACTTTTGAATTGCTTTCTTCTGCCTTTGCAACACAGTTGAAAACCTCTGAAGGACAAAGGAGAAAAAGGATGAGTGTTATTATCAGACTGGTGAAAGGAGTCTGAATGATGTCTCTGGAGCCATAAAGCTCCACAAGTACTTCATGCCCTAACATCTGAAAGGAGAAGTTGGACAGAATCTAAACCAAACTGCCAAATAATGGCATTCTTTATTATGCCCCATACCCAAGACAATGAGAAAATCCAGCCAAGGTAACCAGTTGTGATGCTAGGACACCAGTCACAAAACCAAACATACAGTACAAAAGCTACAGGATTTCTTATGGAGTGATGTCCCTGATCCCTCCTCTCTTTGCAGATGCTGCCGTAGCTCCAGCTGCTCCATGTCCCCATCACACCCAAACCAGATGAGACCTGTCGTGCTGCAGTTCCTCTGAGGTTCAGAATGTATAATGATTTAATTCTGCCCACTTCTCCCTTGGTAGAACACTGTACATTGCTTGCTCACTGCACTGCTGAATTTTACAAAGTTTATAGCCCTCAGTTACCTTGGAGATTCTTAATAGTTTCTGAAACTTGGCTGAAATGCCCACCAAAAAGTTACTGCATGGAGACACCAATCACCAGGCAGACAGGCAATCCCACCTCCATAAGTAAAAAAAAAAAAAGAAAAAAAAAGAAAAGAAAAAGAAGCACAGACAAGGAGGGGCACAGTGCATGTGAAACACATCCAAATGCCAACTTGTGGGAGAACCTACACTGTGTGACAAGGCAGTGCCATCGCTTTTCCCGCACATTGCTCCGCTGCTTGGTGAGGAAGCTCCCTGTGAAGCAACCACCCCTTGCTTGTTTCAATTCCAGAGGGAGGCACTGGGCTTGCTGCAGACAAATGTCAAGTAGACTGGAAGGAGACTGCCTTCTCGTTCCCTCCTGACAGGGAGCTAACCTCGGGGAGCATTCAGCTGAAAGCTATACACTTTGAATGAGCTCCCTTCTGCTAAAAAAAAAAACAAACATCCAAGGGAGGACATCTTTCCTGCAGCTTGGAGAAATTCCAGCAGCCTGATAAAACATGACGGCTGTGATATACAGAGTCCCAGAGGAAAAGATAGCTCACAGTGATCTCCCTGCTGACTGACATGTGGCAGTGAGTGCTACACATTTCCTAGGGCTCCTGTGCTTTAGTATAATTCTCCAATATTTCTTATCACAGAAGCAGAAAGACAGTAAACAACTATTTTGCTGTGAGATGGCAATTTGTCTGTAATACATCTAATTGAAATTATGATTGGCCCCATTTCTTTTTCTCCAGGAAGGAAGGAAGGGAGTTTCAGCTATGGTAGAAACCACCGTGCATTGAATGATTGAATTAGTAAGCATTTTCCAAGTTCACTTCAGCAAAAGATTCAGTGTTTGATCTTCCTTCCTCTTCCACCACTGACACTATTCCTACTAGTTTCAGTGGAAGCAGGAGAAAAGCTTCAGAGCTGACACCTCTAACAGCACTGACCTAAGTCACCAGAACAATAAAATAGGATTGAGACTGGTAAAAGTGAGCAAAAGACACAGGTTAACCTAAACACAGTAAAGTAGAGAGAACTAAATGAATGCACTGCACTATTGAACGGTGTTGAAAATCAGGTGAGTTTTACACAGGATTGAACATTTTGACACTTTGCAGACTGTCTTTCTGCAGTGTGCTCATGACTAGGTGCACACACAGGCAGCCAAGCACACCAGTAAGTGTATATAAGATTTCTCCCCATTTAGTACCTCCACATATTCCAACTTTTTAAAGACCCACTATCAGCATTAAACTCTGAAAGGCACAGGGCAGTTTAAAAGCAACCTCTCAGCCTTGCCAATCAGGGGTGCTTCTCCAACACCATCTTCTCTGTCAGACAGGTCTTACCAGATGACAGGGCACAATTTATGGGGACAATGAACAGGGCTGGTTTTTCCTTATCTTATAATGTGGAGCCTCCACTGAAAGAAACAAGCCAAACTAGTAGCACAATAGTGCAAGAGGAAACCAGGTTTGCATGCAATACTTGAACCCTCTTGCAAACCGCAACACAAGCTATGTGTGGGTTTGGATGACATCACCCTCAGAAACTTCTACTGTTCTTTCTTTGCTTTCCCTTATTCTGGGAGTCATGAAGGAAGAGAGCTGGCAGTGGCACCTAATCTGCCTTCAGTTCCTTCTGTGTGTCCTTTCCACCCATCCAAAAGAATTTGCAGGATAAAAAAGTGCAGATAAATACTACTCCCATCTTCTGCTTTGTGACTGAAGTATGACTTGAAACTTGTTCATTTAGAAATAGGATATGGATAAAGAAATGAGGGAACAAAAGACAAATTCTTTTCTACCTCCAGAGGAAAACAGCCTCTTTGGTCCCTGAAAATTACTTTTCCAATATGGTATCCTGAGGCTTGAAAGCACAACAGGTTTTGCTTACATTACTTGATTCTTTTTTTATTAAAAAAGAGGGAAATATTGTTGCTGGCTTCAATGGAGCCAGGCCTTTGGCTGGCTGGTGTGAACCAGCACAGTTCCTATACGGACAGACTGATTCCCTAAAAATGGCAGCTTCCAAGGTCTCAGGGGCATTACAGAGGCAGCAGGTGAGAGGCACACTTATTAAAGGCCATATTGTTAACGCAAATGAAGGCAGATGGCATCTCCACTGCAGAGAACACAAACCTCTGAAGAGCTTCTGAACACCCTGTGAGTTTTAATGACCCACTCAATGCTTTAGTGATTTTGCCCTTCAGTCACAATTCAATTGCTTTAAACATGCAGGAAGCCTACTGTCAATAGGGGAGAGTGTTTCTTAGGTCTTTACTAAAAAATAATTTAATTTGGCTTCTTTCTTCTTTCTGTAGTGAGTATGATTGTTGCAAGACAGAAATCCAGGAGGAAAATAATTAACTTCACAGAATCTGTATATGATCTGAAGCACTTAAATGACTCCTGTGTGAAAGTCCTTTGTTGTTGGTTTTTTTTTCAGGCAGTAACTCTGTCCCAGTGTGTATTTTCCTCATTATCAATGTCATAATCTATCGTGAGGTAGCCTCAGGATTTCCCAGCCAGGCTCAGGGTTTTCATTCTCCTGAGCTTTGGTGACAGCCAGCTGTAGAGATGTAGCAAATGAAAGGGAGGTAATGGAGAGGAAGGATGGCAAGAAGCATGGATAATTGCATAGAAAAGTGTAGGCACAACCTTGTGAAAATGATGACTAATCAATACAGTGGCTTTAAACCAACACACAAACCCAGTAGCCACCCCATCCCCATCCATTTGTTATTTGTACGTTGAATGGCCATAGAAACTCCCTTGAGGAAGGGAGCATGAGAACAAACACACACAAAGCTGTGGCATGACCTCCTTAACCAGCATAGGGCATGGTAGGCTCTGTTATGAGTCTCCAGAGATCTAGGTCTTCTCAGAAAATTATACCAACTTCAACTGTCCACACTTCAGATATAACAGCCAGCTGTGGCGTCCAGGCTTCCAAACTATGTGAAGCTGTTTACTGTTTACTGACAGGCTTACCACAGTATTGTCTATTTTTTCAAAGATAAAACTCACTTCTTCCAAGCAGAGCAGAAAAAAACCCCAATCCATACCAAAATAAGCACACACAAGGACGGGCACATACCATCTTCAAGGAGAAGGCTGTGATCATCCCCCTAAAAAACCTGTCAAATATCACCACTGCAGACACCTAATTCTCTGAAGGATAAAATGGCAGCAATTTAAGAGTTACTAGGGCTGCTATTGCAAATATTCTGAAGTGTACCTGAGAAACAAAGGAGGAAGCAGAAATTAGGAGATGCCTTTTGGATTAACAGTGAATAAAATCTCACCAGCAGGAAAAGCATCGTGAACAACCGAGGCAGTGCAATCTCCATGCCAGTTCATGGCAAGATGCTGAAGTTGAGGAGCTGGTCCCATGGGACACAGCCAGTGCTGTGTCATTTACCAACTCCAGCAGATTCAGTATCTCCTCCTTGTGTGGTGGCAGCTACTTGCTTAGCTGGATGGCCAAGATGTAAAAAAAAAATATCTGGGAAACAGAATGCTTTTTTCCTGGCATTTAAACTATTTGGATTCTTTTTTTCTGAGCTATCTGGATTAGATAACAACTGCATCTTGCTCTTGTTAATGTTGCTCTCTGGTGTTTTGGACAACTCTGCTCTGAGTCCTGTCGGGGTGCTATCTTTCTGTTTCCTGATCAAATTTACAAACACTAAGTTGTTTAATAAACTATAAAAATGGCATTTCCTCCTACCAGTGTGAAAATGGACCTACCTCATCTGAATGACAAATCCATGTTATTTGGGGCCCTGTGGGCCCATTCTTTGCTGACTCAAAGGCTTTTCCTCTCAGCCTGATGTAACCTTCTCTTAGTAGTTGTGTTTTCAGCTGTCGGTGCTGGATTTGACAGCAACAAGAGCAAGGGCTTTCTTTAGCTTGGGACAGTAACTTCCCACAAGGGCACAGTAATACAAAGGTCAGCGTTACTGGTGTGTGTTGTAAACTTTGCAGCCACTCTGTGTTGGACCTCGAACCTCCAGCATATGCCCACCCTTTCCCACCTGGGCAGCACCAGGATGGCTCTGAGAACCTTGGCAGATGGCATTCTGCAGGAAGGCAGCTCCTGCAGACACCATGACCACAGCTGGTTCTGGCAGAAGATCACGTTTCTTTGTGTCCAAGACATGGTTGAGGAAAGACTCACTGGAAATGCCCACCCTTCACTGCCACATCCAAAGTATTTCCCAGTGGTTGTGCATGATGTTTGGACTACTGGACAGTCAAAGCAAATAGTCCACAGAAGGCAGGGTAGAAGGTAGCAAAGGAGCACTGTGATGGTGGTGAAGCTAGAGAAGAGTTGGATCCTTGTTAAGTATTACAAGGCAGAAGCTTGTCCACAATCACAAACATGGCCTGGACTTACATCAGGGACAAAGGCAGTCCCCAGACAGGAGTGATGCTGGTGACAAGGGTCTGGGGAGGCCACAGCTCATGGTAGCCAGGATGTCTGTGCTCACCTGCCCACAAAACACCTGAACACCCTAATGCCCCAGCTGTCAGAAGAGGGAGTCATGACAGGAGGCAAACTCCATAATGGCTCCCTGCCTTTACCCTGCCACGACAGGTTTATGCTTTGACTTCTGGTCAGGCTTGGGAGAGAGACATGGCAGCACCGTCTGTGGGGTGTAGGCACGAGGCCTGCAGTGTGTGAGGTGGGGCAGCAGGTCGATCTGCTGATCAGACCATGAGGGCTGACAGTCTCATGCCACGCGTGCATCCAGGTGCTTTTCCTCTTGGTGACCCAGGAGCTTAGAAAGAGTTAGTGAGGACTCTCCATTGCCAACTAACCATCTAGATTTTTTCAGCACAGTACAGCCAATAAAGACAATTACCAGTTTAAACCTGACTAGTTAATGTTTTGCCCAGAAAAAGTGTCCTGAAGGGAATCTGGTCCGATTGCCTTTTGGTTGGCTATTCAGTATGGCTTATTTCTGCTGAATAAAGCCTTTGGGACCAACTAGCAATGCAGTTAAAAACCCACCCAAATAAGAAAAGTGGTTTGCAAGTCAATGAGCCCTGGCTCCAACTACACAGATTTCACTGTGCTTATGGGGATGGGTTAGTACTCGAGCAATGGGGCTAACTAGACACCAGGCTAGATAAAATAAGCAGCCTGAAATTTAACAGCAGCATTATGAATGGGGATTTTCATGGCTAAACCAGCTCAGCCCTCTGTATTTATTGGGGTTGGGGAGGAGACACTTTAACAAAAGGCTTCTTCTGATAGCAACAACCAGGAAGAGCTCGTGTGTTTGCAAACTGTTTTCAAGCCTGGTTAATTCCTGCTCAAATACAAAAATTTGTAAGCTTAACTCTCCTTTCTCATCAGCTGCTTTCAGAAAAGCCCTGCTGGCCTGATGTATTGCAGAGCTTTGCTTTTGCAAAGCTTAAAGAACAGCCATTAAAAACCAGCAGTATTTTCAGACAAACCATCAGTTTTCAAGGGTTCTGCTTAAATCCAGAGCTCCTCTCTAGATGCATGCTCCTCACAGCTCCAAAGAAGGTGCAGAAATTGGCGATTTGAAAATAAAAATAAAATGCAGAAACCAACTGAAGTGTGAACAATGAATGTTATTCATACAGGAATCACTGCATGAAGTCAGCACATCCCAGGATGTTTTAAAATACATATTCAGTGGGTAGATGTTTTGGTTCTTTTAGAAACTGAGATTTGTCAGCAGTGTTAATTAGCTAGTGGTTAACAGTGTGCAGTTTGCCATTCAAAACTTAGGCTGTGGACTCCTTTTCTAGAGTGTCACTGTGCCATTGAAAAATAGATTGTGGTATATTTATAAAATCCTTAAATAGGCAAGTTTTTTATATTTGCTACATTACCTTGCTTTGCTTTGTGAAAATAAATGGGTTTAGTTTCTGTCAAAGCATGGAAATCTGCTCCTCAATATGGATTAAATGACTGTTTGCTACATTTTATTGCTTCTATAACATCTCATGTATCAGAAACAGAAGACAGATGTGAGCCCCAATCTACTCTCTAGATTACAAAAATCTGTCTTGTTCAGGTTTGGTTTTTTTTTTTTTCATGGAAAGTATCACACAAAAAATAGCACATCCTCCCCAAGGAACTCCCAGGGAAGAAACAAATGATAGTCTTACAGATTTTTTTGTGGGTCTGGCTTGACGGTTTTGAGTCTAAATGGTATTTATTCTACCAGCCCATACCTCCTACCTCCAAGTAACTAAGCAGGGCAGCTGGTGGTCTCCAGATAGGCTGCAAATTCATCTTGAAAAGCAACTAGGTGAAGAAAGAAATACAAAAAATCCACGACACTACATAGTGAAAAACCAAAGCTCTGCATGAGCAGAATGAGCTGGAGAGGAAAATCCTAATTGTCCCTGCTAACCAGCAGTGAAATCTCTTATGGAGATGTGCCCCCTCCCGGCCTCACCAGGGTAGTATGGAAACCACAGGTGGAGGGGGAACACAGGCTCTGCGGGGAGCTTTGGGAGCCTGTGTTACTCTGCTGTAATATTAGCAAGCAAAGAAAATAAATGCATATCAGCCTGGCAATTACATATTAACAAGACGTTTGGATCACGGTTTAAATAAATAGAGAGGCTGCCCAAAGTTCAGCTCCCAGGTGGCCATTTAAGCACTGTTATTTTCAAGTGCTGGAGCACCTGAGCCTAAAGCAGGCTTCAGCTCCTTCTATTGCATTTGGGCAGCCGCCAGCAGTTTCAAAGTCACACCTTCTATTTGGATGCTTGAAGATCGTTATTTGAATCCAGCTTTCATCCTCATCTAGTTGTTGCTGCTGCTCTTGTTTGTGGTTTCAAATTGGGGCCCAGGAGGGAAAGCTTTTCCAGGATGGGGCCTGGGGAAACCTGCCCATACACAAGCCCTGCCAGATGGAGTGAGCCCTGGCTGCAAGTCCCACACCTCCCAGGAGGCCACTCTGAACCATGCCACCCACATAGTTACAGCCCAGGGCCTCTGCACAAACCCCCAGCCAGCTCTGAACAGGGTCCATCTTTTAGATTTCCATCCTTGGAGCATCCTTTATTTCAGCACATCAGTGCATAGGAATTGCCTTACTGATTCTATTAAAAATCATATGCTTCACTTCCAATATGATTTTTTACTAGCTTGCAGACCAGTGCCCCCTGCTGTGCTGCTAGTCTGAGGGTCCCTGCATTCACAGACCTCTGCTCCTCAGGGATGAACTGACAGACAGCACTTAAAACTTCTGTTCCCTGAATAAGCGAAATAGTTGGAACGGTTAACATTTTTAATGAAAGAAAACAAATGTTGCTATCCTTAAAACATTCTCCTGCCCTCTTAACTATAACCACCCCTCTGAAACCATGGACATCAAGAAGGAACAGGGGACATGTTCCTTCCAGGAACAGCCCTCCCTGTGCCCAGTACAGGAGCAGCCTCCCTGTCCTAGCCTTTGCTAGAGTTAGTGCCTGCTATTTAATTCTGAAGCAACACAAGAAACATTTGTGCCTGATCCTCTTATAGCAAATTCTTACCAGAGAAGAAAACTGAATAGAAAATTATTTTGAATTGTTTAAATTGAAGTGGCTCTACCAATGGAGTGGATTCATGTGCTGTAATGTACAGTAACATGTCATTTTGACAGTCTGGCATAGTTAAACAGAAGTCGGAAAAACCAAATGCATTTCAGGTTTTAAATTCCTTATTGTTTGAACCTTCCATTTGCTGTCCTGAGAGATCTGGGAAGTTTTCTTGCAGTTTACAAAAGCTTCAAAACAAATCTTCTCTGTCATCCTAGTACAAGCACTAGCCTTAGGGGTTAGGGGGAAATGCAGCTTTCACACCAGCAGAGAGTGAAAACAGGGGATCTTTCCTGATTTATGTCCCCAGTGCTTCTGTCCTAGTAATAAACACAAAGCCTCATACTATAAAATTACATAAGTCTGGTCTCCTGGGTGACTTGGTTGAGCTGGGAGTTCTTGTTCATTTAAAAGAAAACACTATTGCATTTCTGTGCTCATTTTCAAGGGTGACAAAGCACTGGAACAGGCTCCCCAGAGAGGCTGTGGAGTCTCCTTCTCTGGAGACATTCAAAACCCACCTGGACACATTCTTGTGTAACCTACTCTAGGGGATCCTGCTCTGGCAGGGAGTTGGACTAGCTGATCTCCAGAGGTCCCTTCCAACCCCTACCATTCCACTCCTCTGGCCACACGGTAGGAAACCATGGGACAGATAGAGAAAGAAATGCCTGGGTGGTGTCACGCTCCTTGGCATTGCAGAAATGAGCCATACTTCTGACAGAGCCCCATAACACAGTCAGTACAGCATCACCACTGCTGTAAGTATGCCAGAGCCCTTGTATTCATACAGCAATAAAAGAAAAATGGTTGAGGCTTATCTGGTCTTGAACTTCTTTAGCCTGATAACAGGCTGACACAACAGTCTCAGTTATAACCAATAGTCAATTGACTACAGTTTAATTTGTTTTAGCCATAATGTCAGAACTGTCTAGCAGTTTAATGTTGAATTTGTTTTCAGATTTAGATTAGTTTTGTTTAACCTCAGTTATTACCCCAAAGCATTAAACCATAGTTGTTTGTGGATATTTCTAGCCTGTTAACATATTACAGAAAGATGTGTTAGCAGTCAGCTGCATGTGCATGAATAGCATCAAGCTGTCCCAAGAAACCCCCTCCTACCAACATCAGTATGTGACCTAGTGAAGAACCTGGACAAATAAACATCTGCAGCATCCCCTCTGAGAGAAAAAAAAAAAGACCCTCCACCACAGAACACAGGCATATAGGAGGACAATGGTTGAAAGTCTATACAGCAGTTTTTAATTGTTTTATTAATGGGAATAGACAATAATTGGAAAATGTGTGCAGCAAATGCTGATATAATTGTAACTAGATTAATAATAGCTGCTTGCTGCTATTTTGACTAAATTGCTGAAGCAATTAATTACACTAACAATACATGGCAATTCTTTGCTCTATGTAAGTGAAGCTTTCATTCCAAGTGTAACATTATCAACTCAACTCTTGCAGATTATAAGGATATTGAGTAAAAAAAAATAGATCTACTAATCGTTAGCTCCTCTTACTGTTTTCTTCCTGTTTTTTGTTTTTTTTTCACTAACAAGTTTCACTGACTGCTTTTCACTGACTTTCTCCTTTCAGTTATGGAATATATTTCTGCAATCATTTCCTGCCCTGAAGACTTGTCAGATGGGTTTTCACAAGATTTGCTGCTTTGTTCAGATAAAGGACTTGACAAGCACCTGCACTACAATGCCTGCTCTGCTATACCTCCCACTCCCCTAGCCCCATATGAACACATTTTGTTAGGATAAAAGTTATTTTATTCCAGAAACAATCTGTTGTGGCAGTTTACTCTTCAGTAGCTGTATCTGTCAGTTTGACTGTGTACACAAGGCCTAAAGGAATCTGATGTTCAGATCTCTCTGGAACTAAACCGATTTAGGTACTTTACTCCTTTAGGAATCACACATCTATTTTTTGCATGCTTACTCCCACAGTATCATGCTTTCCTATCAGGGTAATATGTGCCAGTTTTCTCTTCTTCACCTTCTGTTCCTTCAGCTCTGGCACATTTTTTTTCCAGTTCAGACTCTCCTTCAGCTTTTCTCTATCCTGCCAGCTGAAAAGGAAGGGAAATAGGCATTGATGGAGGTGGTTTTCCAGCTAGTGGATTCTCAAAGTTTAAGTGGATAAGCTACAGGGCACAAGGGAGGGACACATTCCTGCCAAATGGTTCACTTCACTTTATGTATCTGCCTCAGGTGTCTAAATGACCTTTAGTCAGGGAAGCCTCCTGGCCTAGAAACCTCAGTCCAGGAGTTTTCTCCTTTCTTATGAGCATTCAGAGTACAGAGTCCCTCCACTCTCATCTCAGCCCTCCCCCACCCCCAATTCCCTTCTCCCTCGAAGTAAGATCTGTCCCACCTTGAGTAGCATTTTTGTTTTGCACTTGCACTTCTTCCTTTCCTGTGTCTTTTCAGCCATCTTGCTTGGTTGCTCTCTTTCCAGGAAGCCCCAGCTCTATCCATGGTGCTTTAACAACAGCTATTACCATTTCCAGCCCACTGCTAGTGCTATCTGCTGGACCTCTGCTCTACTGCATCTTGCCATTTAGTGCACACTTAACTGTTCCCTATGCTTTTCCCAAGCCTTTTTTTAGAGCAGAAATCACATTCACACAAGAACATTAATTTTTCCTTCTTTCCTACTTATTATGTCTACTGCTTTAATACCAAAATAAAGGTCCAAAAACAGCCAGGAGAGTTCTGAGACCCTCACTTTTGAGACCTGTCCTGAAAGCAATAGCTATAATTATCATATGGATTAGCCAGGAACTACCACAATGTAAAGTGTATTGCCTGTTTGGGACACATACCCTGGAAGTAATGTCCAGCCTCTGCTACAGTGCTCCTTTTGGAAAACTAACAAAAGCAATCTCTGCTTAACCTGAACTATTGGTGCAATCAGGAAAAAAACAAACAAACAAACCCAAACACAACAACCAATCAGCAGCTCTGTCCCTGAGCTCATGAAGTCACATTGACAGCTTTGAAATCCCAACCTCAGCAGCAGACGACAGTGTCATCTGTAACAAATGTAAAGATACCTGGAAAAGCTACCTGATGCCAAGCTCAGCATGGAGCTTGCTAACCATCCCTGTTGAAGGCTCCACTTTCTTGTGCAAAAATAGAGATTATTCTCTTGTTGGTTCCCTCAGGTTTCCTAGGCCTTTATGGACAACTATGTATTCTTTACAGCCTGTTCATCAATACCTCTACATGGTTAACACTATTGTCACACAACAGCTCTCCCCCAGCTTGAGAAGACTAAGGACCACAGTAGGCTAGAATTTGCCCACAGGGAACATGAAGCATAGCTCATATTTATCCTCCCAGCACATGCCATTCACAGGGCTATTGGCAAAGCCAAACTGAAGTCCTACAAGCATTTCTGGAACAGATCAGTTTGGGAAAGGAAACCATTAGGGATGGTTTTCAAGTACAGCTACATGTGCTAGTTTAGACAAAATTTGTAAGAAAGGAAAAAAAGAACAGATTTTTCAACAAGAACCAAACACTGTTTCTGTAACACTAGCCAGGATGTCAGCAGGTGCTGGGTGGGAAGGTTCCTGACTGCATTACAGGGTCAGGGGGGGAGGTGGTGTTTAATTTAAATAGTTAAAGAATATAACCAGTATTTCAAACATGCTGACAGTCTAGCAAGCAGTACTATACAGTCATAAGAGGAAAGCTAGGACTAAAATATAGCTCAGATACCTTCACAAAAAGCTTATGAAAGCTCCAGTCTCACCTAAGTTAATTCCCAGTTTTCATCTTTCCAAAGCATATATAGATCTCTCAGCACACCTGCAACAGCTTTTGTGTGTTTGCCACTTTTCTTCAACCAACAATTCCATGGTGTGTTTATTAATAAGCTACAGACAACAGATGCAATATTATCCATCCTCAAATACATTCTTTGTGTGGAATGCATTGTCTTCCCCAAACTTGCTCCTTCCCTACTAGTGGATTTTGTACATGTGAAGTTTTTCTTGTTACTCTTATCAATGGTTTGGGTTGGCTTTTAAGTCACCAGAGTGTTTTGAAGTTTGAAGCTGGCGATATTGAAACCTTTATCCCTCTGAAGACATGCATTTTATATTATGCCACTTTTTCTCTCTCTCAAGGGCATAATTAGAGTGTGCTACAAAGTACTTGAACTAAATCCCTGTAATATTTACTTGCACACAAAGTTAAAGAACTCACCAAAGTGCTATTTTTCCCCCTCCCAGCACATAATGCACGAAGTACCTAGGACAAGTATAAGGAAGTGTATTATAGAGCATTCAGATTCCCACAAAGGAGAACTAAAATTTCTATTTATTCTGCATTTGAAGGTAGAAACTGAGAAACTGGGTGTAGAAGGAACTGTCAACCCAGTAACAGGTACTGCTCACTAAGCAAGGAGCGATATCCTTTACATATGACTACACTGCATATGACTACTACATCCTGCTGGCACACTAAAACTTGGGTACTATATTTGGTTAGGGAACAACTACAGCTTTCCTCAGTGTTTAAAAATTGTTCAAGTGCACCATAATACACTTGGTAGATTTAAACGGAAAAGAAATCTCTGTTATCTCTAGCCCAGCTAACTACTCAAGGTACTAGTTCCTAATTAAACTTTACAGCTAAAAAAAAAATATTATTTCAGCTTCTTGGAACAGTAAGCATACCCAAATACACACATTTCCCCATGCAGATATAAATATCTCTACATCCATATGAAATTTATTCTAAATTTAGACTGTTCAATGCACACCTTAGCAAAGCAGCAGCTGGCAACCCTTGAGTATGGAAATGCTATTTTAAGGGGGACTGTTGTGTTCATGTACTCAAGCTCCCACCTACAATATGCTATCAGACATTGTTCTAAATATACACCAATGCAAAATGCAGGTATTTAATAAGGGAAAGATACAAAAAGCTATAACACTAAACCAAGGAGAAAAACAGCTACTTAACATGCACTTTTAAAATGTGTAACCTGTGTGTGTTCCATTGCAGGAACACATCCTCTTCTCCAGATGCTTTGTAGTCAAAAAATTGATTGAGAAGGAGAACTTGGGTGTGGATGGCTGATGAGAAGCTCAACACGAGCCAGCAACATCTGCCTGCAGCCCAGGAAGCCAACTGTATCCTGGGCTGTGTCAAAAGCATGACCAGCAGGTCAAGGGAGGTGATTCTCCCCCACTACTCCACTCTTGTGAGACCCCACCTGGAGTACTGTGTCCAGTTCTGGAGGCCCCAGCGTAGAAGTGACATGGCACTGTTGGCGCTGGTCCAGAGAAGGGCCACCAAGATGATCAAAGGGCTGAAGCACCTCTGCTATGAAGACAGGCTGAGCAAGTTGGGGTTGTTCAGCTAGAAGAGAAGGCTCCAGGGAAACCTCATAGAGGCCTTTCAGTATCTGAAGGGGCTACAGGAAAGCTGGGGAGGGGCTTTATACACAAGTGCATGGTAATAGAACAAGGAGTACTGGTTTTAAACTGCAATAGGGTAGATTTAGGTTAGACATTAGGAAGAAATTATTTACTGTGAGGGTGGTGAGACACTGGCACAGGTTGCCCAGTGAAATTGTGGATGCTTCCCTTCCTGGAAGTGTTCAAAGCCAGGTTGGATAGGGCCTTGAGCAACCTGGTCTAGCGGGAAGCATTAAAAAAATTCCTGCCTGAGCAGGTGATTGGAACTAGATGATCTTTAAGGTCCCTTCCAACCCAAATAACTCTATGATTCTCTGCCTGCAAGCTCAGAGATATACTGGTGGGAATGTGGTTTTGGGTTCATTCTTCTGGAGGTATTTTTCCCCACTGTACTCAGAAAAGAGGGATAGTGAAGGTAAATCCCGAAAGATAACCAACCATTTATTTTGAATACTTGCTTACACATAGACACTTTACCTTCACTACACATAGTAGCAGTATATAGGACACAGGAGGCAGGTGCTAGAAATCTACCTACAAGAGTCTCAGAAAGAATTTGGCTGGTGAATCTATTTAAGGAACTCACTCTGAACCAGTTACCCACTTTCTGTGTTTAATGGAGGAACATCTTCAAAGCTACAGATGGCGCCTACAGCCAGAAAACCTTGTTCTTTCTCTCAAGGGTGGATCTAAAGTGGTTATTTCATAATATAATTGAACAAATACAAGTACCCACTTAGAAACTACCTCCAGATTGATAAACTTTAGGCTATTCTACCTCCCACCTCTAACATGCCAGTAATTTGGCTAAGGAAGCAGAAGATAAGTATGCAAGTTCATCTTTGCACCTGTGTGTTTTGCTGCTATTCTTTTGGAATATAGATGTAAAAGATTATGCTACCTTGCCTCAATCCATGGTTAAAAATTGAACACATGCTCATTAAAATAAAAATTAAAAAAAAATCTACAGAGATCATTATGGGCTTGTGTCCCTGCATCCACAGTCATCCATAGAAGAAGAAAAAATCCACGTGTTAAAAACCCACTATATCTGGAAAAAGCATTGTGTCTGAAAAGGCAGACCTATCAAGCCATCACTGTTCGCATTCCCACCAAAAAAAATACTCTGTACATAATGAAAAACATCAACCAACCTTCAATTTAAGGGCAGAGTTCATGGGTCTCTTCAGACATCCAGGATGAAGTCTCTTATGTCACTTGCCAGCATTGAAAACCTTGTGAGAGCAGAAACTGCCTAAAAAGCTACACTGGAGTAATTTGATTGAAAAGACTGTAATAATTCCTTTGGCATGTATGCAAGTAACAAAATGTTTTAGTTACCTGAACATGAAGGAATAAGAGAAGCAACACCACTGGCTCAACTTGAGTAGCACGTCAAAACAAAATGTAGAAATACAGATAAATAGAGAAAAGAACTGGAGCAAATAGAGAAAAGGTGGGGGGAGAAGTTTTTACCAGAGAAAGAGTGCCTACTATTGGGAGACAACAGTGTTGTTTGGTGACAACTTAAAAACTTGCAGTAGTAAAATTAAGCAGCATTGGGTAACAAAATACCTTTTCAAAATTCTTCTTCCTTTAGACTACAATTGCTTGCTTTTGTTTTATTTGAAAAAAATTACTTGGAACAATCATACTATTTAAAAAACACTGACAGTTGAAATACACAGATCAAAGACAAACAGCCAAAATACCTGCATTAAAACAACAAAATACTACCAAGTGTTCTTAATTAGCACTTTTAATTCATTGTTCAAATACACACCTAGCTTTGCTTAAAGGTGTGCCTCCACCAGCCTTGTTTTCCTCCCCTTGAAGCTATAAAACATATGACCTTCAATACTGTGTGGAAAGCTGTTTTACCTAATGCTTTTAAAGTCTTCTTTTACATTACATTTTAGCCTGGTCCTTGCAAAAAAAACCCAACAACCAAAAACCAACAAACCACTCCAAAAAGTTATTGTACCATTCCCATCTCTAAGCACAGATCAAGAAAAGGCTGAGGAAACAAGAAAAATTACATATGTTGTCCATTCAGACATCACAGGGACTATTTATTTTAATTAGCTTCAGGAGAAGCCGACACACTTCAGAAGATGTTGAATAGCAGGGAGGAAAGGAGATAAATCCTTTGCTTTCATATGTAAATATGTATTTAAATTTTTATCTCCAAGTAAGAAGTCTACAGAAAATTGATGAAAAAAAAAATCTTCTATTTCTTTCTGGAGTATCCTCTTAACAGTGAAGAGAGGAACTCCTTGTCTATGGTGAAGACTCAGTCAGCATCATTCTACCACAGCATAAGCCACCAATGTCTTTCAGTTCTTTGCACAGCTTCTGTAATGTTCCCATGGATCCCAGAAGAGGACAAGGACAAGCTTTGCATACATCATCCTCCTGCAGTTAAACCTCCTGCATGCAACTTCTTTCAGACTTGGTCACAAAGAGAAGCTATACTTGATTCAGCAGCAGTCACTTTTGCCTCCAGAGCCTTTAACACAGTGTCTGCCTGTAAACAGGGAAAGGTGCTTTGTTATAAAAAGAACCTGACAATACCAAGAGCAAGCATCAATGTAGGCAAGTGCTCAAATTTGATATTGCATCACCAACCCTATCTGATTCTATTCTTGCTACTTCCACTGTTTCAAAGTTCACTTAACTCTACCATGAAGTCTCCACACTTTCTCAGATCTGTAATTGTCTCCATCCTTGGTGTCAGATCCACACATTAAACTTTTGCTAAACAACCATCACCTTTCAGAGCTGACTTCCTTACAGTATTGGCTCCCAACTCTCCCTAACTACAATCAGAAGTTTCCAGTAGAGCAAAATGTCAACCTCATTTGTTAGGTAATATTTCAATGCAGATTTACAGCAAAAGCATTATGAAAAACAAACAAGACATAACTAAAGTTAAGTGAAAATCTGGAGAAGTGAATCCAAACTAATTAGAAACAAAATTTCTAACTATGGACAGACATAAATAGGAATCTAATGCTGTGCCTGCTAAACAGAAAATGCTAATTGCCATTAAAATTGAAGGAAGTTACTTAACATCTTGCATAACGTGAAATATTACAGCATGTGTTAAAACCCAAAGAACTGATCTGAAAGAAATAAGCTCTTTTGTAGAAACTATTCAGGGATATTAAGATTTCATAGAGATGATTTAAACAAGGAATTATATAAGGTTAAATCTTACCTTTTGTAGCACCTCTTCCAGGTGAGCTCGACTTTCAAGAGTTAAAGGTTCCTCATCAGCATGAGCTTTCTTTTCTGAGGATCCTAGAATGTAACTGATATGCTACAGTTTAGATCATGCACTTGTCACTCTGAGGGAAAAAAACCAAATGTAGCGCCTGTCCATTGTTCTCAATGACTATGAAATTATGATTAATACACTAGCAAAGTGGAAGCATGATTCCAGCAACAACAACAAAATCTGCTTTTAGTAATGCTGTGAAAAAATTGTATGGTGGAATGAAAAGAGTTTTAAGCACAGAAAGACCAAAACTTCACTGCTTTACAGAAGTCAGAACTCCAAGGGAGAGTCATGAATTCTGGTGCTACAGGATATAGTAAAAAATTATGCAGACACTGAGGACAGTGTAGTACTAGCTGAGAGAAGCAAGGATCACCATTACTGTGCAAGAAAGCACCATCTGGTCGCCATTTAAGTGTTTCAGAGAATTTTACTGCCACAGAAAAAGCAAAGTATCATAGCTGTGGAAAAAGGAAAAAAAAAAAATTGGCCAGAGTAGGAAGGTGAGCATCCATACACATACCCCGAAATAAACTGGAATCTAACAAAAAGCAGGCACATTAAAACTGGCCTTGACAGAAATAAAGATAACATATCACTGTTTACTAGTGTAATGCTTGGATCAAAGCACTCTGGTGAGGAGACATAATTCAGGATATAGTTATTGAAGAGTATTTTAAGGCTAGTTTGAAGTCCTGTAAACCAATTAAACCAAACACAATGGCACACTTTTGCTTACTAGGCAGTTTTTGACTGTAAGACTGTTAAGTGAGACTGCCAAGTGCATACTCAGTTTTAAGATTTCCTTTTTGCCTACCTACTTGACCAGTGTCGGTGAGACCTCACCCCAGGTTCTGCTTAAGCCCCTCTCCCCAAGTTGTCTGCCGATATTTACCTCTAATAGCTTCCACCCAGGCCTATTTAGTACTACCTATGACTGCAGGCTCATTTTATGTTGTCTGCAGCACAGCACATACATAGTGTCTTCTGATCAAATGAGAAGGAATCCTCCTGTGTTAGGTACCTAGAGTTATTTTCCCAGGTGGTAAATTTCTCACATAAAGAGCAGTCCTGGTATTTTCTTTTTTTCTAGGACCTGTATAACATTAGACAGACGAGGTTTCTCACACTTCAGCACTATGATGCTAGCAGCAATAATGCAGAAAACCACTCTGGAACAAAGCAGGAGAAACAGCCACCTCTAGACATGCTAGAAATGCTACCAGGAGCATACCTCAACACGACACCTGGTGGGTGAGGATTAGCTGGCAAGCTTACCAGGAAAAATTCTGCCTTTACCTTTCAATTGAATCAATATCAAAACAGAACAAGTCCCTCTTGAAGTCTAGATGCTTTGGGGTGCACCTGTAGATGTTGCCAAGTGTCCTTGAGCAGCCAGAGCACAATAATGATTCAACCATGCTGTAAGTAAGATATATAACCTTTAGTCAAGAGAACAGAGACACCTCTCTGCATCCCTATGCTAAAAAAATAAAATAAACTATGATGTGGGGTTTTTTTTTAGAGCATTCACTCTTGCTTTGCATGGTGTAATTACAAGCGCTCATCAGGAAGAACTTCTTTGCTGTGAGAGTGACAGAGCACTGGAACAGGCTGCCCAGAGAGGCTGTGGAGTTTCCTTCACTAGAGACATTCAAAACCCACCTGGACACGTTCCTGTGTGATGTACTCTGGGTGACCCTCCTGTGGCAGGGGGGGTCTGGATGGATGATCTTTCGAGGTCCTTCCCAACCCCTAGGATTCTGTGACGTTCCAGCCTCACCAGAGGCCAGCTGACCCAGCAAGGCTCACACCTAAGCACTCTGAACAGCCAAGTTGCGGGTAAAGGTCCAGGCCCTCCCTCCACCGTTTCATACGATCACCCCAGAATCACCGAATCGTTTGGGTTGGGAAGGGACCTGAAAGACCACCTAGTTCCAACCCCCCTGCACGGGCAGGGACACCTCCCACGCGCCCAAGCCGCTCAGCGCCCCATCCCAGAGGA
>NW_009953950.1:1588769-1589097 GCF_000747805.2 Chaetura pelagica
AGCGGCTGTGGAGTTTCCTTCACTAGAGACATTCAAAACCCACCTGGACACGTTCCTGTGTGATGTACTCTGGGTGACCCTCCTGTGGCAGGGGGGGTCTGGATGGATGATCTTTCGAGGTCCTTCCCAACCCCTAGGATTCTGTGACGTTCCAGCCTCACCAGAGGCCAGCTGACCCAGCAAGGCTCACACCTAAGCACTCTGAACAGGCCAGTTGCGGGGAAAGGTCCAGGCCCTCCCACCACCGTTTCATACGATCACCCCAGAATCACCGAATCGTTTGGGTTGGGAAGGGACCTGAAAGACCACCTAGTTCCAACCCCCCTGC
>NW_009953951.1:0-249 GCF_000747805.2 Chaetura pelagica
TAGTTTCTTGACTTTTTTTGCCATTTCTTGGTCGCTTTTTTCATTTCTTAGTCCTTTTCTCTCATTTCTTGACCATTCTTTGCCATTTCTTGACCCTTTTTTATCATTTTCTTGACTTTTTGTGCCATTTCTTGGAGGTTCCTTGAGGTTTTGGGCCATTTTTTGTCATTTCTTGCCCATTTTTTGTCATTTCTTGCCCGTTTTTTGTCATTTCTTGGTCATTTTTTGTCATTTCTTGGTCATTTTTTG
>NW_009953951.1:263-470 GCF_000747805.2 Chaetura pelagica
TTTTTTGCCGTTTCTTGGCCATTTTTTGTCATTTCTTGACTGTTTCTGTCATTTCTTGGAGGTTCCTTGAGGTTTTTGGCCTTTTTTTATCATTTCTTGCCCATTTCTTGCCGTTCCTTCCCCGTTTCTTGCCATTCCTTGCCCGTTTTTTGCCGTTTCTGGGCCATTTATTGTCGTTTCTTGACTTTTTGTGCCATTTCTTGGAGG
>NW_009953953.1:0-5583 GCF_000747805.2 Chaetura pelagica
TCAGCTGTTTCCAAGATGGAAATGTCATTGAACTTGATTTAAGCCTGGTTGAACCTCCTGGGGATTCTGAGTGAGGACCTGATGGGACAGTAATACCCTTGTCCCCCATCTGGTGTGAGCACTTGAGTGTCTTGCATGCTGTTAAGTGTTTGGAGCCCAGGACATCCGAGCTCATGGGTGGAAATTGCCCAGATGGACAGACTCACAGCTTTATTTTGAGATAGATTAAGTCAGTATGAACCACAGAGGGGTTGTGGACAAAGTGTTGTTTGCTCTGTCTCAGGGTCTTCTCACATCAAGCAGAGTGGTTGCACTGTGACCTTCTGCTCTGCATATCATGGGGCAGGACTCCATAATAAAAATATCACTGTTGATTGCTGACCTGGTTCTTCATGAGAGAGTTGGATTTGTTCAGCCTGGAGAATGGAAGGCTCTGAGGAGACCTTAAAGCAGCCTTCCTGTACCTGAAGTGGGCTACAGGAAAGCTGGGGAGGGACTTTATGGACAAGGGCATAGAGTGATGGGACAAGGGGGACTGGATTAAAACTGGAGGAAGGAGATTTGAGACACGAGGAAGAAATTCTTTGCTGTGAGGGTGGTGAGAGCCTGGCCCAGGTTGTGCAGAGAAGCTGTGGCTGCCCCATCCCTGGCAGTGTTGAAGGGCAGGTTGGATGGGGCTTGGAGCAACCTGGGCTGGTGGGAGGTGTTCCTGCCCATGCAGGGGGGTTGGAACTAGATGATCTTTGAAGTCCTTGCCAACCCAAATCATTCTATGATTGAAAAGGTTCTTCATATCTAAATATATCCCACTCTAAAAGCTCAACTTTCGACAAGATGCTTCTCTCTTCCCTTGACCATGTGTGCGTCTCTGCTGATGTGTAAGGCACAGCCATCATGGTAGTGCTATCATTTTCTGGGGGGAAGTCATTAGGGCAACTCAGTAATCTTCTCCCATCAAGGAGATAATGTGGTTCTCCAGTGTCTTACAAGCTGCAAGTCATCACTTGTAATTAAATGAACATGATGCAAATTAGCACAGAATCTTGGCCCTGGAGATGAAGTTGCTCTAAGTCTTGTTGCCTGTTTCAGGGAATCTAGAGCATCCCACAAATACTTGCAGTGGAGTGTTGCAGTTTGGAGATGAATGGTCTCATTGTCCCATCTTTAATTATTTGATCAAGTCATTCTTAGATTATGATGAATGACCCATTCCCAGTTATTGATCCACATAAGCTCTTTGGAAACAGTGTTTTTATAACAGTTTTTTATAATAGTCTTCAACTTGAGAAGTTGAAACTTTTCTTTTTTGGTGGGACCTTCCAGCTTTTAAAACATCCTGGGTTGTGTCCCACTCTTTTATTTGGGTCACTAATGGACAGGATACTGAAGATTTGAATCTTACAGGTTTGACATTTTTAAATAGCAATAAATTTGAAGATTTTTCTGAGATTTTTAAAAACAAGGGAATTCTCATTGTGGTTGAGAAACTATTATTTGCTCTTCTAGTGGAATCTGGGAAACTGCAGTCTTGTCTTCTCAGTGTGTTTTGGATGGAACATCTGTGCAGGACAGTTCCTCAGCAGAAGCACAGGTGACTCAACATCATGACTTGCTTGAACCTGTCTTTGATCTGGAGTTGCAGGATTTTTGGCTCATTAACCACCTCATTCAGATACAAAATGGTCTTTTCCCTTTCTAGACTTTTTCTCTTAGAATCATAGAACCATTCAGGTTGGAAAAGCCCCTCAGGATCACCAAGTCCAACTATCATCCCTACTCTACAACATTCTGTCCTAAACTATCTCCACCAACACCACATCTTTGGAGATGAAACGGTGGATTAGGATCTAAATACATGAGAAATGAACTTTAAAGAATTTATCTGAGAACCTAAAATGGTGTTGTGGCTGTAAGCAAGCATTAGTATGAAACAAAAATACAGCATTGATTATAAACCTTTTTTTTTTTTTCTTCTCAGAGAAGAAATTTTAATTAATAACATTTAATTAATAACATTTTAATTAATATCATTATAAATGTCTTAGATCTTTCCATCTTTGCAGTCCAGTGAATTAATTTCTCACTCATGGTGTGTGAAGCCAGGATATGTACGAGTGGCTGTTAGGGAAGTAGAACAGTTACTGGCAGCACCCAACTGAACTGGGTTGGTGCCCTCCAAATTGCTCCTGAAAACCTTCCTTTCCACCAAACATAGACATTTTGAGTTCCTTCAGACCCCACACTTCAGTGAGGATTTTCAAGCAGGCTTTTCTAACATTTTAGGGAAATGAGATCCTAGAATCCCAGACTGGTTTGGGTTGGAAGGGACCTTAAAGACCATCCAGTTCCAAGCCCCTGCATGGGCAGGGACACCTCCCACCAGCCCAGGTTGCTCCAAGCCCCATCCAACCTGCCCTTCAGCACTTCCAGAGATGGGGCAGCCACAATTTCCTTGGGCAACCTGTACCATTCTAATGGAATGGATGAGCTAGTAACTAGTTGTCATCGTTGATGGAGTATTTGAGTGCAGGAGGTTATTTACTTGGGTTTGCCTTTGGGAACACAAGAGGAATGACTAACAGGACTTCCTAGAACCTACGATCTCTAACAGAAACAGTAGTAAAATCTTCAGAGGACATCACAACGTTGTCCCATGCAGATAGTTTGAAGCTGGTGACTAATATGTGCTGGTTTAATTAGCTTATACTTTCATTTTTGTTGTTTTTTAGAGACTTTTGTATTGGCTTTCCCATCAAGTCATGGTGTAGGATGATTCTCTTTGGAAAGCACAATGATGAAGTCTCCAAACCCAGGAAAAGATGGGTTTCAAATTCTGCCATATAAATAATATGACCTAAATATTTAATCAGGCTTAGCAGAATTGGCATTATTATTGTTATTGTTGTTATTATTATTCTTTCTGAATATTAATTTCTCTGAACTAATACACTGAAAGAAAGATGATGAATTAAAATGACTTAAACATTAACCCTGGAAATTCATCTTTTAATTCTGTTTCAGACCAGGTTGGATTGAATGGAGGGATTAGTGAATACTGGGCTTATACCACTTTTTCAGACCAAATTTGCTTCATTTCTGGAGGTGTTAGAGAGATGTTGGCCTGATGCTGGTTGGAGTTTGGGGTTGGATGGATGGATTGTAAAATTGCAATTTACTTCAATAGAGAAAAATGCTAACATTCTGCTTTACATATATAAGGACTTAAGTAGCTTTTCATGTTGTTATCTCGTTGAAATGTGTTCTTAAATTTTTGGATGAAAAAATGAATGTGAACTTCAGCGCTTCTTATTTTGTAACACTTGTTTTTGTTAAGTGTTTTGCCTTCTCTACACCTCTGGAATGATGTGGAGTTAATAATTGTAAGTGATGTGATCCCTTTAACCATAATAACCCTTGGGGATATTGAATGTTCTTTAGACAAAGACAAGAAGCAACAGGTTTGGAAGACTCATGAAGCAAAGTCTCATTTGTGTGGTGGTTTTTATCATTGTGGTGTTTCACACAAGGTCCTCAGAGGACTTCCAGACAAGCAGGGAGAGCAGTAAAGCTGCAGGAACCCACAACATCCATGGGAAGCAGCTCTGCTGTCATACCAGCAAACCTCCAGCTCCCCAGTGGCTCTAGACATCAAAGTCTGGTTGATTTTCTTGGATGCTCTTGTCTAGCTCCTGTTATCAGAACACCTTTGCTGATTGGGATTGCCTGGACTCCATGGAAGACAGCCCTTCCATGGTGTTACTGAATGGGTTGGAAGGGACCTTTAGAAGCCATCTAGTCCAACCTCCCTGCAGTGAGCAGGGAAATCTGCAGCTAGATCAGGTTTTCTTTGCCTTCATCAAATCTGCAGTAAATTACCAATCAATACAGATATATTGGGTTCTTTTTTATATGTATATAAACATTTTCTGCTTCCCCTATGTGTGTACCTGTGTGGCAGGTAGTGAAGAGTGTGTCCAGGAAGGGTCTCTGCCTTCTCTGAGGGCAGAGTGATGATGAAAATGTTCATTATAACTACTTGCTGGTTCAGCCAAATCTAAAAAGCTCTTGAGAAGAGAAAACCAGGAGCTCCAGGATTACAGGAGTTTGGTATAAGCAGATGAGAGTGTCCTCATGGCAATCAACTGTAGAGATTCACCTCTAAAGGTCTGTAAGAACATCTTGGCCTTGCTAGGAGAAAGGGAGAAGGACAACTCCAGAAGTTGGAGAGAGTTATGGGGATGAGCAAATTGTCTCTTGATTAAATTTACTTCTTGTCTTTCTCCTAAAAAAAAATTGTTGGGTTTTTTCCTCTTCCCTTTTTTCTCTCATTTGCCAATAATGAAGTTTCCTCCCTGCATTTGTAATTTATAGCAGTTGCTGGGCATGATCAGACAATGCCAGGATCAGGGAAGGAAACATTTTCATGGATACCAGGAAGTGAAGTTGAATATATTCTCAAGTAGTACTTAGTTGACAAGTCTCTTTACAGATGTCTCTGTTCTGGCTTTGATAGCATTAAATTATTTTGGGTTTGTTTTTGTTCAAAAATACCCATTTTTCACCGTGAGCAAAAGAGCCTTTTCTGTGTTTGTTTTTGGTGTTTTGTTCAGTTTTGGTCTCTCTTTCCTGCTATGCCAAGTAAAATGAAAACCAAGCAAGAAACCCCCCCAAAAACTCACCCTTGGAGACTTGTAAATACCACTTTCTGACTTGGAAAGGATTGAATTTGGTGCTTTGACTTGATCCTTGTCAGTTCTGAGCATCGTCACTTATCGTTGTGTAATTTCTTGTTATATAAAAAGATATTTGTTCATTCTTTTGTTGTTGGGATCAGTCAAGTCCCCCTTGATTTCCCAGACTTACGTAACCAGACACTCTAATTTTAGCTGCTGGAAGTTGGCACCGATGTTTCCTTCTCAAAACTGGAAATGTTGATCAGATGGCTTTTACTTTTTCTAAGAGGGACTTCTAATCTTCTTCTAGAGTGGGGTTTTAGGACCGTGGGTACTAAAAGTTTGTCCTCAGGGTAAACAGCAGAGGTGTACACACACCATCAGGCAGATATTATGTTGAATTTTTCAGTCCTGCACTGCAGTTAAAGATTGGGGACAAGTTATCCATGGGACAGCAATGTGCCCTTGTGGCCAAGAGAGCCAATAGTACCCTGGGGTGCATTAAGACCAGGGTGGCCAGCAGGTCAAGGGAGGTTCTCCTCCCCCTCTACTCTGCCCTGGTGAGACCACATCTGGAGGATTGTGTCCAGTTCTGGGCTCCCCAGTTCCAGAGGGACAGGGATTTGCTGGGAAGAGTCCAAGGGAGGCTACAAGGATGATGAGGGGACTGGAACATCTCCCTGATGAGGAAAGGCTGAGAGACCTGGGGCTGTTTAGTCTGGAGAAGAGAAGGCTGAGAGGGGACCTGAGGAATGTCTATCAATATCTGCAGGGTGGGTGTCAAGAATGGGCCAGTCTCTGTTCAGTGGTGCCTGGGACAGGACGAGGGGAAACGGCCCCAAGTGACAACACAGGAAGTTCCACCTCAACATGAGGAGAAAGTTCTTTCCTGGGAGGGTGACAGAGCCTG
>NW_009953953.1:6313-6694 GCF_000747805.2 Chaetura pelagica
ACTAGCCCCTACAGTTAGGCCATGTTTAGTAACCAGTGGGTTATCAACTATTGGAGTAGATAACCCATGGGCCAAGTTTCAATTTATGAAGCTATGAAATTATGTTTCTTTATATTAATAGGGAGGTTTCAGCAAGAAGTTGAGGTGTTTGTTGATACATGTTGTGCTTGGGGTACCAGTCAGTCTGGCAGAGGGATCTTGATGCTTATGAAGAGCTGTCTTATTTATCTTACAGACCATTAGGCTGTTGAAGGTAATTTCTGGAGGACTCTCCACACTCCCTGTGAGCTGGACTGTCGTGTAGATTTTACCCCATGATGCAGTGAAGTATTTTGTTTGCAAAACTGATAGTAAGAAAGATTTGAAGTGATATGATGGATG
>NW_009953953.1:6800-8513 GCF_000747805.2 Chaetura pelagica
AGGAACGCAGTGAGATGTCAGTTTCTATGAAGATCAGTTACATTTTGTGAACACCCTCAGGTTTTTTAGAAGGGGAAACTCTGTGAACCAGGTTCAGACTCATGTGTTTATATCTTTTAAAGGGGCCTACGGGAAATCTGGGGAGGCACTTTTTGCAAGGACAGGCTCCAGGAAGAGGGGCAGGACCTGGGCATTGTTAACACAGCACCCCAGGTTGGGAAGGAAATTACCAGTATTTTTTATGTATGCATCCTACCTAACATGATGTTGATCTCAAGAGACCATCCATTGCCCCATCATCCCCTACAATTGCTCCTGAGGATGGGGTTTTATTCCAGAGTCCTGATGTCCCTAGTCCTCAGTGGGTGTTGACCACGGTAAGAATCACGGGACACCAGGTCTGAAGGGACTTCAAGAATCATCTGGTCCAACCTCTCTTGGCGAAACAATGGTCTAGACAAGGTAGCCCAGCACCTCCTCCAGGTGAGTCCTGTGCTGGCTTCAGAATCCAGAGCAGAGGTCTTTAATTCCAGCCTGCCCAGGGCAGGGCTGGAGTCCCCATCCCTGGAGGGGTTTCCAAGCCGTGTAGATGTGGTGCTGAGGGCCATGGGTCAGTGGTGGCCTTGGCAGGGCTGGGTGGACTTGATGACTTAAAGGCCTTTTCCAACCAAAATGATTCTGTGATCTAGGTGAAACTTTGGGGCAGGTCTGTTATTCTTTCTAGTGTTCTTGGGTTTGTTTTCCTGCTGTCCCTTCCTGCCATGGGTTTTAGGTAGAAGACTGTCCAAAATACCTCCATGTGACACTATAAAGAGGTAGGAACAGAGTTAGAGAGACCAGCAACTGCTTCAGAGATGTCTAAGCTGTAGCACCAAGCAAAAGAGACACAAACTTGCTTAAGAATGTTTTTTCTGGCTGAAGGGTCAAAGATGTTCTTACAGTGGAAGCCAAAGGTGTCTAAGACATCCTCAGGGCTGAGCCTTGCAGGCATCTGTGGTGCCAACTTCCTTTTGCTGCTCCTCAACTACTGCTAGCCCTTAACCTGAAGAAGATCAGACTAGTAAGTGAAGTGTAAGAAACTTCTAAACAAAGGGCTTTGCACCTTCCTGAAACACCAAACAGATGCTGAGAATCCTAATCTTTATGGGTTGTGTGTTTCCTTCTGACAATTTCTCCCCTCAGTGAAGATGTCAAACTTCTCTGCTGCCATGAGCTGACCTCCAAGTGATGAACAGTCATTCACATTTCTTTGGAAGGCATTCATTTCAGAGGTCAGCTTCTCAGAGCCCTTGGGTAGAGAGGAATATACTCCCCATCCCTTGAGAAATATGTTTTTGAGCGATCCAAACTGCAGAAAAAAATGATCTCAAAATGTTGATGGGCTTTGTGGTCAGAAAAGAACTTATCATCATGAAGCTGTGAGCAGGCAGGCAAAGGCATGTCCACCATCAGCTGACTTGTGGCTCATCTTGAAGTTGGATTAAGTGCTTGTCTGTCTGACCCACCTTCTGCAGGTGATCTTCTGGTAAAATAAACCTAACTACTACGGAAAGCTGGGGAGGGGCTTTTCATCAGAGAAGACAGTGATAGGACAAGGGGTGATGGTTTTAAACTGAGAGAGGGGAGATTTAGGTTGGATATTAGGAAGAAATTCCTCACTCTAAGGGTGGTGAGGAACTGGAATGGGTTGCCCAGGGAGGCTGTTGATGCCCC
>NW_009953953.1:8548-17676 GCF_000747805.2 Chaetura pelagica
TGTGTGCAGTCGGGGCTAGTGGTTGGGTTCTCTGCTCATGGCAGGGGGGTTGGGACTTGATGGTCTTTGAGGTCCCTTCCAACCTCAATGATTCTATGAAACCATGACTTAGCTTTCTTGAAGGAAAATACCTCTTTTTTTTCTGTTTTTTTCTCCCGTTTTACCCTTGTATTTCAGTTATACCTGCCGCCACTTGCGGAGATATATCTATGTCTTGGACAAACTCTATTTCCCTCACTCTCACTGCTCTACGCTGCAGCATTGCTTCTCGACCCTCAGTGACAATGGAGAGGAACTCTTGTCTTTAACTTGTTCTCACATTCTCAGATCCTATGCTGCCAGGTTTTTAACCTCTGCTCTCCCTTTATTGCATGTTGCATGTTCTGGTACTGATCCCTGCCTGTTTTCAGTCCACTGATGAATAACATTTGATGGTAAAAGGGGATGGTTTGTGTCTCTGGGGCATCCTTGAGGTGTGTCCTAAAATGTGAGGTAGAAATGGGAGTCTAATAATAATTTAGTTTTGGTTTTTGTTTTAATTTAGGATGCAACTGCTGGAATTAATGTGTAACCTTTGGAGGTTTGAAGTGGTTTTGATGTTCAAAGTGTTTTAATCCTTTACCAAAGCTATCAGAACATAAGCTTTGGTTGACAGAGATTCCATACAGTCATGGAGGTTGGAAGTAGTGCAGAAATAGAAATTGTGTTATATATACACTGGCTCAGGTTGCCCAGAGAAGCTGTGGCTGCCACATCCCTGGCAGTGTTGAAGGGCAGGTTGGATGGGGCTTGGAGCAACCTGGGCTGGTGGGAGGTGTCCCTGCCCATGCAGGGGGGTTTGAACTGGATGATCTTGAAGGTCCTTTCCAACCCAAACCATTCCATGAAATTGTCATGGCCCTTGATGACAAATTAAGATCTGCCTTTTTTGATCTGCCTCATCACTTTGCATGATACAGAATAAGAATGGTGAGAACCCATCGACCCAAAATGACAACATAAAAATCCATATTCACAATGCAGAGTTAGAAATGCTCTACAGTAACTATCAAGTAGCAAGGAATTGAAAAATAAATTCTAATTCCAATATCCCAAATGTTTTCTCTGAGCTGTTTTACCCCAAGTAAAAAAATGTCAATTGGACTATTTCACCGTTGACGCTGTGGATAATTAAAAGTTACTGAACCGAATCTTTAGGAAAACAAGGGGGGGAAATGGCATGACAAAATGGATCAGAACATGGCAAGCTTCCGGGGTGGAAATGCAGCTTCCCAGCTAAGCCAGGATACAATAGCAAGAAGACCACACAGTAAACATACGTAAAAACAGCTTGATTGTCAAGGGAAGAAAATATGACACGCAAACTGAAATAGCTCTTTTTTGTAGCAAAGGAATTTTCTAGTAGTGCAGAATGATGGAGAGTTGCACTGAAGGATCACGGGAGATGAAACTCCAGCTGTCCCAGGGGAATTCTCCAGCTTAATTTGGACCAGGGCTAAGGGATTACAGTAGGCAAAAAGTCAGGTTTCAAAGGCATTATTTAAAAATTATTAATAAATGATGAGGGCAGCCCACACCAAAAATCTTGTTTGAGCTGGAGAGTTTTATGTGGAGGAATGAAAACATGTTGAAATTATTCCACCTTGTTTCCCTGAAATCCTGGGAATTCCCTACAACATGAAATTGGCCAAATCATCCTTTGGAGTCTATTAATCCATGGATCTTGAATCTTTCATGTGGGTTTCTGGATGAAAATAAGCACTTTTCATGGAATAAGCTGGTGACATTTTTGGAGCAAGAAGTTGGTCCCCAGATTGAAAATGGTAGAGAAATAGTTTCCAGGCATTACTTTCTGAAATGGGAGTTAGGCATCACTTGAGATAAATTAGAGTGTATCAACCTGGGAGGTTGGAAAACCTCAGGTTTTCACTCCAGGCTGTCCTTTCCATCAGATAGGAGGAGGACAGAGGAGTTGAAATAGAAATTGCAGCTTGAAAACTACAGAAGGAGCAGTTTTTAGTGGTTTATTTGTTGTTCTGGTAAAATGGGATTAGAAAACTGTGTGTTCAACAGTCACCTGCTTAAGTCTGTAAATAGCATCAAATGCAATATCAAAAAATGGGTTTTGATGGGAATCCAGACAATCCCTCCTGTGTCAAGTCCTGCAGTATTCTAGCCTGTGGACAGCCTGATTAGGAATGAGATGGAATGCATAAATTAATAAAGGAAGAGGATAATTAATGATAGCAATTTCTAAATCACAACCCTCCCATCCAGGCCTCTTTGCAGGACTCCTGGTATGAATATAAGAAATGGCCCTGAGTAGTGGTTGGTCCCACTGTTGTCCTTATACTTGCAGATGTTGGTGCCTCTTTTGTCCTCTCACTCCTGCCCTTGTCCCAAGCCCCTCCCCAGCTTTCCTGGAGCCCCTTCAGGCACTGGAAGGTGCTCTAAGGTCTCCCTGGAGCCTTCTCTTCTCCAGGCTGAACACTCCAACTCTCCCAGCCTGTCTCCATAACAGAACTGCTCTGGAAAGGACTTTTTACCACGGTGTGTAGCAATAGGATGAGGGGTAATGGTTTCAAACTGGAAGTGGGGAGATTTAGTTTGGACGTTAGGAAGAAATTCTTAACAGTTGTGGTGGTGAGAGCCTGGCCCAGGCTGCCCAGAGAAGCTGTGGCTGCCCCATCCCTGGCAGTGTTGAAGGGCAGGTTGGATGGGGCTTGGAGCAACCTGAGCTGGTGGGAGGTGTCCCTGCCCATGCAGGGGGGTTGGAACTAGATAATCTTAAAGGTCCTTTCCAACCCAAACTACTCTGTGATGATCACTGTGTGTTGGTTAGGAAATTGTTCTTGTTATTAAGACATAGACCATTATTTATCCAACTTCTGATACAGGAGTTGAAGATTGATGGGATTTTTGTGGCAATTGACACTCTTTTTCTCTTAACATGATTCCCTGTACACTGAGAAATTCCAACTGCTGAAATTATCAATGTTGAGCCTAAAGACTCAAAGATGTTTTGTTTTCCTAACAGGTTTAATACTCCTTGTTTTTCTTTTCAATGCAAGCTCAGTGCTGTGGGTTGCTGTAATGAGAATGGATTTCAGTGATTATGGGATATGCATTTTTAATTGCACTCCTAGATAGACCATGGAACAGCTGAGAGAATTTAATTAACTCACTTAAGAGGTAAGTAAAAGTGAGCAAAGGAAAGAAGAGACAGTCAAGCCACATGAATATTTCTTGGAGGACTGATAATATCAGTGGGCTGGGATTTTTATAGAGCAGCCTCTTAAGTTTTTCTGGAAACTGTTCTCTGAGCTCAAGATGTTTAGTGTGGACTTAGTTCCCAATTTGGGATCACAGGTCAGGAGATGAGGCTTTTCCTTTCGCTACTTGTGATGGTTGTAGAACAACATTTCCTGCCATCGAGCTCATTTAATTATTTTCAGAGGCCCGTTGAATGAACAGAATTTCAGGTTTTATTGCTTTTTGCTTGTGATTTTTAGTCAGCTGCTGATAATTTTATTGAGCTGTTGGGGTTATTTTTATTATGGCAGGATCATGTTACATACAACATTGAGTGACTTGGCAGAGGGGGTTTTTTATAAATAATTCTGTGGCAAATGATTTAGCTTTGTACTGTGCAGCGGGTTGATCAAGAAACCGATGAGATAGAAAATCAATGTTGAGGTGAAGAATTGTCATGTAGGTCTCAAAATGCAATTTAACTGGATTCTCCACTCTACATTTATTGGAAACCCTGATGCGTTGGTTTGTTAACTCCTGCCCTGTTTAAAATAATGGATCAAGGAAAGTTTTTAAGGAAGGAGTGAACAGTGAAGGGGAAACGCTGCTGTTATCAAAAAGAACCAGAGAATCCCAGACTGGTTTGGGTTGGAAAGGACCTTCAAGATCATCTAGTTCCAACCCCCCTGCATGGGCAGGGACACCTCCCACTAGACCAGGTTGCTCCAAGCCCCATCCAACCTGGCCATGGACACCTCCAAGGAGAGGGAAGCCACAGCTTCTCTGGGCAACCTGTTCCATCATCTCATCACCCTGCCAGGAAAGAACCTTTTCCTAATGTCCAACCTGAATCTCCCCTCATTAAGCTTCAAACCACTGCCCCTTGTCCTCTCACTACACACCTATGTAAAAAGACCTACCCCAGCTTTCTTCCTTTTTCCCCTTCCAGATGTCATCTTCCCAGGTAGAATCCCCCAGGTGACCCAACCCAAATAGTACAAATCAGCACAAGTTGCCAAACCCCTCCATCCTCACTCACCAAACAGAGCAATTAAATGGAAAAGGAAGAATTGCAAGAGCTGTTTTGTTCCTATAAAATAATATTTATTCCTCCCACCCTGGTAAAAATGGATCAGACATGATCTAGATACGTTCTGCCACATTAGCATGTGAAAACTAAAACACATCTCCCATCCGATGGAATTCATTGTAATTGAAGGCTTATGAGCCCACGTTCCCAGGAGATTGGATTGGAACAAAATTACTTTCACACATTTCCATTGTTGCAGGATGTTCAGAGTCCAGGGGGTTTTGTGTTCGTACGTAATGTCTGGCAATTAATCAGGATTGGGGAGGGTGTCTTATTCTTTTAGAAGTATGTAAATCAGCTATTGTTTGGAGGCTAGAAAGAGAGAGATCCTATAGCTTGCCTAAAGAGTTCAGGAGAATGCTCATTCGGTGCATGTCAAACTGAATCTAATGGTTTATAGCTGAAAGCAGAAAGGATTTATGCTCATTTAAACCCAACTTCTGCTTAGAGCAGAAGCTTTCCTGAGGTTCAGCTCCTCTGTAGGATCTACTGCTGTTCCTGGGGTGCAGAACATCACCTCTCCAGCAGCTTCCATAAGTCATTCTCCTCGGCAGCACGGAGTACAACATGGATGCTCTTTGCTTTGCCCATCCAGGTGTGCTCTGTTGCCTGGTTTGGTTTCCCAAACAGCATTCCATGAACTTTGCCTAGTGAAGGCAACTTCGTGCAATGTGTAATTATTGCCTAAATATAGACAATTATCCACTTAGCAAATAACAAACACATGTGACTGATTCAAAACATCTTCCAGTTTGTCAAATTAAAGCAGAGATTCTCACCAAAGCTCTATCTTGGCTTATGCAGAAGTCCTCTTCATCAGGAGCTCTCATTGCAAATCAGCAGGGTGTGATTCCAGCCCTGATTCTATTTGGATCAAACTGGTGGAAAGTACTGGCTGTAGCTGGAATGATCACAATTGCTAATTGTGATGAAGATGTTCCAACCAGAATGTCTCAAGTTACGCATGAAAATGTACATTTTGGGTGGTTTGTTTCCTTTTGAATTGTGAGGAGTAGCTGCATCTTGCAATGAAATGAGACCTAAATATTTAAGCCATACATGTGGATGTCTAGAGAGAAATCTGAGGGTCTACCTGGAGCTGGGTGGTGCCTTGAGTACTAAAATATTTCAGAGACCTTTGCAAACCCACTTAACAAATGATCTGGAAGAATGGTGGAGCCAGTAACTTTGGAGATATCTCTTGGAAACAGAGATTAGAGTTGATTGAGGGATTCAAATCATGCAGAGAAGCGGTGGTGATGAATGAAGTTTTGGGAAAGGACTCAGAAGAACACAGGCAACAAGAGATATATGTTCATAGAATCCTAGAATGCCATCTTGGAAGGGATCTCAAGGACCATCTGGTCCAGCTTTTCTAGGTACTACTCTAGTTGATAGGAGATGTTCTTAATATAGGAGACAAGATGTTGGCTTTTAAGGTTGGATGCAAAGCATTCCAGTCCATAAATCATGGAACCTTTTCATTCAGCAGTAATTTTTAGTCAAGAAACCCAACAATCATTATGTTGTTGCAGTTGGAAAAAAACCAAACAAAACACTAAAGCCAAAACCCAACAAAACCAAAGCTCACAACATGTTCTTAACATTGTAGGTGACTCCCACTTGAAATGTCATTTGATTGTTGAGATATTATGGCTGAGTAGAGAGATTTGGGGCTGATGGTGCAAGGTTGTTCTACACACAGGTATTGGCTGACTTCAGGACACTTAATAGTGTGGTAGTTGAAAAGTGTTGAGTTCCAGAGGTCAAATATAAAGTAAAACCCAGATTTTTTTTCACTTAGCCCAGACTGTCTCAAAGCAGATGTCATGACGTGCTGCTGAGATGTTCTGCACAGGAGCCACAGGGTGGAGCTGCTTAGTGAAAATACCTAGGAGTTTTCATTTTCCTAATTCATTTCAGCTCTAAGTAGCATGAATGTCAAAAAGTCCTTTAAAAACATAATTAGAAAGCTTCTTTATTTAATATTTTCTTGAAAAAATAAATACATAGAAGTGATTAGAAGCATCATCTTGATGGTTCTTCTTCTGGAGTAGGTCTGGGTGGTCTCTCTAGTGTCCAGCTCTTCAGTTTAAATTAATGATTCTAATTGCAACACCAGTGAGGTGTCATAAGCACATTGCAGTGAAGACAAAGCCCCCTCAGACCTGACTGGGCTCCCCTGGAGGACAAAGAGCCTGCAAAACCTCCGGGTAGGTTGGAGAGGAAAGGATCTGGATGGAGGGAACAGGGAATGTTGTTACTTGGTTAACAGAGGTGTAGCTGCTAAAGCCTTGGAAACTGGCATCCAGATCCATTCATACTGATCTGAATGACTCAAAATATTCAAGTTTTGCAGCATTAGTAGCACTGTAAGGACTATTTCTTCTGTTCTGCTCATTCCAGCTTCTTAAGAGAACACCCAACTACAAGAACTGTCATTTCTTCTCACATTTGGCTATCACCATTCCTCACCACAGCCTGTTATACCAAGAAATGCAGAGGTGGGAGGGAGAAAAGAGGGGGGAGAATGAGTCAGCCTTTTATTCTAATCCTTCAAAGGTTAGATTTGAGTTGTGTAAGGAGGTTTTGGATCTCCACTCTACAGCAGGATGTAGGGCTTGGGAGCTGTGAGCTATTCTGAAGTGTTTTGTTCTTTCAAGTGTTTGGGAGCTGAATTGGTGAGAACACATTGATGAGAATGGTCCCACTGCCCCAGCCACAGATCAGAAAAAAGCAGTGGGAGAGGAAAATAAGAACAACCACAAGAGGTTTCCAAAGATGACTAATCCTGCAGCCCCAGTGTAACCTCCAGGATGGTGATTAGTGTTTGGCTTTTCTTCTAAATGCTGGAAGAGTTTTCTGGAGCATCAGCCTAGCTGAAAACTAGTTCAAGACGTGGACAATAATGAAAGAAGATTTTAAAGTTTCCATTTTAATGGGCCTGCCTCACAGATGTGGTTATTTTAAATACTTCTTAGAGCATAATCTTTGGTATCACAGCTCATCTCTGTTCCTTACTAGTTATCAGAACATTTTATGAAAGAGAAGAATCCAATTTCATAGGTAGGATAAAAATAAGGTAGGTCCAAGAGATGTGACCTGTAAGGCCAATTGAAGAGTCAAGAATAGAGTTATAGGGGGTTTTTTTACTTCCAGTGGATGGAAAATTCAACTCTGACATTCATCCTTTGCATGGATTGAAGTGCAGTCCAGCTTAGTGGTCTTCCTCTGAGGAGTGAGCCTCAGAGGAGCCTCTACCCTGCTGAAAAAAAACCTCCTCCTAGACTGGCTACCTCCAAGCCCCATCCAACCTGGCCTTCTGAGAACTTGTTTAGTTGATCACATTTACAAATTGCTTTAGCATCCAGCATGGTTTTGGCCTCAGCTTAATCCAAGTTACACCAACAGGGCTGTGAAGACTCATCTTTGCACACCCTTTGGTTGTCACCTGGATAAATTTAAATTCAGAAAGGTGCCTGTATGTGCCTAGAAAGCCATATCATGTCTCTCCTGAGTAGCCAACTGAAATACAGCTTGGTCCTGTGCTCCAGCTTTGTCATTTCTTTCCCAAGGTGGAGGGGAATTAAAATCCCAACCCCTGAGGGTTATAGAAGACTGTTGGTGTTTGAATCACAGAATCACAGAGTTACTGAGGCTGGAAAAGCCCTCTGAGATCATCAAGTCCAGCCTATGACCAACACCACCACAGCAGCCAGACCATGGCACTAAGTGCCACATCCAGCCTTTCCTTGAACACCTCCAGGGATGGTGCCTCCACCACTTCCCTGGGAAGTGCATCCCAATGTCTGATCACCCTTTCCATGAGGAAGTACTTCCTGATATCCAACCTAACCCTCCCCTGGAGCAGCTTCAGGCCAGGCCCTCTCATCCTGTCACTGGTTGCCTGTAAGAAGAGCCTGACCCCGCTTGACTCCAACCTCCCTTCAGGTAGTTGTAGAGAGGGAGAAGGTCCCCCTTGAGTCTCCTCCAGGCTGAACAACCCCAGCTCCCTCAGTCTCTCCTCCTTTGCTTTACAATCTGACTAATTAAGTTCTTGGAACTATTTTATTGGCTCTGGGAAAAACAGAATTATCTGGAATATCACAGAAATTTGTCTTCTATAAAGGAACATTTTGCATATGACTTTTTTGGGGGGTTGTTTTAGGGATTTGGGAGGATTTTTTTACTTGATAGAGGCAGAAAAGGATTACCCAGGGGAATAAAATGGATAAAACTGAGTGGGAGGTAAAGAGGAAAAACACAATCTCTTTTCTCTGTGGGAATGAGGTTAATTTCCAACTAAATTGAAGACAATGTAAATTTAATTACTGTGCAACTTGGGACTGAGACTTATAAAAAAAAACAAACATATATATCATGTTGGTTTGCAGGATGGAAAATATATTACACAACTGCAAGGATCTGAAATGAATCATGAAATCATATCTGTATCAGTTTTCCCACCAATCCTGAGGCTGGAGCGTGTTGGTCTGATGGCAGTGAAAGAACCTCTTTTGAGAATGACAAGTTCAGTGGTGAACAAGGTCATTCAGGATGGAAAATCATTACTGTTTTCCTACTGAAAAAATAATGAACAATAACTTTGAAATGTTACCTAAAATAAAATCTACTTTATCTTGCAATAAGGGCTCTTCATGCCCATGTAATGTTTCTAAATCCAGTTAGGTCTGTAACACCTTTTTTCACTGCAGATCACAATTTAAACCCCCTGACATTTTAGCTCTGTCAAGGTTGGGTTATAAAACATGGTTAAGACAGGCTT